>NC_137675.1:30730311-30805311 GCF_963989245.1 Nansenia antarctica | reverse complement strand
CAGGGGGGGGCTAGGCTGTTGTGGTGGAGGGGGGCTAGGCTGTTGTGGTGGGAGAGGGGGGCTAGGCTGTTGTGGTGGAGGAGGGGGGGGCTAGGCTGTTGTGGTGGAGGAGGGGGGGCTAGGCTGTTGTGGTGGAGGGGGGCTAGGCTGTTGTGGTGGAGGGGGGCTAGGCTGTTGTGGTGGAGGTGGGCTAGGCTGTTGTAGTGGAGGAGGGGGGCTAGGCTGTTGTGGTGGAGGGGGGCTAGGCTGTTGTGGTGGAGGTGGGCTAGGCTGTTGTGGTGGAGGAGGGGGGCTAGGCTGTTGTGGTGGAGGGGGGGGCTAGGCTGTTGTGGTGGTGGGGGGGGCTAGGCTGTTGTGGTGGAGAGGGGGGCTAGGCTGTTGTGGTGGAGAGGGGGGCTAGGCTGTTGTGGTGGTGGAGGGGGGCTAGGCTGGTGTGATGTCAGAGGGGGGCTAGTCTGTTGTGAAGGAGGAGGGGGGCTAGCGGAGGTCAGGTTATGATCCAATATCAGCATCTTAATGCAGGGTTTTCTGCACACTCACACACTGTCTCACACACACACACACACACACACACACACACACACACTCTGTTGGCTGTTGTGGTGGGAGAGGGGGGCTAGGCTGTTGTGTTGGGGGGGGCTAGGCTGTTGTGGTGGGAGAGGGGGGGCTAGGCTGTTGTGGTGGAGGGGGGCTAGGCTGTTGTGGTGGAGGGGGGGGCTAGGCTGTTGTGGTGGAGGGGGGCTAGGCTGTTGTGGTGGAGGGGGGCTAGGTTGTTGTGATGGGGGGGGCTAGGCTGTTGTGGTGGAGGGGGGCTAGGCTGTTGTGGTGGAGGGGGGCTAGGCTGTTATGGTGGAGGTGGGCTAGGCTGTTGTGGTGGAGGGGGGGCTAGGCTGTTGTGGTGGTGGGGGGGGGCTAGGCTGTTGTGGTGGAGAGGGGGGCTAGGCTGTTGTGGTGGAGAGGGGGGCTAGGCTGTTGTGGTGGAGAGGGGGGCTAGGCTGTTGTGGTGGAGAGGGGGGCTAGGCTGTTGTGGTGGTGGAGGGGGGCTAGGCTGGTGTGATGTCAGAGGGGGGCTAGTCTGTTGTGAGGGAGGAGGGGGGGTAGCGGAGGTCAGGTTATGATCCAATATCAGCATCTTAATGCAGGGTTTTCTGCACACTCACACACTGTCTCACACACACACACACACACACACACACACTCTGTTGGCTGTTGTGGTGGGAGAGGGGGGCTAGGCTGTTGTGGTGGGAGAGGGGGGCTAGGCTGTGAAGGGGGAGGGGGGCTAGGCTGTGAAGGGGGAGAGGGGCTAGGCTGTTGTGGTGGAGGAGAGGGGGGCTAGGCTGTTGTGGTGGAGGGGGGGGGCTAGGCTGTTGTGATGGAGGAGGGGGGCTAGGCTGTTGTGGTGGGGGAGGGGGGCTAGGCTGTTGTGGTGGGAGAGAGGGGGGGGCTAGGCTGTTGTGGTGGAGGGGGGGGCTAGGCTGTTGTGGTGGAGGGGGGGGCTAGGCTGTGAAGGGGGAGGAGGGGGGCTAGGCTGTTGTGATGGGAGGGGGGGGGCTAGGCTGTTGTGGTGGAGGGGGGGGCTAGGCTGTTGTGGTGGAGGGGGGGGCTAGGCTGTTGTGGTGGAGAGAGGGGGGCTAGGCTGTTGTGGTGGAGAGAGGGGGGCTAGGCTGTTGTGGTGGAGAGAGGGGGGCTAGGCTGTTGTGGTGGAGAGAGGGGGGCTAGGCTGTTGTGGTGGAGAGAGGGGGGCTAGGCTGTTGTGGTGGAGGGGGGGCTAGGCTGTTGTGAGGGAGGAGGGGGGCTAGGCTGGTGTGATGGAGAGGGGGGTAGCGGAGGTCAGGTTATATGTGATCCAATATCAGCATCTTAATGCAGGGTTTTCTGCACACTCACACACTTTCTCTCTCACACACACACACACACACACACACACACACACTCTGTTGGCTGTTGTGGTGGGAGAGGGGGGCTAGGCTGTTGTGGTGGAGGGGGGCTAGGCTGTTGTGGTGGAGAGAGGGGGGCTAGGCTGTTGTGATGGGGGAGGGGGGCTAGGCTGTTGTGGTGGAGGGGGGGCTAGGCTGTTGTGGTGGAGGAGGGGGCTAGGCTGTTGTGGTGGGGGAGGGGGGCTAGGCTGTTGTGGTGGGGGAGGGGGGCTAGGCTGTTGTGGTGGGGGAGGGGGGCTAGGCTGTTGTGATGGAGGGGGGGGGCTAGGCTGTTGTGGTGGGAGAGAGGGGGGCTAGGCTGTTGTGATGGGGGGGGCTAGGCTGTACACGCACACGCACACGCACACGGGTTCCCCGAAGCCAGGGCTGGGAATGAGCACAGGCGTTGCTACACCGCGAGATGGGACTGGGAACTCAAAACTTCCGATTGTGGGAATTCCGAGAATGTGGGAAATGCCTGTTGGAATTCTGAGACGCGCGTTTTGGGAATTCTGAGAAGCCGTGTGTATTTTGGACACTTACAGAGGTGCATGTGGACCTTACCAGGCTCCGCACGTATGTGGGATTTCTAAGAATGTTGAGACGCTGTATGTGTGTGTGTGTGTGTGTGTGTGTGTGTGTGTGTGTGAGAGAGAGTATATTTTAGGGGTGACTGTTTGTGTGAGTATGTGTGTGTGTACGTGTGTGAGACAGTATATTTTAGGGGTGATTGTTTGTGTGTGTGTACATGAGTTTGTGTGTACGTGTGTATGTGTGTGTACGTGTGTGTATGTGTGTGAGTGTGTGTGTGTAAACACATCACCCCCCCCCACCTGATGGTCCCGGTGGGCGAGGGCATGGGGCTGACGAAGGAGCGCAGGTCGTCGTGGTGCATGGTGGGAATGCTGATCTTGAGGGGGGAGATGTGGGGGAGGAGGGGCCGCGGGGGAGGCGAGGCCTGGTCCTCCTCCCGGAGGTCGTCCCCCGCCAGCAGAGACAGGAACTGGATCTTGATCACCGTGCTGGGGAACCGGAACACACACCTGAGAGAGAGAGAGAGAGAGAGAGAGAGGGGGGGGGGGGGAGAGGTAGGGGGGGGGGGGGGAGAGGGGGCGGGAGGGAGGGAGGGAGGGGAGAGAGGGAGAGAAAGGGAGAGAGGGTGGGAGAGAAGGAGAGAGGGAGGGAGAGAGAGGAAGGAAGGAGAGAGGGAGAGAGGGTGGGAGAGAAACAGGGAGAGAGGGAGAGAGGGAGGGAGAGAGAGAGAGGGAGAGAGAGAGAGGGAGGGAGAGAGAGGGAGAGAGAGGGAGAGAGAGAGAGGGTGGGAGAGAAAGAGAGAGAGAAGGAGAGAGAGAGGGAGGGAGGGAGAAAAGGAGAGAGGGAGGAAGGAGGGAGGGAGAGAGAGAGAGAGAGAGAGAGAGAGAGAGAGAGATGATGAGTGAGTCCACATTGCTCTTCATGCAGCCAAAGGCTTCACATAACCTTGGACAGTGTATGTTCCTTCAGCCTACAGACCCTGCTACAACCCCGCTAAGAACCATTCCCATTCCCGTTCTGCAACCTCCGAACCTTGGTGCTGTCTGGCGAACCAGCCCGCGTTCATACCAGTGTAACCAGAACCATCTGCGTCATCAACGCTGGGTGATGAAGGGGCGGGATAAACAAACATGTCACAACTAGATGGCAGCTACTTCACTGGAAATTAGGATAATATCTTCCACTACAGTATCTGAAATAAACACTATTTTCGATGACACAAACCAAAATACACTTTCTACACGCGTTCTCTTACTAACCAGCTGCTCCATTGCTGGAATAGAAAGGGCTTACGAAATTTGCGTTTGCGCGTGTGTGTGTTTGCTGAGCATGTGAAGAAGATAGAGAGAATGATGAAACTTTTGATGAATTGTTTTGATCACTAAGTATTAGATTTAGATTTAGATTACATGTTGTCTACTTCCTTCTTGCGGGTCTTTGTAGTCTAGAATATGACACACCCACTGACGACGTGACTGTTCTACGTTTTGGTTCCTGCTTGAGAACCACTATTTTGCTGGTTCCCGCTGCGAACCAATTTTTCAGTCTCCGAAACCAATTGAGTTTCTGGTCTGAACGCGCCGGCCGGTTCCAGACTTGGTTCTTTGCCGGTGTGAAAGCCCTAACAGTGACCTGAAGCAGGTGCCCCGGTTTACCGTCGACGGCCAGCCCTGACCCCGGCTCCTAGAGACACGTCCTGATGCTAATCACGCCTGCTCGCTCTATGAGGAGCTAGGAGGAACTTCGGCCATATTGCTTTACGCCTATCCTACTGACTTTCAGATCTACAATCGGTGTCTTCAGGTTTAGGGAAGAGAGAGAGAGAGAGAGAGAGAGAGAGAGAGAGAGAGAGAGAGAGAGAGAGAGAGAGAGAGAGAGAGAGAGAGAGAGAGAGAGCGATATGGACCTGTTCCCGTCTAGAAGCACCCTCCTGACCGCAGATCCGAGATTGGATCCTCAAGTCAGGGATGGGGGTGGGGGGGGGGGGGGGAGACAACTTCTAACCCACTTGAGCGGTGTGTTCCAATTCTCTACCCCTTCACTTGTTTATTTTTTAGCTTTGGATGGGTGCAAGCGAGGCTGGAGAGAGTTTCTAGCATGTTCCTTTGGGCTAGTCGATTCCTTTTCCCGATCCATGAGGTGGAGTGTACAAGTGCACACTGCAGGAGAAGGGCAGAGACTCTGAAAGGCAAGAGAGTAGGCTACTGTCCTGCCTCACTTCCTGGTTACGCCAGCCAGACACCCCCCAAGCTGACAGGTTACCCAATGAAATGAGACTAGGGCACGGCCCCTTTCAGCGGTCTGCAGACAAACACAGGATACTAGGCGCGCGCACACGCGCACGCACACCACACACACACGACACACACAGGTTGAGTGTATTGTAAACACACACAACGCAAGCAACAGGGAGAGGTGTTGGGAGTTTTGCTTGAACACTGGTGAGAAGGGGTTTTGTTTTGTGTGTGTGTGTGTGTGTGTGTGTGTGTGTGTGTGTGTGTTAAAGAAAAACAGTGACTCAAGAAGTGAGCTAGTGAGTGATTGCGTTTGGATGTGGCATAATAACAATTATATGCGTTGAATCACTAACTAACCGAAAAAATGAGGTATAAAATGCATTTCTGTAAAAGTAATCAGGAAAAACGGTAATAAACAATGATATTGTTCATTTGACTCATGACACACAAAACATGCTATGTCCCCGTGGCTGGCCATAGGGGCTGGGAGTGACACCGAGACACACTGCGAGGCTGTCATGCTGACTGGAGCGCGTTTGTTTACATTTCGTGTTTACGCGTCGCGCGCGCGTCTCAACGTCCGTCAAAACGCGACGTACAGTCCCATCATCTCTGCTTCAGTCTACGTTGTCCTTAGCTACATTTTCAAAATGGCTCATCGTCGTGTTTGCAATGGATTCACTTGCTTTAAAGTCGCATGGCTAAGTGCAAATGTGCACAGTCCTACCCGATGTGGCTCGTGTTTATGGATCAACCAATTCACCATAACTGCATCAACACTCTCTCTCTCTCTCTCTCTCTCTGAGCCCCTCTCTCTCTGGGAGGTTCACTTTGATTTGGCAAAACTAACAAAACAGTCGCATGCTTACTAAGCTAGCTACATCATCACACTCAGTGTTGTGGAGGTCTAGGCTGGGACATGTCCCTACGGTGGGGGTCTAGGCTGGTACATGTCCCTACGGTGGGGGTCTAGGCTGTGTACATGTCCCTACGGTGGGGGTCTAGCCTGGTACATGTCCCTACGGTGGGGGTCTAGGCTGTGTACATGTCCCTACGGTGGGGGTCTAGCCTGGGTACATGTCCCTACGGTGGGGGTCTAGGCTGTGTACATGTCCCTACGGTGGGGGTCTAGCCTTGGTACATGTCCCTACGGTGGGGGTCTAGGCTGTGTACATGTCCCTACGGTGGGGGTCTAGCCTGGGTACATGTCCCTACGGTGGGGGTCTAGGCTGTGTACATGTCCCTACGGTGGGGGTCTAGCCTGGGTACATGTCCCTACGGTGGGGGTCTAGGCTGTGTACATGTCCCTACGGTGGAGGTCTAAAGGCTGGGTACATGGCCGTACGGTGTAGCAACATTAGCACGTTAGCTCGCACACACACTCACTCTCGGGGCAGCTGGAGCGGCGGCGCCCCCCTCCGCTGGAACACGCCGTCCACGAACACGCCGTTCTTGCCCAGGCAGCGCAGGGAGAAGGAGGCGCGCGGCTCCTCCTCGTAGGTGATCTGGAGGTGTCTGCGCGAGATGAAACTCGAGTGGCCCATGTTGATGTCCACGGGGCCGTGCGAGGAGTTCCGGCCCACCGTCACCGTCCTCTGGCGCATGACGAACTCGAAGTCCCGGCCCTCGAGTCTGGCGAGGGCCCGAGGCGGGCAGGCGAGGCGCACATCGGGATGGATTCCTCCTCCGCCTCGGCCGCCCCCCACCCCCACCCCCACCGAGGAGCCGGAGATGGCGAAGGACGGCGGGTAGGAGTGCGAGGTCACCCCGACCCGCACGGGGCTGCACGGGGCGGACTGCAGAGCCAGCAGGGCTCGAGCTCCGGTGTCGTCCCTGTAGTCTGCCATGTTCTTCTATGGGTGAACACACACACACACACACACACACTGCTCTCACTCACACACACACACACACACACACGCACACACACACACGGTGTTAACGGGAGGGCTGTTCGGCCGGGGCACTCGCTCCTCGCTCCGTTGCTGTCGGAGAGTCAGAAACAACATGGATTCTAGCCGCCACGGAGACCCGGGGTGGAGTGTTTGCTCGGGGAATGGGACTTCCCCCCCCCCCCCCGACACAATAGTTGATGAATTTGGCCTGATCTGATTCTGAACACGCCAGACAAAGTTTCCATACAATATAGATAAACACCGCAACGGTTGCATGAATGTGTTGAGTAACTGTTCGATTTTTTTAGACGCCTCATCCAAACACTGTAACAACAACTATATTCTAATGATATGGTCATAACCAGGGTTCATATATTGATGTTGGCTACATGAATGTGGGAAAAATGGGGGCTCTCAAAATGACCTACATTAGCTAAGTGTATATTAAATAGGCCTACTTGTAGATAGTGAGGCCTGCCTATCTACCTAACCACTGTTTCCAGCTGAAGAATGCCCTTGGGCCGGGAAGGGTTAATAAAGGGTTCCTGGAACCGGACGACACGTGCGTGACATGTGGCATTGGTTCCGGGCCAGAATGAAAAATGGTGTAAGTTTGAATTGATTACCCGTTTGAACACGAGCGTAAATCACTTTTTAGGTAGTATTTTATTTGTAAGGTGCACTTTGCGTAGTGTGAGCGAGATGAACTCGCCGACCGCAGTTGCTCTCCACTCTGTTTATAAACACAGAAAGTACAAGAGAGCCCTAAACCCTGGACAGTGGATCTGCACTTCTGGAAGAGGAACAGTGACTGTGGGGGACAGAGCTGTGTGTACTAACCCGAACGGACACACGAGGGCGCTGTTGAGTTTAAAACTGTTGACCCAATGAGTTGTTGACAGAAGAAATAAGGAATTAAAAGATGACACACATAACCTACATGCGCACAGCACACCTGCCCCAAACACACATGAAGCACATATACCACACACACAGCACACCTACCCCAAACACACATGAAGCACATACCACACACACAGCACACAATACGAAAACACAGTCAATTACATGCTGATACTTTTCCAGTTTCTCTCTCTCTCTCTCTCTCTCTCTCTCTCTCTCTCTCTCTCTCTCTCTCTCTCTCTCTCTCTCTCTCTCTCTCTCTCTCTACAGCATATATATATATATATGTATATATAGGCATATATATTTTCCTTTTTTAGATAATTGTTTTGGCATTTAGCAGACGCCTTTATCCAAAGCGACTTATAACAAATACATTTGTCTAAGTAAGTGAATCATCTATTCACGAGTCATCGTAAGAAAAAAAATATCTATGCTATGACCAGGGGCCATTGGCAGTTACAATGCTAGAGGCACGAAAATATATATATATATATTTTTTGTATAGAAATATGTACAGTACCAGTCAAAAGTTTGGACACACCTTCTCATTCAATGTTTTTTTTTTTTTTTATTATTATTATTATTTTCGACATTGTAGATTAATAATGAAGACATCAAAACTAAGAAAGAACGCATATGGAATTGTTAAACAAACCAGAATAAGTTTTATATTTTAGATTCTTCAAAGTAGCCACCTTTTGCTTTGACACTCTTTTACACTCTTGGCATTCTCTTAATTAGCTTCATGGGGAATGTATCCTCAAGTGCAGTCGTGAAAACCATCAAATGCAGAGGATAAGTTCATTGGAGTTACCAGCAGGGACGCGGGAAGGGGGGTGCTGAGGGTGCTGCAGCACCCCCTAGCGGCAGGCAGAAGGAGCTCCTCCTGCCTGAATTTAAAAAATAAAAATATTATTCAAACAATAATTTAAAACAATATAATAACTATTGTTGCTTTTGGGAATAAAAATAAATGTGTTTTTTGTAATAAATGTAAAAATGTGTTTGTTAGTTTTAATGTTAGTGATCACATGGTCATATCTTGCTAGGGAATCTCTGAGTTCTTTAGCAAAAATGCTAAATCAGCCAGAACAATTGAAGTGGAGTTGGAAGAAGATGCTGAGCATTGAGCATGACCCATTAATGCTCTACTGTCGGACGTTGTTGAGAAAGAGCAACAGACGGCCAGAAACGTATTAGAACTGATATTCAGATCCATCCGATTCTTCGGCAGCGAAGGGCTTCCGTTAAGAGGCAATAGCAATCGACATGGAGTGCTGTCTGTAATAATGGTCAACATCATGTTTGTGGACATTGTGGGACACTGTGAGCTGAGTGGAAATTACTGTAAATTCCAACACATTGTTGGTAAAATATTTAACGTTACGTCTTTGTAGTGTGTGGGTGCGTGCGTGCTTAACTATTATTGCCCGTGCATTGGGGCCCGTCATTATGCCACTGTGTGCGTGTGAGCGAACGAGCAATCAGCGAGAGGGAGGGAGAGAAATCGTTATAATTTTTTCCCTGGCAATTTTTTTCCCTGTAGCGTATATAGACAGCACCTCAGCACCCCCAGTCAAAATACCTTCCCGCGTGCCTGGTTACCAGCCTCAGAAATTAACAGCCCCTCATAAACGCTTCACAGAGTTCAAGTAGCAGACACATCTCAACATCAACTGTTCCAAGGAGACTGCGTGAATCAGGCCTTCATGGTTGAATTGCTGCAAAGAAGCCACTACCTACTGAGGAAGAAGTAGTACAATAACGCCATCTCTCTACAGACACTATGTCATAAACATGACAACGCCGGTTGAGAGAGGACGCTGGCGTTGCTTGTTCGCCGCTACTCCGCCCGAAATCTTGGTGTAATTGCAGTATACAGAGTAGATTGTCCTACAAAGACACTTAGACTTAGATTTAGTCATCTAAAAATTATAACCAAGGACTTTCATAAAACCTTGATACAAATTTGAGCTTTTCAAAAAATGCCGGTTGAGAGAGGACGCTGGCGTTGCTTGTTCGCCGCTTCTCCACCCGAAATCTTGGTGTAATTGCAGTATACAGAGTAGATTGTCCTACAAAGACACTTAGATTTAGATTAGTAATCTAAAAAATAATTAGACCCCTATACTGTCTTTTATTTATCTTTTGTTTCTTTTTATTATTACTACTCGATCTTTTCAGTTTGTAAAGCGTCTTTGAGTGTCTAGAAAAGCGCTATATAAGTCCAATGTATTATTACGTGTGCTTGCAGTAAATAAAATAAAATAAATGAAAAATGAAATAACACATCCTTAGACATATACACATTTGTAAAAAAAAAAAAAAATCCAGGTATGTGTGTAGTCCTCTACACTTAATCACTTGTATTCTTATCTTTACTCACTTTCCAACACAGTAGCACTAATAGTAGCATTAAGACATATAATATACCCGTGCATAAGAACATTGAGCTCGGTCGCACAAGCATACACACACACACAACAAATATATATACTCTCACACACATACACTAATTTCCGTACACACACACCTTATCTGGTGACCCTTATCACACTCCCTTATCAGATGTGTATGTACAGACATGGGTGTATGTGAGTGAGAGTGCATTTGTGTGTGTGTGTGTGTGTGTGTGTGTGTGAACATGTGTGGATATGTTACTTATACCAAGTGACTCAGCTCTTGTCAGATAACCATGATGTGTTTAGGTGCCACTCCTCAGATCTAGGGAGAACTGCCGTAGCCAAAAAACTGATCTGCTGCACCAACACATCTTCCCCCATCCACCAGTGTGTGTATTGCACGTCATCTCATCTATGAGAGAAAACCAATAACCAATCAATAACCTGTCAATAATCAATCGATAATAACCAATCAACAGTCCTGACTTACCTCCTAACCTACTGCACTGTCCTGGTTTGCATCCTACCTGGCCGATTGCTCTCACCAGGTGACGTGGAGAGGGGGGGGCGGCTGTGGCGCAGGAGGTAGAGCCGCCGTCTAATAATCGGTTGTCAGATGGGTGGTTCGAGCCCCGGCTGGCCACATGTCGAAGTGTCCTTGGGCAAGACACTGAACCCCCAAATTGCTCCCAGTGAGCGGGCCAGCGCCTTGCATGGCTATATAAGTGTAGTCCATTTACCAGAGGGTCGCTGTCCTCTTCATGCTCCCTCACCACTAGGGCCCCCCCCCCGATAGGGTATCGTTTCTCCTACCATTTCTACGCAGACGACACTCAACCCTTCCTCTCTTTCCCCCCCTCTGACTCACAGGTCGCGACACGTGTCTCTGCGTGTCTTGCAGACATCTCTGCTTGGAAATCAGCCCAGCACCTCAAGCTCAACCTTAACAAGACTGAGCTGCTCTTCCTCCCTGGGAAAGCCTGCCCTCTCCAAGACTTCTCCATCACAGTAGAGAACTCCATTGTGACTTCCTCCCAGACAGCCAAGAATCTTGGTGTGATCCTCGACAACCACCTATCCTGTGCGACGAACATCACAGCGACAGCACGCTCCTGCAGATTCTTCCTCTACAACATCAGAAGGATACGTCCATTCCTCACCAGAGAAGCAGCACATCTCTTGGTCCAGACACTTGTGATCTCCTGACTACTACTGCAACCCACTCTTGGCCGGCCTAGTATCAGACCTCTGCAGCTCATCCAGAATGGCGCTGCCCATCTGCTGTTCAATCTCCCCAAATTCTCCCATGTCACCCGCCTCCTTCGCACCCTTCACTAGCTCCTGGTAGCAGCTCGCATTAGATTCAAGACCCTGGTGCGGCGCCTACTGGACGGTAAAAGGAACAGCCCCTCCCTACTTGCTAGCAGAGGTGTCAAAAGTATTCACATTCATTAATCAAGTAGAAGTATAGATACTATGGTTTAAAAAGACTTCTGTAGAAGTTGAAGTATCAACTCAAGCTTTTTACTCAAGTAAAAGTATAAAAGTACTGGTTTCAAAACTACTTAAAGTATAAAAGTAAAAGTAATGTAAGGGGGAAAAAATGCCATTAAGGACAAAAGCTTAGGCCACGCCACAGGGGCCTATAGTGCACTACCCCACCTCCCCCCCAAAAAACATTTTTCTAAAGGCCATAATGACTATTATGTTATTATTAAAATGTTAATGTTGAAAAATTTGGGATGCACTTATTTCAGACGCATTTATGCCCATTGAAAATGAACACATTTTAGTACAATGCAAATACATTAAAGAACCATGTATACTACTGAGCATTAACATGTGAACACGGAAGATATGATGACTAGTTGCCTAAGTATTGTAATGGTGCAAAAAGTCAAACGTCAAAAGTCAAAAGTCAATAGCCTTTATTGGAACTGTGAGGGCAAAACCATACAAACCATAACAAAGTAGTGATTCAATATTTCCTGAAAAAACACACACATACACACAATCTACATCAGCATCAGAGTTACCAATAAGCTTTGTTCAGCCGCAAAAGCAGCAGGTTCTCAAAGTTCTTTGAGCCAATGCATGCTCTTTTTGGCCTGAAGATCAGCCCTGCGACACTAAACAGTCTTTCACAGGCTGCTGAGGCAGGGAGTCCCGTATTAAGTTTGAGTGATAGCTGGCACACAGCTGGGAAGGTCTTCAGTACCTCTACTGTGTCTCCTGGGCACCCCAGGTACGCATCCAACTGCTGGGACGTTTCAAGAGGGCCGGTCTTCTTCAAGGAGGAAAAGAAGTCCTCTTCCTCAGACGATTGGGAGCCCTCACTGAAGTGTTTCTCGTCCTGACAGTCCAAGTGGCTTCTGATATAGTGAAGGCCTGTGGAATAAAAAACAAAAATCATGACAATTTAGACTATATGGCAGTATTGTAACTGTGTATTGGATAGTGTTGTGTGTGTCATTAAATGTAATTTCAAACTAATTTCACTGTCTTCATAGAAATTACACATATTAAGCGGAAGTGAGACACTTACCAAGTTTGAGGATATTTTCGTCACTTGTCCAACAGGTCTTAAATTTGGGAACTAGAATGGCTGCGGCTATCAGTTCTGGATCTGCAAGCATCTCTCCGAAGCGTTTCTCAAGGCCTGAAAGAAGTGCAGCAATCAAAGGCTCACAGAACTTGGAGGCGACTTGAAGGTGCTGTAGCTTGGTCCTTAGCAGAGTTATGGTGGGGACCAACCATCCCATCTGCACACTGGTTTCTCCCTGAAGAACATCCAGTGCCTTTGCAACTGGGCTCATTGTCTTCGCATATTCTGCAAGAAATGCAAGTTCCACTGGAGTAAACCTGTACAAAGAAGAAGAGAAAAACACAACATGGAACATTAAGTCTACTTGATGTAGCACCTTCAACTGGAGGAACTGATCATTAAAAAGGAAAAATATTGTCATCTGAGACTTTTAGAAATGAAGTTGTGTTGCTACAAATCACATTCATAGTAAATATGGGGACTGCATATTGGCATAGTGCATACGTGTTCTACAGTATTCCAAGTATAAAACTGTGACTTAATCTATTGTTAATCACTTCATTAACTGTAAGGCAGAAAAACAAGCACTTACTTGGGTGTATCTAGTTCACTGCAGACAGCTGCAAGGGCTCCCTCGCCTTGTTCTCGTGTTATTCTCACTATTCTTTCTACTGCTGAGAAGAGTGAATTCCACCTTGTAGCAACAGGCCTTACGAGTTGGAGTGTGCAGTGGTCTTCAATTACTTCAGATGCGGTGGTTGATCTTGAACTTTTATTCCACAGGCTAGAGCATTTGGCAAATGTGGACCTTGACACGCGCTTGTACAGTGGGTTGACCTCTGCTTTTGAAGCATCAACTGTGGACACTAAATTGAGGAGGTGGCAGGCGCAGCGATGGTGCTTGGGTAGCTGGTATTCTAAGTAGTCATCTTCTTCCAACAGGGCTCCGGCATCAACAAATTCAACACCCTCAAGGCTTTCCTCTTCTTCATCGTTATCATCATTTTGGCCACAATCATCCTCTTCTCCATCACCCTCTCCTACAGGTTCAGCATTGTTGTTCTCGTCAGTCTGCCCATAAACTCTGAAGGCTTTCAGGAAGTTTGATCCGTTGTCAGTTGTAGTGCGAACAATCTTCTCTCTGACATTGAATTCTGTGTGAATATCATTTAGGGCACCAGCCAGGGCAGAAAAGGTATGTGACCCTTTAAGTTGCTTGCATGCCAGGGCAGCACAGGATCTCTGCATGGTCTGGGGGTTAAACCAGTGCGCAGTGACACCAATGAAACCGCGACGGTGTGCCGTCCAGCAGTCTGTTGTTGTTGCTATGAACTCAATTTCACTAAGGGCAGCTTTCAGTTTTCTTTTCATTTCAACAGAGGCCTTTGTGACTTTGTTAACAACAGTATTACGCGTCATGACATTTGTATTTGGCTGAAGATGTTGCACAAGCTCAATGAAGCCCTGTTGCTGAACAATGTGTGGTGGGTGCAAGCCTTGTACAATGAATTTGAGGACTACTTCATCCACACTTGCCTGGGACACTCTTCGAGCCTCCCACAGCTTGGTTTGTTTGGAGGGTGGGGTCAAAGAACCTTCAGTGGATGACTTCCTTTTGAGGGCTGTTGAAGAAAGTTGCGTGTACCTCTCTAGACGAGTGGGGTGTTTCTTCTGTGGAGAAAATGAATGCACAGGCACAGATTGAGATTCATATTATTTCTCTCAAACCACAAGCTGAGACTATCTAGGACTTCCGCTGTATTAAATGTCACGCTGGAAGTTCATGAATGGAGGTCAGACTACAAGTTAGGGAGCAGTTTCACTGGTCTATGCAATTATGTTGAGCAGACCAGAATATTGCCACTTAAAGCTGTTTTAGGACCACAAGCAGCTGCTGGCATGACTGAAAAGTAACATTATTGTTAATGGCACACACCGCGCACATTTCTTCTCCCGTGGGAACATAATTAACTCTTTACAGCAACAAACACGGTAAAACTCCGACCTCAACACATGAAGGATTACAAATGAAACATTGAATCATAGCCTACTGCTAGCAAGCAAACCATGGCATGTTCTTAGCCATAGCAAACATTGCAAATTTACCATTAGTACGTTACTAGGTTACTACAAAATGTCGACTGATAATAACAAACTTTCAGCTTACCTCAATATGCTTTTTCAAATTAGACGGTGAGTTTTTGAAGGCCATTAGCTCGTGGTACTTGGGTGCGCAGAGCTTGCAGCGCATTCGAAAGGAGTTGTTTTTGCATCCAACCATTTCAAAAAATTCTTCCAGGTACGGCCAGGGATGGAGAAGGGTTGGCTGATCTTCCTGGCTATCATTCCTGGTTGATGCTGGTGCTTGGTTGGGACATTTCGCTGTTATTTTGAGTCTCTGGCACGGTCACGGACATCTTTGGCTACATACATCTGCTTTCCTTGCTGGAGTGTGATTTGTGTCATGTGCAGCAGATGGAATGCATCTCGTACAAACCAATAGGGTGTCTGAATGGTATAATGTTTATACTTCTTGTCACAGCTCCGCCCCTGGCTCATCAGACGTCGATCAGTGAACGATTAAGAGCGCCCCTGGCTCATCAGACGTCGATCAGTGAACGATTAAGAGCGCCCCTGGATCATCAGACGTCGATCAGTGGACGATTAAGAGCGCCTATTATAGGGTTAGGCTAGGGTATCGGATAACGTCAAGAGTAGCAGGAACGAGCATATGAACCAACCATTAAGTGGTTACGATCTGGCGATGACTGGAAGCAGGAGCAGAGCTTAAGTAGGAGCCAGTCGCGGTCTTATTCGTCCACACCTGGCACCACTGATTGATGGCTGATGATCCAGGGGCGCTCTTAATCGTTCACTGATCGACGTCTGATGAGCCAGGGGCGCTCTTAATCGTTCACTGATCGACGTCTGATGAGCCAGGGGCGGAGCTGTGACACTTCTCATCCAACCACAATCAAATTCACTCTATCCGGATGGCGCGACTTATCTGGATAGGTTTTTTTTGTGTGTGTTTTTTTTAACGATGAAAAGCTGTAATGAAAACAAGCTGAAATGCAATAGGAGTAACGAGGCTATTTTTAAAATGTAAGGAGTAGAAAGTACAGATAATTGCGTGAAAATGTAAGGAGTAGAAGTAAAAAGTCGGCTGAAAAATAATTACTCCAGTAAAGTATAGATACCCAAAATTTCTACTTAAGTAAGGTAACGAAGTATTTGTACTTCGTTACTTGACACCTCTGCTTGCTAGCAATGGTTAGCCCCCAAACTCCTGCCCAGTCACTCCGCTCTTCCATTTATTTAAGCTTGGCGGGCAGCTGTGGCGCAGGAGGTAGAGCCGTCTAATGATCGCATGGTCGGCAGATTGAACTCCGGCTGGCCCCATGTCGAGGTGTCCTTGGGCAAGACACTGAACCCCAAATCGCTCCCCGCCTTGCATGGTAGCTTGCCGCCTTTGGTGTGTGAATGTGGTGCCAGTGGTAACTACACAAATCTAGTGCGTGTGATGTGTAGATGACTTACTTACTTTAGACAATTATACACTGTGCATGATTTTGTTTCTAGCCCAGGACCAACACATGGCTCAATCTATGAGCCCTTTTATTAGGTGAGCCAGGTGTGTTATGAACCCTTTATTAGGTGAGCCAGGTGTGTTATGGCTGAGCTGTTAATCTTCAGGACCAGGGTGTTATGGTAGCACTAGCAAAAGAGTCAAGTGTGGCAGAACCCCAGAACAGACGGACACAAGAGGCAAACTAACAATAAAAGGATTTATTAAAATGATGGACAAAAGAATAAACCTACTCTAACGGGGCCTAAGTGGGGGGAATGTGTGGATGCCAGAGAACTGGATAATGTAAATGAGGTGTGAGTGGGACTGTACTCTATGTGTCTGGGTGTGAGTGTCTAGCGTGCAAAACTAGTGTGGTGTAGATATGTAGATGAGTGAAGTGTTGAAATATGTACGTGTACTAACCAGTCCAGAGCAGAGAGGGGGAATAGTCGGCAGGCAGGCAGACGGGGGGTTAGGCAGGAGGAGTGGGCGGCAGGCAGGCAGGGGGTTAGGCAGGAGGAGTAGGCGGCAGGCAGGCAGGGGCATAGGCAGGAGGGGTGGTCGTTAGGCAGGCAGGGACATAGGCAGGAGACGTAGTCGATAGGCAGGCAGGGGGTCTAGGCAGGGGGAGGCAGGTTCCACATGGGTCAAAATAATCAAGCGTCGGAGGAAGGTTTCTGGGGCTTCTTATAGGGCTGCCTCCTCCTGAGTTGATAGCTGGACCCAGCTGTCTCCACTTGAGCCTGATGAGGCTCAACGAGCGCCAACGAGGCAGGAGGGGGCGGAGCCGATGAGGGATTCACAACAGTACCCCCCCCCTTAGGGGAGGCACCTGACGACCGTCCTGGAGCGTCCGGGTGGGCCAGATAGAAATCCTCCAGGAGTGTGGGGTCGGCGAGGTAGGACGGGGGCACCCAGCTCCGGTCTTCGGGGCCGTAACCCACCCAGTCCACCAGATACTGGAACCCCCGTCCCCTACGGCGGACAGCCAGTAGGCGGTCAACCGTCCACACCTGGTCGCCATCCTTCAGGACCCGGGGAGGTGGGGGGGCTGGAACGGGGGGGGACAGGGGGCTAGTGGAAACAGGCTTGAGGAGGGACACGTGAAATACTGGGTGGACCTTGAGAGCAGGGGGAAGGTTTAATCGAACCGCTGCAGGGTTAATAATCCGGTCAATAGTGTAGGGCCCAACATAACGGGGATTTAGCTTACGGGAGGAGGTCTGGGCGGTCTGGAGGGGCAGGTCCCGGGCCAACAGCCAGACCTTCTGGCCGGGACGATAGGCCGGGGCTGGCACCCTCCGCCGGTCGGCACAGCGACGGGACCGCTCAGTGGCCCGCCGCAGAGCGGTCCGGGTGGTCCTCCAGATGCGCCGACACCGGCGGAGGTGGACCCTGGTGGACGGGACTGCCACCTCCAGCTCCTGTTGGGGAAAGAGAGGAGGTTGATAGCCCAAGGAGCATTCAAAAGGGGACATACCCGTGGCGGAGCTCTCCATGGTGTTGATGGCATACTCCACCCATGGTAGGTACTTGGCCCAGGAGGCGGGGTTGCTGGTGGTGACACAACGCAGGGCTGCCTCCAGGGCCTGGTTGGTCCGCTCGGCCTGTCCGTTGGACTGCGGATGGTATCCAGAGGTGAGGCTGACCGAGGCCCCAATTCCCTTACAGAAGGCCTGCCACACCTTGGAGATGAACTGGGGGCCCCGGTCGGACACAATGTTGTGGGGAATGCCGTGAAGCCTCACCACATGGAGCGTGAGGAGGTCAGCAGTCTCGGCCGCGGAGGGGAGCTTGGGAAGGGCGACAAAGTGGACAGCCTTGGAAAACCTGTCCACAATGGTTAGGATGGTGTCCTTACCCTTGGATAAGGGGAGCCCCGTAACGAAGTCTAAAGCGATGTGGGACCAAGGACGACCGGGGATAGGGAGGGGACATAGGAGGCCCGAAGGAGGACGATGGGAGGCCTTACTCCGGGAGCAGATGGTGCAGGCACCCACAAACTCCTTAACGTCCCCCCGGAGTGTGGGCCACCAAAAACGTCGGCTGATAAACTCCGCTGTCCGGTGGGAGCCAGGGTGGCAGGCAAAGTGACTAGAGTGCCCCCACTCTAGCACTTGCGGCCGGACAGTGGAGGGAACAAAAAGTCTGTGCCGGGGTCCGGTACCTGGGTCCGGCTCGGCACGCTGGGCCTGTCTGACCACCGACTCGATGGCCCAGGTGACGACACCTACCACCCGGGTAGGGGGGAGGATGGTGTCTTGGGTCACCGGCATATCCGGGGACTTCCCCGGGAACAGCCGGGAGAGGGCGTCCGCCCTGACGTTCTTTGACCCCGGGCGGTAGGTGAGGGTGAAGTCGAATCGGCTGAAGAACAGGGCCCAGCGTGCCTGTCTAGGGTTAAGCCTTTTTGCCGTCCTCATATAGGTCAAGTTCTTGTGGTCAGACCACACTAGGAACGGCAGCTTAGCCCCCTCCAGCCAGTGCCTCCACTCTCCGAGGGCAGCGTGGATGGCCAGCAACTCCTTGTTGCCCACATCGTAGTTCCTCTCGGCAGGGTCAAACCGGCGAGAGTAGTAGGCACACGGGTGGACCTTCTGGTCCTCCTCCGACCGCTGGGTGAGAACGGCCCCGACGCCCGTGTCTGAAGCGTCTACCTCCACGATGAACTGCCTGGCTGGATCCGGGTGGGCCAACACCGGCGCGGTCGTAAAGAGGCCCTTCAGGGTGGAGAAGGCCGCCTCAGCCTCAGGGGTCCAAGAGAACGGGCGAACAGTGGAGGTACAAGCAGTGAGAGGGGCCGCCACCTGGCTAAACCCCTTGATGAACCGCCGGGTAAACCCGGCGAACCCGAGGAAGCGCCGGAGTTGTGTTCGGTCGGTGGGTCGTGGCCACTCTGCCACCGCCTTAATCTTAGCCGGGTCGGCGCGCATTTGCCCTTCTTCCACGACGTTACCCAGGTACGTCACAGAGGAGGAGTGGAAGACGCATTTCTCCGCCTTGACGAAGAGACGATTCTCCAGGAGCCGTTGTAGGACCAGGCGCACGTGTTGGTGGTGTTCCTCCATGGTCGGGGAAAAGATCAGGATATCATCCAGGTAAACAACCACGAAAACATTTATCATGTCCCTCAGCACGTCATTGACCAGCTCCTGGAAGACTCCGGGGGCATTGGACAGGCCAAAGGGCATGACCAGGTACTCGAAGTGACCGAGGTGGGTGTTGAACCCGGTCTTCCACTCGTCCCCCTCCTTGACCCTAACCAGATGGTAGGCGTTGCGGAGGTCAAGTTTAGTGAACACCCGGGCGTGAGTGAGTGGCTCGAAAGTGGAACTCATAAGGGGGAGTGGGTATTTATTCTTAACAGTGATGGTGTTTAAACTACGAAAATCTATACAGGGCCTCAGGCCACCATCCTTCTTCGCCACAAAGAAGAAGCCCGCCGCGAGGGGGGAAGACGATGGTCGAATTACACCCGAGGCTAGGGACTCGGCTATATAATTGCGCATTGCCTCCTTCTCCGGGACCGAGAGGTTGTAGAGACGACCCTTGGGAAGGGCTGCCCCGGGAAGGAGGTTGATGGGACAATCATACGGCCGGTGAGGAGGAAGTGAAAGGGCGCGGTCCTTACTAAACACCATGGCCAGGTCAAGATACGTAGAGGGGACACCAGTGAGGTCCGGGGGAGAGACTAAGGGCCTGGGACCGCTGGACGGAGAGAGGGCGGAGCGTAGGCAGTTGGCATGACAGGGGATGCTCCAGCCCAAAATCCGTCCAGTGGTCCAGGAGATGTGGGGATCGTGTCTCTCCAACCACGGCCTACCTAATACTAGGGGTGCAGTGGGGGCGTGGAGGACAAGAAAACGTGCCGTCTCGACGTGATTACCGGACATGGTGAGGGTGAGGGATTCAGTGCTATGCGTGATCCTACCTAAGGGCCTCCCATCGATGGCTTGGGGGAACAAGGCATGGTCGAGGGGAACGAGCGGGCTGCCGGCCTGACGAGCGAGGGTGATGTCCATCAAGCACTCGTCGGCCCCGGAGTCAATGAGGGCGCCGGCAGAAATGGACTCCTCACCCCAGGAGAGGGTGGCTGGGAACAGCCGGTTGTGGTTCTTGATGGGTTGGGGGATCGAGGCACGGCTCACCAAAAACCCCTCCTTTAGCGAGCCGGGTCTTTTGGCCGCGCCGGGCAGGTTCGGAGGACGTGTCCGGGTCTTCCGCAATACAGGCACAGCCCGCCCCGCATTCTCTGCTCTCTCTCTTCCTGAGAGAGGCGGGACCGGCCGACCTGCATGGGCTCCTCCGCTGACTCAGAGGTGGACGGGGCTGGGGAGAGCATGGGAACCCGAGGGGGCAGGGCCGAGTGGGCGGCCGCAAAACGGGGGAGAGAGGACGTGCGGCTGGGGACCGAGTGAGGGGGCCCCACGGCGCGTTGGCTGCGCTCCTGGCGGCGCTCCCGCAGGCGCTCATCCATTTGTAGGGACAAGGTGACCAGTTCTTGAAGGGAGCCTGGGCGGTCCCGGACGATAAGGTCCTTCACCGCCTCACTCAGACCCCGCCGGTAGGCGCAAAGGAGCGCTATGTCTCCCCACCCGCTGTCGGCAGCGAGGATCCGGAACTCTAAGGTGTAGTCCGCGACGGTCCTGGAGCCTTGCCGGAGTTCCAGCATCCTGGAGGCGGCGTCCGCGCCGTCAGAGGGGTGGTCAAACAAAAAGGAAAACTCCCGGCGGAACGCCTCGTAGTCCTGGGCAAGATGTGGGTCTCTGCCCACCACGGCTATGGCCCAGTCTAGAGCCTTGTCCACCAGGAGGGACATAACGAAGGCTACTTTAGCCTCTTCTGACCCATACTTGGACGGTTGGAAAGCAAAAAAAAGTTCACACTGGGTCAGGAACCCTCTGCCCAGATCAAAGTTCCCTCCAAAGGGTCGAGGGGTAACCAGGTTGGGCTCGGGTTGGGCGGGAGCTCGCCCTGGGGGGGCTGGAACCCCCGGTGAATCAGCAGGGGGAGCAGGGACTGAAGCTCCTCCAGGGAGCGTGTTCAGCCTCAGCTGGATGGAAGCCACCGCAGAGACAAGAGTGCCCATCTGGACAGCAAGGGAGGCGAGAGCAGCTGAGGCGGAGGTGGACGACTTCTGGAGCTCAGCGATGTTACCCTGAACGGAGGGGAAAGCCTTACTCAACTCCGCCTGGAGGGACGCGAGCTCGGCCGCGTGGGCGGAAACAAGCTCGTCAACTGAATGGGACACTGGGTTGGGCTTAACTGCGGGCGTCTGCCCCGAGGTGCTGCCTTGACTCATTTTGGCTTGATTATTCTGTTATGGTAGCACTAGCAAAAGAGTCAAGTGTGGCAGAACCCCAGAACAGACGGACACAAGAGGCAAACTAACAATAAAAGGATTTATTAAAATGATGGACAAAAGAATAAACCTACTCTAACAGGGCCTAAGTGGGGGGAATGTGTGGATGCCAGAGAACTGGATAATGTAAATGAGGTGTGAGTGGGACTGTACTCTATGTGTCTGGGTGTGAGTGTCTAGCGTGCAAAACTAGTGTGGTGTAGATATGTAGATGAGTGAAGTGTTGAAATATGTACGTGTACTAACCAGTCCAGAGCAGAGAGGGGGAATAGTCGGCAGGCAGGCAGACGGGGGGTTAGGCAGGAGGAGTGGGCGGCAGGCAGGCAGGGGGTTAGGCAGGAGGAGTAGGCGGCAGGCAGGCAGGGGCATAGGCAGGAGGGGTGGTCGTTAGGCAGGCAGGGACATAGGCAGGAGACGTAGTCGATAGGCAGGCAGGGGGTCTAGGCAGGGGGAGGCAGGTTCCACATGGGTCAAAATAATCAAGCGTCGGAGGAAGGTTTCTGGGGCTTCTTATAGGGCTGCCTCCTCCTGAGTTGATAGCTGGACCCAGCTGTCTCCACTTGAGCCTGATGAGGCTCAACGAGCGCCAACGAGGCAGGAGGGGGCGGAGCCGATGAGGGATTCACAACACAGGGTTGACGAACAGCGGGTGAGAGGTGTCCACCAAATATATCGTACCTGAAAAATATATTGAACTTTGCTGATGGGAGAGTTCAAATCACTGTGGATAGTCTGAACTATGATGGTCTTAGGAGATGGGTTCCAATAACCAGGCCTTGTTGTTACCATTTAGGGTTCTTTAACCTATTCCAACCCAAAGCCAACCCAAAAAAATCCCCCCCCCCCAAAAAGGAAAAAAAAGAAATCTGATACATGAGAAAGGTCAAAGGTCAAAGATGGTGCCAACATATCTCCAAATGGCCTAAACATATAGGTGTCCGCCTAAACATACCTGTACTAAAACAGGTACAAAGTTGCATTTGCTCACATTACTAGCATCGACTTTGGCTTTGGCAGCTGAGCAAGCTGTGCAAGGTTAACAACCTGCTGCTAAACCAGTCAAAGACCCAGGAAATCATCGTGGACTTCAGGAGGAAGTACTAATAAGACCCTGGAGTACTGATTCCTAGATGATTTGGGCTTCGTCATCAAGTTTCCAAGGTGATATTCACTGTAAAAGCTGTTGTTTTTTTAGGCGGAGACTGAATTTGAGATGTTTTATAATGTTCTAGCTCTATTTACTCTGACACAGTAACATAGATTTTGATTCTGACACTTCTACAGCCACCCCACAGGTGTTAGCTTTCATTTGATAACAAGATCATTATGAAGGCCCTTGTGATTGTGGAGATATTCTATATTCACTGTGGGCATGTCATTTTGAGCAGAAAACCAGAAAAATGAGGTGGATAAGATCTGGTTAAAATAGAACATTAAAGGATAGATTATAACAAAAGTTAAAGGATACATCTCTGTGAAGCCAGCTGTTTGGTGGAGGGGGCAAACAATGTTTGAATTTATGGCGGCAAAGGCGTGGACGGGGCTCGTGTCCAATGGCAGCCGAAGAAGGAGGTGACAACGAGCCAATGAGCTCATCTATAGTCGCCACCCAATCGGAGCACGACCAGGGCTTTATAAACCAAACTCGGAGAGCTTTTCAAGGTTATCTTCACTCCAACTGAACATAGGAAGTTAGCGTCATGGCCAGAACCAAGCAAACCGCTCGTAAATCCACCGGTGGCAAAGCCCCCAGGAAGCAGCTCGCCACCAAGGCTGCCCGTAAAAGCGCCCCGCGACCGGCGGCGTGAAGAAGCCTCACCGCTACAGGCCCGGCACCGTGGCTCTGAGGGAGATCCGTCGTTACCAGAAGTCCACCGAGCTGCTGATCCGCAAGCTGCCCTTCCAGCGCCTGGTGAGAGAAATCGCCCAAGATTTCAAGACCGACCTGCGCTTCCAGAGCTCCGCTGTGATGGCCCTGCAGGAGGCCAGCGAGGCCTACCTGGTTGGTCTGTTCGAGGACACCAACCTGTGCGCCATCCACGCCAAGAGGGTCACCATCATGCCCAAAGACATCCAGCTGGCCCGCCGTATCCGTGGAGAGCGCGCCTAAGATGACCACCCTGATCTGAATAAATCCCCAAAGGCTCTTTTAAGAGCCACCTCAATATCTCCCCGAGAGGCGTGTTTCCATATACCACCCGTCTACTCCATGAATCTTCATTATGGGTCGTCTCTCCAACTGTTTGAACCTGCTATTCTAATTAGTTGTTTAAATCCATACAAATATATACAAAAATCCTACAATATATATAGTCCTTGGGCCAAACCCCCAAATTGAACATTTCACTACCAAATTCTGGGCAAATCCTAGATGTGATTTTCTTATTCCTATACATCCCTAGATTATGTTTTGATATGATAGACCTTTTGGATTGGCAGCTTATTAGTAGTTATCACCTCGTAAAGGTACGGAGTGCTTTTTTCAAAACCGGAGTTTTGCCTAGAAAAGTCCCCTGCCATATCCTGCTCCCCTTCGCATGATTCGCGCCTAGCTGTGCTGTGATTGTGATAGAGACATGAGCCCTTTCATGTTCTTTATGCGCCTGAGTCTCCTAAACACGTAGAGACAAACCCCGAGTCGATCAATGATTCCTACGATGAGCTATGGTAACTTTACCGCACCTACCCCCTACCGATGAATGCCTAATTTTTGCGGTTTTCCGGAGGTATTGTGCGGTAGGTGCGGGAAAGTTACCATAGCTCAGCGTAGGAAGCTCTGATCGACTCGGGGTTGATCTCTACTTGTTCAGGAGACCCAGGCGCATAAAGCTAACCTGGCTCATGTTTCTATCACAAGCACAGCCCGAGCTATGCGCGACTGACGCGAAGGGGAGCAGAATATGGCCGGGGACTTTTTGATGGGTAAAACATTTTACCTAATAGATATCACCATGAAACTTCCCCAGTTGATTACTTACATTGAGACAATAATTTTTTGTATTACAAGTTTTCAGAAATGTTCTGTTTAAATATGCAAATGATGTATTATCTACTTAAAATATGAGTTAATTTGCATATCTTTAAAGAACATTTGGACCACAGATTGGATAAAGACAGTAATTAATTACTATACATCCCTAGAATATTATTTGATGTGATAGACCTTGTTGGACCTTGTTGTTAGTAGTTTAATACCTTATCCCCTCTTAAAGTATGGACTGCTGTCATTTAAAATGTGTGTTAGCCTACGTTCTGTACGGGAGTGGACCCGAATGCAGGACACTGAGGCGGAGGCAGATGAACAGTTACATTTATTTAGCCCACAAGGCAGTGAAAGCTGTAGGTGTATGGAGTCCGGTGGTAGGTGTGGTCCAAAATTGGGAGATGTTTTCTGATTTCTGCCGCCCTCAACAAAGTTCTCCATAAGTCCAGGTTTTGGGGTGACACCAGGTTTGAGTTGGAGTCATCATCAGAGCAGTGGATGATGCTGTCCATAATCAGAGCAGTGGATGATGCTGTCCATGATCAGAGCAGTGGGTGATGCTGTCCATGATCAGAGCAGTGGGTGATGCTGTCCATGATCAGAGCAGTGGATGATGCTGTCCATGACAGAGCAGTGGATGATGCTGTCCATGATCAGAGCAGTGGATGATGCTGTCCATGATCAGAGCAGTGGATGATGCTGTCCATGACAGAGCAGTGGATGATGCTGTCCATGATCAGAGCAGTGGATGATGCTGTCCATCATCAGAGCAGTGGATGATGCTGTCCATGATCAGAGCAGTGGATGATGCTGTCCATGATCAGAGCAGTGGATGATGCTGTCCATCATCAGAGCAGTGGATGATGCTGTCCATGCCGCTTTCTTGGCAGGTTGCTGCTGCATTCACCTGAAGTTGGATCCATCATTAGACTTACACTTACTGCTGATGATGTGGGTCTCTGAAATAGAGGAATACATCTAGTTTGACATTAAATTACCAACCTTATTCTAAACTAAAATATTGTCAGGGTGCAGTAATTGGGGCAGATCTCATTACAACTTAGAGGGGCTACAAACAAGGAATCTTCTGTAAATGTAATGTAAATTAAGTTACATTAATATTACTACAATATAAAACCCTGTCTCAAGCCTGGGTACACAACAGGCTACTTTGCTAGTTTAGCTAGCTAACTAAAGTGTTATTAACTATAAATAATAATAATGCATTTTATTTGTATTGCACTTTTCATTCAAAAGAATTTCAGAGTGCTACAGAGTAAAAAAACCTAAAACATAATAAGTAAAACAACTCAAAATAAATCACAAAAATGAACACAGTTCAACAGTCAAAGGCCTGTCTTAAAAGAGTCCAGGCTCTGTACTGCCCATAGCTGGCTAGGAAGGCTGTTCCACAGGCTCTGTACTGCCCTTAGCTGGCTAGGAAGGCTGTTGCACAGGCTCTGTACTGCCCTTAGCTGGCTAGGAAGGCTGTTCCACAGGCTCTGTACTGCCCTTAGCTGGCTAGGAAGGCTGTTCCACAGGCGCTGTACTGCCCTTAGCTGGCTAGGAAGGCTGTTGCACAGGCTCTGTACTGCCCTTAGCTGGCTAGGAAGGCTGTTCCACAGGCGCTGAGAGCCGAACAGAAGGCTCGGTCCCCCATGGTGCGGAGCCTGGTATTGGGGACCTGGAGGAGCAAACTGTTTGAAGACCTGAGGGTGCGGGTGGAGGTTTGTGGAGTGATGAGTTCTTGTAGATAGGGAGGTGCGTGTCCGTTGATGCATTTGTGGGTGAGAAGAAGGACTTTGTAGTCAACCCTGAATGAGACAGGGAGCCAGTGTAGTGAGTGTAGAACAGGGGTTATGTGCTTGTATTTGTGGACTCTCATCAGGATCCTGGCAGCGCTGTTCTGGATGTATGGCAGCTTCTGTATGCTTTTGCCAGGAATCCCGATGAAGAGCATTGCATTTATTCATGCATTGAATATTGCAGTAGTCAAAGGCATGGACAAGTTCTCTGCATCTGACAGGGTTAGAGTGGGACGGAGTTTGGAAATATTTCTGAGATGATAGAAGGAGGTTTTGCACAGGTGTTTTATTTGGTCACTGAAGGTCAGGTGAGGGTCAAACCTAACCCCCAGATTTGAAACTGAGGAGGAGAAGAGGATGACTTGACCCTCGAAGGTGAGCTGTGATATGGGCGAAGACTGAACCTGGTGTGGGGTGCCAACAAGACGAGCTTCGGATTTGTTACTGTTTAACTGAAGGAAGTTGTTGTTCATCCATGCCTTTATCTCCTCAAGACAGGTGGTGAGACATGACATGGCTGCAGAGGGGCTTGGGGTAGTTTTAATGTAGAGCTGTGTGTCATCAGCATAACAATGGAAAGACATCCCATATCTGGTGATGACACGACCGAGGGGGAGCATGTAGGTGATGAAGAGGATGGGGCCGAAAACCGACCCCTGTGGAACACCACAGGTAACAGGGAGAAGTCTGGACTTGCATCCTCCCAGTGAGACGTATTCAGTCCTGCCAGAGAGATAGGACTGAAACCACTTCAGTGCAGAGTCTGAGAGTCCAATGGTGGTGTGGAGGCGCTCTAGGAGGATAGTGTGATCCACCATGTCAAATGCTGCTGTCAGGTCCAGGAGGATGTCATTAGCAGTTCATTCGTCACCCTTAGCATAGCCGTTTCTGTACTCTGTGGGCTGAGCGAAAGCCTGACTGAAATCTTTCAAACAGGTTGTTGTGTTTGAGGTGATCCTGGAGTTGGGAAGCAACTTCCTTCACTAGCACCTTGGACAGGAAGGCAAGGTTGGTGTATGACTTGAGCAGAGCAGTGGGAATGGGGTCCAGGGCGCAAGTGCATGATTTCATTCCTCTAAGGATTTCCATAATGTGGCTCTGTTGAACCTCTGTGAAACATGGGAGAGATGGCAAACTCCCAGGCGAGGGGTTGGTAGCAGAGGGAGACAGAGAGGAAGAGCTGGGCATCAGAGAGCGAATGTTGTTGACCTTGGATCTGAAAAAGTCAATGAAGCTGTTACATCGCTGCTCTGTAGCCTCAGTAGTGGGAGATGGTTGTGGCTTCAGGAGATGATTTATGGTAGAAAAAACTAGCTAGCTAGTTATAATAATAATAATAATAATAATAATAATAATAATAATAACTTGCATTTACATAGCACCTTTCAGGGAACCCAAGGTCGCTTCGTTATCTAACCAGTAACCAGCTATACATTACCACTAACTCTAAACTAGCTTGCTAACTTACCTCTAAATATGGATCTGGCTGGGGCTAAGTTAATTTATTTGAGGAGGTAAACACACACTTTATTTGTTTTAAGCACTTTGTTTTAGATTGTTATTCTGGAAAACTATGTAAATTAACGCATATTTTAAGTAGATAATGTATCATTTGTATATTTAAACATACAAATTCAGAAAACAATAAATGTACCCATCCATGGGTTTGACCTTTCATCTGACTCCGCCTCAGTGTCCTGCATTCGGGTCCACAAGTCCCCTGCCATATTTTGCTCCCCTTCACGTCAGTCGCGCATAGCTCGGGCTGTGCTTGTGATAGAGACATGAGCCAGGTTAGCTTTATGCGCCTGGGTCTCCTGAACACGGAGAGACCAACCCCGAGTCGATCAGAGCTTCCTACGCTGAGCTATGGTAACTTTCCCGCACCTACCGCACAATACCTCCGGAAAACCGCAAAAATTAGGCATTCATCGGTAGGGGGTAGGTGCGGTAAAGTTACCATAGCTCATCGTAGGAATCATTGATCGACTCGGGGTTGGTCTCTACGTGTTTAGGAGACTCAGGCGCATAAAGAACATGAAAAGGCTCATGTCTCTATCACAACCACACCACAGCTAGGCGCGAATCATACGAAGGGGAGCAATATATGGCAGGGGACTTTTCTAGGCAAAACTCCGGTTTTGAAAAAAGCACTCCGTACCTTTACGAGGTGATAACTACTAATAAGCTGCCAATCCAAAAGGTCTATCATATCAAAACATAATCTAGGGATGTATAGGAATAAGAAAATCACATCTAGGATTTGCCCAGAATTTGGTAGTGAAAAATGGTTTGGCCCAAGGACTAATACAAATATGAAGATTCATCAAATAACTTTAAAATATACATTAATAATAATGTAATATACATTTATTATAAGTATAATAATAGGCAGCATATAGCCACCAGGGAGGTAACGAGACACAGATGTGCAGACTAATGACTGAGACAGAACCATACACAAGATCGCCAGGAGAGGGCCCCAGACGTCACACAATACCATAATTCATATTCCGCGTGTGTGTGTGTGTGTGTGTGTGTGTGTGTGTGTGTGTGTGTGACCCTACCATTAGTTCCAGCATGGTGATGGTGTAGTTCTGAGGTTCCCACGGCGGCAGTAACGTCATTAAAACACAGAGCGAACACATCAGATAACTGTTCAATATTACATCTGTAAGCTATCATTGATTACTTGACTTCTCAATATGTACGATGCATTGCCTGTAAATGTCATGACGTAATGATCATATTTTACACGAGCTGACTGTTTGTTTTCTGCCTCTTCGACAGAGCAGAAAGCAGTACCAGAGAAGCAGCGCAACAAAGACCAGAAATACAGACAACATCAATACTGGATCAAATACAAATAAAATAGGCCTACTATTCATGTTGATAATGTAAATTGTGATTTTTGTTATTTTGTCTGGATATGGTTGCTTGAAATAATAGATAGGGCCTATATTTATCTATATGTTGTATTTTGTTGTTGTATTATAATGTATTATTAGGCTATTGAATTGTATCGTATTATACTGTAATGTATTGATTTTGTGTGGACTCCACTAATAGTAGCCATTGGTTAATGGCTAATGGAGATCCAAATAAACAAACAGACAACCCCCCCCACAATATGTTTGTCATTTTCTTGTTTTATAACCCAAAAAAACATACAATAACAAAGACCAGAAACGCAGACACACACAACTTGCATCAATACTGGATCAAATACAAAGAAAACAAAACTTTCCTCTACTTTGTATAACATAATATTCTCAGACATAGCCTATATTCCTGGCGTCAGTCTAATACTTTGTTCTCTTCTGAAAATCTGTAAAATCTGTTGATTTAAAGTAAATTGCCAGGTCATTGTAAAAAAAATATGTTATATCTTTATTTATTGACTCTTGGTTCAATAGGCTATTAAGATGGTGTTGTGTTTCTGTTGCGTCAAGATGCAAGATCTGCGGCGCAGATCAAAATGAACGAGACGGGAACGTGTGTAGAAATAAGGTTTCTCTTTATTCAACCAGAGAGTTTGTAAGCAGATGATGTATGCAGTAGCTTGGAATCAGAATGCTGCTCCCTGAATTCCAGGAATCTCGTTCTAAATGATGCAATCAGCAGTGATAGAGTTAAAGCTGATGAATCCTATGGTAAATATTCTAGGGTAAACCACACTGCAATTTTGGCTCTTTAGAGACATAGTTCAAGAAATAAAGATATGAGTACGCGAGTGATTATTGTAGGCTATTGCTTGCAAGCAAGAGACAGATACATAACTGAGGTCAGAGTCTAAGAGTCGGTAGAGCACATGTCTGAAGACGCAGCTTCAGAGTAAGAAGAAGAGTAAGAAGAGTCAGAGTACATTATAGGTAGGGTTAGGGTTATACGGGTTACACGGTTCAACCTAGGCTATATGTCATGCGGTGGGGGTACCAGGAACCAGTCATGCAAGTGAGAGGCGAGGCTGAGAGGCCAGTGCCTCCCTGTATGAGAGTTACTCCTCCACCAGCCTGTCTGTGTCAGGAAGTCAAGGCCGTCTTTGCACCTGCAGTCACAAAGACCCACAGTGAGACAGAGGGAGAGGGAGTGTGTGTGTGTGTGGGGGGGGGGGGGGACATGATAAGATACTGCTGATGAGAACATGACATTCTTGGTTCATGCAGCTTTATTCATATTTGTTTGGCCACCTGATACACAAGTAAAGCACAGGGTGTCTTGAGACGCACTATACACATTAGTATTATTCATTAGGCTATTTGCTAAACACTATGAACAATAAATGCAATACAAACAATATGATGTAACACCAAACCAGAGACCCCCAAAACGCAAGACAAGACACCTCCCCAGAGCAGACAGGTGCGCCGTGAAAGTGAGTGACGTCACTGCGAAATAGAAAACGCAGAGGTGAGAGAAAGTCGCGAGCGGTTCTGACGTCACGTCTCTCTTCACTTTCACTTTTCGTTTGCAGCGCGAGGCGGCGGACAGCTCCGACGCCGCGGGGACACGCGCCGATTGTGGATTGAAATCTGAACGAAACCCGCTTAAATCATCTCTAAACCGAACCGCATTCTTCTGAAGTGTGATACGGAGAATCGACTTCGAGGCGGATTTTGTTGTCGTCTTGTTCCAGAAGAGGAATGAGAAATGAGATGTGAAAGTGTGGTTGTAACCAGAGAACACCGAGCTGCGAGACTACCGTCTTTATCTCACCACAATTCTACTGAAAGCAGATGTGGAAACAGTCAAATATGTTTTCAGTGGGAATATGTAGTTTTGTTCCTTTCGCCCGGTCCGGAGCCAGAGGACGGGCCGCGGACGGTGTTCCTGCCGCCTTGCAGCGCCACCGGCCGGGGGAAACCGGGGAAAGTGAAAGTCTCCCCCCCCGCTGCCTGAGTTGGGAATTTCTCCCCCGTTTTCCCTTTCCTAACTCCAGACATATAAACAGCACAGGTAGGTACCATGTTCACATCCCGCTGGGAAACTAACAGGAGACTAAAGTGTATCTCGACATGTACACGAGCACCATGCAGACCTGGACGTGTGTTTTCATTCTTCTCTGCAGCGCGCCGACGGCGTGTCAGGGATGCGACTGGCTACGTCACCACTACCGGTACCTGAGCAACGAGTCGTTGTCGCTCGTGGACACGATGGTGAGTTAACGGTTATCGGAGCTCTGCACGGTGACACAAGGCAGCCTTCTGCAGACACACCTCAGCCTCACGTGCTGAGATACAACGAGGTTTATGTGATTGTTGTGATTGTTATTGTCACTTCGTTGCATTGCTGATGAGCTGACTTGCCCTGAGCATTTCATTACAGCGTCTACGGCTGTATTATGTTGACAAATCAACTTTGATTTGATTCGTAGGATATTGACAATGTGAATGTCTGAATAATAATCTAGGAGAGAATTAACTGTCAAAGTAACACTCAAGTTTAAAAGTCTTGTTTATTATTAGAGATTTAACAACGTCTGATGTCTGTGAATGACCTCCACACTCTGCAAGCATTTGTCTTAGACCAGGCTGCCTGACTGAGATGATCTGTGACTTAACATTTTTATCTGTGTGTGTGTGTGTGTGTGTGTGTGTGTGTGTGTGTGTGTGTGTGTGTGTGTGTGTGTGTGTGTGTGTGTGTGTGTGTGTGTGTGTGTGTGTGTGTGTGTGTGTGTGTGTGTGTGTGTGTGCGTGCGTGTGTGTGTGTGTGTGTGTGTATGTAGGGAGGAGAGTACACCCAGGAGCACATGCCGGTATCTTTCCCGTATTCTCTGTACAGTCACATCCATCAGGCTGAGGTAAGAGACATCTGACATGCTGAAATAATGTTGCTAGATAGATAGATAGATATATAGATAGATCGATCAATCGATAGATCAGAAACTGTAAAAAGTAAAGATATATATCTTAAATCTATCTATCTATCTATCTTATCTATGCTTGTTCTTTCCATGGAATGAAGTGTCTTTGAGGACTGAGAAAATATAAATTATTCGCTATACAAAATAAATGCATTATTATCATTGTTGTTGTTGTTGTTGTTGTTAATAACAGTATCTCTCTCTTGGTCCAGTACTCAGACAGAGTGTGGTTCCTGAGCGAGGCGATCCGCCACATCAGGGATCTGTTGGAGGGAAACACGGAGGCCGTCACCTGGGACCAGACCCGCCTGGAGCACCTCCTTCTCATCCTCCACCGCCAGTCTGACAACCTCACAGCCTGCGTGAGTCTACTGTTATAACCCTAACCCTACTGTTATAACCCTAACCCTACTGGTTATACTGGTTATACCCCTAACCCTACTGGTTATACTGGTTATACCCCTAACCCTACTGGTTATACTGGTTATACCCCTAACCCTACTGGTTATAACCCTAACCCTACTGGTTATACTGGTTAAGTGTTCTATTGTTCCATTCCATTCTATTATGTTATATTATGTTGTGTTGTGGTGTGTTGTGGTGTGGTGTGGTGTGTTGTGGTGTGGTGTGGTGTGTTGTGGTGTGGTGTGTTGTGGTGTGGTGTGTTGTGGTGTGGTGTGGTGTGTGGTGTGGTGTGGTGTGGTGTGGTGTGGGGTGTTGTGGTGTGGTGTGGGGTGGTGTGTGGTGTTGGGTGTGGACACTGTGGTGTGTTGTGGTGTGTGGTGTGGGGTGTTGTGGTGTGGGGTGTGTTGGGAATTTGTATTAAAATCACTAGAAGTGATAAATCATGTACTATGTGCTCATTTAAATAATATGTGAATGCGGTCAGTTGAGAACAATAGGAAGGTCACGCAAAGCCAAAAGAGAGGTTCTGTTTTTGAGCGACAAGAAGAAATACAAGCTCCTGACTAAAAGAACGTTTTATGATTCAAACTGCCTGTAAATTACTTATTTTTACCTATGTGCTAACAACCATTTTACACCTGCTGTTATAATATTCTATTTTTCTGTACTTTCATAACTAATGATTAATGATAAGTCTATTCTTCTAACTTGTAAATTGAATCCTAATATTACTGTGTAACTTCAATAAGTTGTGTTTTCACAAGACATTCTGATAAGGACACTGACACAATGCTCTGCTCATACAAAGTACGATATCACCATGGGAACGGGAGGCCAACAGGACACACGGCTGATAACACACAGTACACTCTCGCGCACCCACACAGAGAGAAGTTGAAGGCCATGCTAACGAGCAGCTGCAACGGATTTTGTACGGACAATTGGAAAACTACTAGATAGGGGGGGGGGAGGCACCACCCAGCCCCAAATGTTAAATCAAATGTATAAAGACTGTGTACGAAGGCTAAAGGGGACTCTTGTTTTAGCGGAGCCACTGCAGTTAACTTGTTGACGGCTAGCTGAGATAGGCCTGCAGAGGTGAAACTAGAAAAGACTCTTTTCCATGGAAATGAACTATTATTGCTTGCTGATGTGCTTGAATAAATATTATCTTAATGAACAGTTCAGTAGTGGTGCCTAATATTTGATTGGATCATATCCTCTTAAGAAGTGATATCAAGGACGTCTCGTTGAGATTAAACGAACTCGCTTGTAAGTGACGACTCAATTAAATCGATTCTGGAGAAGTTGATCGCCTTACAGGTGGGGTGTTGTGGTGTGGTGTGGGGTGTTGTATTCTAGCTGTTCTTATCTTACGTTCAGGTAACTCAGAGGCTAACGTGTTGTTGTGGTGTGCAGGTGTCAGACAGGAAGCCAGACAAGAGGCTGGAACGCTACTTCAGGAAGCTGAAACACAGGGTCCTCAGGATGGTGAGGTCACCTCCAGTCATAATAACAATCATAATAATCACAATCATAATAATCATAATCATATAACATCAGCATTATAATAATCATATAACATCATCATTATAATAATTATAATGATAACAATCATACAAATAATAGTAATAATAATATGATAGTAATAATAATAATAATAATAGTAATAATAATAATAATAATAATAGTAATAATAGTAATAATATGATAGTAATAATAATAATAATAGTAATAATATGATAGTAATATTATTATTAATAATAATGATAATAATAATATGTGTTATGTATTGTTTGTTGCAGAAGTACAGTGCTCAGGCGTGGGAGCTCATCAGGAAGGAGACCAGAGATCACCTCCTGAGGCTGGACATCCTGGCAGCTCAAACCAGGAGGCTCTGACCCCTGGTCACCTGACCAAACCAGTTTATAAAGCGTCCATCAAACTGATACTGTTTGTAATGTTACTTACATTTTGTATTTATTTATTCTATTTATATGTGTAATTGTGTTGCACATTTTTAATAATAATTTATTCATATTATGATGTATTATTATATTTATTTATGTATATTATGATGTATTACTATATTTATGTATATTATGATGTATTAGTATATTTATGTATATTATGATGTATTAGTATATTTATTTATATGTTGTATTTACTTTTGAGGCCTATGGAATTCCTGTGGAATGTGAACTATGTTGCCTACATTGCTTTACACTGGAAGTGTAAAAAACTCAAACGAGAATAAAACCTTGTTGTGAACATCGTCTCATTCTGTTCTTGTGTTACTGAGAGTGGATGTAACATTATAGCACAGGGATATAGATATTTTAAATTATTAATATTGAAAGTACAGGGGTGGGCAGGACATGTACCCCCAAATAATCAATTGTATATGACGTGTAGGTCTGCATCTGTATGAAAACTGTTAATTTGGAAACATTTGGTTAACTTAAACCGAAACTCAGCCAGTATAACCCAACCACACAGGGGCTTTTAGAGATTCATAAGGTGGGTGTCAGTAAGATGACTGGTCCAACGTATTTGTGCTGCTCCCTGATTGGGACAGCGATTATGTCCAAGAAGAAAGGTCATTACACGTTTTGATTATTATTAACACTAAACATGAGATGATAATGTTCGCCTTTGAAATGTGTTCAGTATTGGTGCCACTCAGTTTTCCTGGCCGAGAGCTCGTTCTTTTGCTGTCGAAATGCAAAGATCTGGTTGGAGATTTGGCACCAGCACCGGCCCTCAAACTGCCTTGGTGGAAGGGGTAATAAAGACCTCCTCCCCCCGCTTGGATTTGTTGCTTTGGATAAAGGTGTCTGCTAAATGTCTACAGTGAAAACATGTAAATGTACAGCATCACAAAACACCAAATCTGTTATTAAAACACAAAAAGACACGCGCTGCCAACCAACTAGCCTATACGCTATTGTTTCTAAGAAGACAACACTGACAGTTTTCAGCAGTAAATGTAATGATAACATGAGGTACACTATTGCATTATTGGGGATATTTTGAACAGTTTAAAAAGTCCCGATACTTGTTAGGGACTAGGGATAGTACTGCGGCCAAAACCTTTTACCACTCTGCCGTTACCCTTCCACTTCCCTCTCACTTCAAGCCCCGTGCTTTCATCCCCCTCAGAGGGGACGCATGCACAGGTCTCTGCATTCATCTCATCCTGTATCCTGAATCTAGCTACCCCCCCAATTCGCACACCCAAACCCCCCCATCCCGTCCCCCCTCCCCACCCCCATCAAAGAAAACCCAGAACACTCTCTCATCCAGCAAGGACACGGTCATCCAGCAAGAGATAAGCACCTCTGCTATTCCTACACGGATTACTGCTAGACAAAACAATTACAACTACCCCTCAGCACATCCTGTACGTAAATCAAGGCTAATAACTGTTACCTGTGAGACAACTGTGTATTCAAACTGTGATGCAAAGTTCATGCAGCTGAAATTAGCTCTTTTTAATGTCAGAGCTTTGAAAAATAAATAATTCTTGATTAATGACCTGATAACCAAGAATAAGCTAGATTGTATATTTTTAGTCGAGACATGGTTAACCAATACCGAAGGTTTAGGGACCATAATAGAAACCTGCCCCCCAAACTATTATTATCAGCAGTCAATTAGACAAAACAAGAAAGGAGGAGGCATTGCAGCTATTTATTCAGCTAAACTTGTTTTCAAGGACATTGACCTGGGTGAAGTCACATCATTCGAATATTATGCTCTTGAGCTCAAAGCAGAAATATCAGTCCTTATCATTACAGTATATCGACCACCAAGATGCTCATTATCAGTATTCCTGAAGAATTTTCAGAACTGATCTCAACTGTCGTCACTAGATTTGATAGATTAATCTTGAATGGAGATTTGAACATTCACATTAATAAGAAGGATGACCCCAAAAGTATAGAGCTCTTGAACCTACTGGACAGTTTTGGACTTACACAGCACATACATCAAGCTACGCATCAACATGGCAACACCCTGGACTTGGTAATAACAAGAGGGCTGAACATTGATAACGTATCAGTACATGAAATGCCTGCTATCTCTGACCATTACTGTGTGTTTTTTTATACTAACCTAATCTTAACAAAGACTAGAATACAAACGGTGGTTCAAAAAAGACTCTTAGACACCAATGCTGAAACACAGTTTTCTAACATTATGAGATCAATTGAGCCATGCAGCGACGAATTCTCTCTACATGAGATGGCCCTAAATGTACACAGTACACTATCAACTACATTAGATATTGCTGCACCCCTAAAGGTTAGGAAGCGGGCAACTGATAGAATCTCCCCTTGGTTGAGCAATACCAGTGTTAATGACAGCAAGAGGAAATGTCTGGCAGCTGAAAGAAAATGTAGGAAGACTAGGCTCACAGTCCACTGTGATATTTACAAAGACACGATGACTGCCTACAACAAAACAATACGCCTTGCTAGAAAGGATTACTTCTCCATGATTATTACAGAAAACGCTAGTAACTCTAGAGTGTTATTCTCTACTATTGACAAGATAATCAACACTGCCCCCCCCCTCCGCAGCCGTCAGCAACAAAATGTGAAGAGCTTGCACTGTTCTTTAATAATAAAATAACATCTATTAGAGCCAGCATCACCCCTGACGCAAACATAGTCGACCTCAGGAAAACAAAAGCAGCAACTATGAGTGAATTCACCTGTATCACACTACTGGACCTCTGTAACACAGTCTCTAAATCTAATTCCTCCACCTCCTGCCTTGACCCTATACCAACAGCATTCTTCAAGCGGGTGTTTGATAGTGTCTCAAATCATGTGCTGAAGATCATAAATACGTCGCTTCAAACAGCCTACAAAACAGCTGTTGTAAGACCGCTATTAAAGAAACCCAACCTCGACGCCGATGCTCTGAAAAACTACAGACCGATATCCAACCTCACATTCATTAGTAAGATACTTGAGAAGGAAGTTTCACTACAAATAAACTCCTTTCTGAAAGAAAATAATGTCATGGAGGAATTTCAATCAGGTTTTAGAACATATCACAGCACTGAAACTGCTCTTACTAAAATAGTGAGTGATCTCAGACTAAACTCTGATGCTAATAAGGTCTCAATTCTCGTCCTATTAGATCTAAGTGCAGCGTTCGATACGATCGACCATGATATCCTAATCAATCGTCTCGAAGAGTTAGTTGGTCTTTCTGGCAGCGTGTTAAATTGGTTCAGAACATACATTACAGGGAGAAAGTTCTATGTCAAGCTTGGAGATCGTGGGCCCTATTATGCACTTCATAAGTCTTAAGCAATAAGACGAGGCGGTAGATCTAAACGTAAGGCGTGGAGGCGTGGTCAAGGCCACTTTGCTATTATGCGTGCGGTAGTGGGCGCCTAAAACCCGGCGCTAAGCAAAGAAATTAGTCATGGGTGTGTTTTGGGCGTCTTCTCAATCAACCCAATCAGCGTGCCAGGTGCCATTCCCTTTAAGAACCGGCTGCGTTGAGTCATTAGCGCTATGCTATTATGGAAGTCCTAAGAAGGAGGTCAGCGCGCTTCTCTGCCTCTCCCTTCTGAAATAAAGCATTTATACTGTGACCGTAATTGACGTCTTGCCGTGGAGCCACGTGCGTGTTCATGTGTGCCCACATGCATGCGCAAACCGCGGAGGCGCGCTCGTGTTTCAAAACGTGCATGAAGTCTAAACTTAAGAACTTTTCAAACCACTTCTTAGCGCTAGGAGCAAAGTCAGATCGCATAATAGCAGGGGCGCCTAGTGCACTTCATTAACATATGAACACTCCCACAATGAGTAATATATGCACGGGAGTATTACGTCTTATGTGTGGGCGCCTATCGACACCGGCATAATAGCAGTAGCGGTATGAAGCGCATAATAAGGGTGGCGGTAGGTCTTAACCTGGCGGTGCGTCTTAATTAAGACTTAAGACGGCAAGTTAAGAAGTGCATAATAGGGCCCCATGTGTCTGAGAAATATGACAGCGATTTCGGAGTCGCACAAGGGAGCTTCCTTGGTCCACTACTATTCTCACTATACATGTTACCACTCGGGGACATCATTAGAGAGCACAACGTATGTTTCCACAGCTATGCCGATGACACGCAACTGTACATTTCTGCTGAACCAAATGATACTTCAGCTATAGACTCCATTACGAACTGTCTTCTAGCAATAAATAAATGGATGAGCAATAACTTCTTGAAGCTAAATGAGGACAAAACTGAAGTCCTACTGATCGGCCCTAAAGCAAAGAGGGATATGCTGCTTAATAATCTAGGGAAACTGACATCATTGATTAAACCTGAGGTTACAAGTCTAGGTGTTATTTTCGACTCAGACCTAAGCTTCAAGTCCCATATTAACAAGGTGACGAAAACATCATTCTTTCACCTTAGAAACATTGCTAAAGTAAGACCACTTATAAACCAAAAAGATGCTGAAAAACTGATTCATGCCTTTGTCTCAAGCCGGCTCGATTACTGTAACACACTTTTTACTGGCCTTCCTAAAAAAACGACTGCAAGACTTCAGCTCATTCAAAACTCTGCAGCTCGACTTCTAACTTGAACCAAGAGGAGAGAACACATTACTCCGGTCCTAGCTACTCTGCACTGGCTGCCAGTAACATGTAGGGTTGATTTTAAGGTCCTCCTCCTTATATACGAAGCCCTTAATGGGCGAGGCCCAAAGTACATTGCTAATTCCCTTGCCAATTACGCACCCTCAAAAACACTAAGATCATCTATCGCAGGTTTATTAGAGGTTCCCAGCAACAGTCAGAAGAAGATCGGGAGCGCAGCCTTTGCCAACTATGCCCCGAAGCTTTGGAACACATTACCTTTAGAGATCAGGGAAGCCAGCTCACTATGTGGTCTGGTCGATTGGTCCAAGTCGGCATCCGATTTAATGTTCAGACTTTTCTTTTGAAACATTTAAAAACATTTCAGTGTTGTTAGTCAATTAAAATAGCTTGTTTTGCGAGCCTGCTACTAATGTAAAGTCGTGTTAATGTAATTAGGTAAGCGGGGATTACTCATCAAATCTATTGCGTTGCAGTATTTTGGCTTGAGTGAGTTTGTGTTGTGATTTTCAACAACATTTAAATGGATTTCCATGTTCAATGAACATTTGGAACATTTTGTTTAGCCTAGTTGCTGCCATGTGGACCAAACCACTAGACCATGGCACAAACTCAATTTCAGTGCGGATGTTTATTTGCAAAACATTTAATCAAGAACAACACGTTTGTTCTGCAGAAATATATATTTTAATAAATATAAAACATATATATATAGATAAATAAATACATAATTAAATAAATAAATAGATAGATATCGCACAGTAGTCAACATTATCATAAAAATATGATCAAATTTAAAAGATGGACAAAATGGCCATCATGACTTTGGTTCTATGTCCTGGTCCAGATGGTGTTGGTTCTATGTCCTGGTCCAGATGGTGTTGGTTCTATGTCCTGGTCCAGACGAGGCTGTCAGAGTGGTGCTGCAGGATGGACTGGAGGGTGAGCAGCACCTCCTTCCTCGCCACCTCCCACGCGCAGTAGCTATAGTTCTGGAGAGAGAGAGAGAGAGAGAGAGAGAGAGAGAGAGAGAGAGAGAGAGAGAGAGAGAGAGAGCAGGGGGGAGAGAGAGAGAGGGAGAGAGAGAGGGAGAGAGAGAGGGAGAGAGAGAGAGAGAGGGAGAGAGAGAGAGAGAGGGAGAGAGAGAGAGAGAGAGAGAGAGAGAGAGAGAGAGAGAGAGAGAGAGAGAGGAGAGAGAGAGACAGACACAGATAATTCGTATATATACGAATATACATTTTATTAGTATTTAATGTTATTTTATTTCATGTTCTCAGTTAGAGCTTACCTTCTCTTTTAAAACAGCCTCGATGTTCTGGAAGTACGTCTTCAGCGCATGCGCTCTGACGGAGTAATCAGTCCCACGCGCTCCGCTCATCATCTGAAATAGTCACGAGATCTCAGTCACACACATATATATATAAATTCTATTATATTATATTTATACATCTCTCACGTATCTGACACTTAAACAACGACGCCATGTCGCTTGTTACAACAACACACATTAACAATGGTCCAGGATTAAAAACTCAATAATGCCTTCTATCTTGTATCCAAACGAAGCCATCTCAATTGTTATAGTTGACTTTGAATTACGATATTTGACACATTAGAAATACACATAGTTTACAAATACAACAAAACACACATTCAACTAACTAACTACCTAACTAATAACTAACAAATAACTAACTAACAACTAACTAACTAACAACTAACTAATAACTAACTAACTAACTAACTAACTAACTAACTAACTAACCCTATCCCCACTTTACATCCCATAAACATCCCACATGGTGACTCACACATCTGCTCTCTTCGACCTGCCGGTACACAATGTTCTGGAAGTCGTCGAGCTTCTGCTGGTCCCACTCGGTTGGCAGGTGGTCGGCTGCTCCCAGCAGAGAGTCGATACTGCTCAGACTCTCATAGACCACCTTCCCGACGTCCCGCTGGAGGAGAGAGGACGTGATGACGAGGCCTCAGGCCTACTGAAGCATTCAATCCAACACGCAGCGCAGAGCGACTCCATACGACTCTACCGTCCTGAGACTGTTGCTGTTATTATTATTATTATTATTATTATTATTATTATTATTATTATTATTATTATTATCATTATTATTAGTAGTAGTAGTATTGTTATTATTGTTATTGTTGTTGTTATTGTTATTCATTATTATTATTATATAATCATCATCACCATCATCATCATCATCATCATCATCATCATAATCAGTAGCATTGTATTCAAAGCCACTAATTTCATGCAGATAAATGAAATAAAAATAAATTAAAAGTAAGACAAAAGCACAATCAGTAAAACAACAATAAAAATAGTTGAAGATTAAAAGCCAGTTTAAAAGATGAGTTTTGAACGATTGTTTTATAATGTAATAATAACACTTACCTGCGGCGCGGCAGAGGTAGCGAAAGACGCGGCGGGAAACGCGATGACGACATTATCCTGCAGGCACCGCGCGGGGAAGTTTCCCCCCTGAAAGAACAGTCAGAATAAGTTACTCAGCATCACAAACATCACCGGGAGTGAAAGCTTCTTCTTCTTCAGGTTCAGTTCAAGTCCAGCAGACTGACCATGTCTCTGAGGAGGGTGTGGCTCATCTGCACGAGGTGCCCTTGGAGTTGACAAGGCGCGGGTGCGGCGCCAACCTGCGCGAGGCAGAGGAGGAAGGCGCACGTCCAAGCAGCGGTACCGTGAGAGACCATGGTCGTTTATCTGGAGACAAGATCTACAACAGAGAGACGTGGTTGGTTCAATAAAAGCTCTGATTCCCTCATTTAAGCCTCAAGCAGCAGCGATCCAATGGATTCCTATCGACTCACCTGTTTGGAGCGTATATCGTATGGGATCGTCTTCTGAGGTGAATGTGTCTCCTGCTCCCATCACTGCAGTTTAAATAGGCAGGATTCATGAATGTATAAAAAGTGAAAATGGGAGCGAAATTAAAATGAATGAATTTGGGAAGTTTTGGGCAAGCTCAAACCGCAAGGCAGGATTTCCGTTTTTCAAATCCCCCTAGTTCCCCCTCTTGTGGAATGGTAACGGAAGACGGGACGAGGCCTACACGTCGCAGGTGGCATGAAGAAGCTTCATAGTGTGTGTGTGTGTGTGTGTGTGTGTGTGTGTGTGTGTGTGTGTGTGTGTGTGTGTGTGTGTGTGTGTGTGTGCGCGCGCGTGCGTGTGTGTGTGTGGTTGTAATGATGATATATAATGATGATCAATTATGAATTTCTGATATTGAACTATCACATCCGGGTGATGAATAAATTAAACAATGTATTCAGATCTGATGTCAAAAGCCTGCACACACATCTGTCAAACATCGAATGTTACCAGTCAAAAGTTTGGACACACCTTCTGATTCAATGTTTTTTCTTTATTTATATATTATTTTCTACAGATTAATACTGAAGACATCCAAACTATGAAAGAACACGTGAGGAATTATGTAGTAAACAAAAAAGTGTTAAACAAACCTATATTTTAGATTCTGCAACGTTTGCAGGAAAAGTGCTATAGCCTACAAATAAAGGTTATTATTATTATATGTTATATTTATGTTCATTATTAGATTATTATTATTATTGTTACTGTTATTGTTATTGTTATTATTATTGTTATTATTATTATTATTCAAAGTAGCCACCTTTAGCTGTCATCAAAGCTACTTTGAAGAATCTAAAATATAAAACATATTCTGGTTTGTTTAACACCTTTTTGTTTACTACATAATTCTTTCATATGTCTTATATGTTAGTATTATATGTTAGTATTAATATACAATGTAGAAAATAATAAAAACAAATAAAACCATTGAATCAGAAGGTGTGTCCAAACTTTTGACTGGTACTGTACATAGGCCTACACTATAATCCACTATTTGAATTCTGGTTAGATGCCGAACTGCGTTTCGTTGTGTTGGTACTTGTACTCTGTCAATGACAATAAAGTTGAATCTAATCTAATAACCCCCCCCCCAAAAAACAACAACAACATGACTTTGGATAATAAATACAAACGGAGATATCTGTTTTTGCAAAACAACCTCTCAAAGTTTAATCGGGAATAATATTAATTATGAATTAATTAATACTATAATCCACTAACTAATAGATATCAACAATATGATATTGAAGTGAACAATAATAGATATCTAGTATAATAGATATCTAGTATAATAATAGATATCTAGTATAATAATAGATATATAGTATAATAATAGATATATAGTATAATAATAGATATATCAAATCAAATCAAATCAAATTTTATTTGTATAGCGCATTTCTTACAAGATGCAACTCAATGCGCTTCACACAATGAAAATGTTCAGTCAATCAGTCAATCAATCAATCAATACTGACAGAGCCGCGAGCAGGCAAAAGTAAAAACCTGTACAGGAAAAATTCCCTTGCAGCCCTCTACCAATAGAGCGACTACTAGCCAGTTTGCCTACCAGTACCCAGCGGTGGGCCCCCACACCCCCCCACAGGGAGCCCCCGCCGCCCCACGCACCCAGCCCGCCCCACCACCAGCACACCCAGCCCAGCCAAGCAAGCACAGACCCAAGGGGCCCCGCACAAGGACGGCCAAGCAGGTGCCCGGCGGCGGAACAGACCAGGCACACGGGGAAGCCGGGGGGCCCCAAGGGGAGGCCAAGGACCACCGGCACAAAGCAAGCAAGCAAGGGCAAAAACCTGTACACCATGTATCCAGGAAAAATTCCTTGCATATTATCGGCGTACACACTGTCCATACATTAATGTTATATTTGCATCGTTCTGCATCCAGCATGGTCACAGGTCCTGCCAAAAGAGAATCTTAAGCACAGTTATGATGCAACAACACAATAAAGACAATAAAGATGACAGCAATACAACCTGATGGTGGTCCTGGTACACCCTTGTACCGGTTCCAGTACTGCTCTAGGTGCTATTGGGAGCTGACAGTGCCTCATCAGCACCCGGGTCCATGTTCCTGTCAACACAAATCTCAAAACACGAGTATGGTGTAATGGCCTATGTGATCCTATTTCTATAATATATATTTTTGGGTTATATATATATATATATAGAATAGATATATAGTATAATAGATATATAGTACAATAATAGATATATAGTACAATAATAGATATATAGTATAATAATAGATATATTGTATAATAATAGATATATTGTATAATAATAGATATATAGTATAATAGATATATAGTATAGTAATAGATATATAGTATAATAATATATATAGTATAATAATATATATATAGTATAATAGATATATAGTATAGTAATAGATATATAGTATAATAATAGATATATAGTACAATAATAGATATATAGTATAATAGATATATAGTATAGTAATAGATATATAGTATAATAATATATATATATATATAGTATAATAATATATATATAGTATAATAGATATATAGTATAATAATAGATATATAGTAGCCTATAATAATAGATATATAGTATAGTAATAGATATATAGTATAATAATAGATATATAGTATAATAATAGATATATAGTACAATAATAGATATATAGTATAATAATAGATATATAGTAGCCTATAATAATAGATATATAGTAGCCTATAATAATAGATATATAGTATAATAATAGATATATAGTATAATAATAGACTATGTACATACATCTACTGATGCCTCTGGACACATCTTCAGTGATGTTCCTGGAATCATCGGGCGTTTCGGGTCTTTCAACATCATACACCCTCCTCCAGGTGACCCAGCTGGGGCTGATCAGACCCCAGCTTGTGTCCAGATGGCTAACTAGCTACCATGACTCCATGGCTCTCCTCTTTTGAGCCACAGCCATCTAGAGGCTCTCTCTGCTGCATTGGTGGTACTGCGGATGGCTCTCCTCTTTCTCTCTCCATCGATGCCCAAACTGCTGAAGGCTCTGGCCAAGGAACGGGCTGCAAATCCTCTGCAACCAACCTCTACTGGGAAACACCTCGCTCTCCAACCAGCCTGCTGGCAGTCACTGACCAATCCCGCGTACTTGGAGAGCTTCCTCTCAAAGGCTTCTTCCAAGCGGTCTTCCCACGGGACTGTCAGTTCCAGCAGCACTGCTTGCCTGGTGGACTCAGACAAGAGAACAATGTCTGGTCGCAGGGTGGTGACTACAATGTGGCTGGGGAACTTCAGCTGATGTTCAAGGTCAACCAACAGCTGCCAGTCTCTTGCAGAGGTCAAGATGCCTGCAGATGTTTTCCTGGCAGGGGTTGGCTGCTCCCCAGCTCTGACAAAAGCGATGGTTTTCTTGGAGGGTCGGAACTGCTTTGCCCACACAAGTCCTGCGCTGATGGCTTCAGCAATGGTCTTCAGGACTTGGTCATGCCTCCACCTGTACCGTCCATCTCCAAGGGCCCTTGTACAGCAGCTGAGGATGTGTTCCAGGGTTCCTCGCTTGGAACACAGTTGGCATGCTGGTGTCTCTGCTATGCCCCATTTGTGCAGATTTGACGGGCTTGGAAGCACATCATAGACTGCCTGGATGAGGAATTTGATGCGGTGAGGCTCGGCTTTCCAAAGCTCAGCCCAGGTCACCTTCCTCTCAATCGCATTCTCCCATCTCGTCCAAGCTCCCTGTTGCTTCATTCCCACTGCCTTGCAGGTTCTTGTCTCCTCCACTGCTGCCCTCACCTCCTCCTGAACAAGGCGGCGCTTTTCCTTCCCCCTGGTGTTCATTTGGGGAGTTGGAAAGGATCCAAGCCCAGCTCGACCTCGTGTGACCACTCCCACCAAGCTCCTGTGACGCAGCCTCGCCTCTGCCTCTTGAACAGCTTCCTCTGCCCTCCACTTCCTGCCAGTCCTCACTTGGATCCCTGCATTAGCCACCTTCGGATCACTTGAGTCCCTGTACTGAACCACTTCTCTGGCTCTTGTCACCTTGAATTCCTCCTCCAAGGATTTGAAGGGCAGTTGCAGTTTGTTGGTGTTCCCATAGAGTGCGGTGCTGCTCAAACTCCTTGGTAATCCAATCCATCTCCGGAGGTGGTTGCTGACCCTCCTCTCTAAGGTCTCCACTGTTGAGATAGGGACCGCATAGACAAGGAGGGGCCACAGGATCCTGGGAAGAATGCCATGTTGGTAAACCCAGGCTTTAAACTTAAAACCTTGCCCAAGCTCTTGACTGGCTTCTCTGTGATAGTTGGGATGGCTGTGCCTGTGATGGTAAACCGGAACTTGTCCTCCACTTTCCCTTTCCTCAGCACCAGCGATCTTGATTTGTCGGGTTTGAAACGCATCCGGGCCCACTCCACTAGCTTTTCGAGTCCCTTCAGAATCCACCGGCAGCCTGGGACTGATTCTGTCGTGACTGTGAGGTCATCCATGAATGCCCTGATGGGTGGTTGCCGTTGTCCGGAATTTGTTCGGGGCCCTCTGCACTCTGGCTCAGCAGACTTGGTGAGCATGTTCATGGCTAGGGAGAACAGTGTCACGGAGATAGTGCACCCTGTGATGATACCGATCTCCACCTTGTGCCAACTGGATGTTATTGCTCCTGAAGAGACCCTCATCCTGAAATTGCTGTAGTAATCAGCGATGAGGTCTCTACACCTGCTGGGGACATGATGCTTCGTCAAGGTGAACTGAACCAGCTTGTGTGGAATGGAGCCGAATGCATTTGCCAGGTCAAGCCACAACACTGACAGGTTGCCTTTGTTCTCTCGGGCCTCCCGAATGAGCTGTGTCACCACGCCGGTATGCTCCAGACAACCTGGCATTCCTGACACACTGCCCTTCTGGACGGATGTATCGATGTAGGTGTTCTTTGCCAGGTAGGTACACAGCCGTCTGGAAACAGTGCTGAAGAAAACCTTTGCCTCAACACACAGCAGGGAGATGATGCAGAACTGGTCTAGCTGAGTGGAGTTTTCCCCCTTCGGGATCCAAACCCCTTCAGCCACTCTCCATTGTTCAGGTATCCTCCCCCTTCTCCAGAAGACTCGCAGGATTTTCCACAGACGCAGCAGGAGTTTGGGACAGTTCTTGTACACTTTGTATGAAGTGCCACTCGGTCCTGGAGCAGAGCTTGCCCTTGCTTTGCGGACAACCTCCCTGACTTCCTTCAGCTGCAGCTCCGACATGTCGAATTGCTCTTCCGGTTCAGGGGGGTCTATGAGGATGTTGCACTCTCCCAACTCCTGCTCTCTTGCGGGATCGCTGTACGTCTGCTTCAGATGATGGTCTATCTCTTCCTGCGAGGAGGCCAGTTTGCCACTGCGCTTCTGCCCGAGCAAATCCTTCATGAACTTGAAGGGGTTGGCTATGAATGCAGCACGTTTACGTGCCCTCTCACGCCGCCGCCTCCGATGCCACTAAGCCCGGCGGAGAATCCTGATGTTTTTCCGTAGGATGCACATTAGCTGGGCCAGGCCAGTGCGTTCCTCCTCTCCTGCCACCTTGTACTGGGACTTCAGCGCTTTCATCTCCTGCCTGATGTTATGGATCTTTGCAGCTCTTTGGTTCTTTACGTAAGATGTTCCGGAGCTTTTCTTCTCCTCCACGCCGAACCGTTCAGCTGCAATGCTGACAATGATTGTTGTCATCGCCTGTAGCTACCTGTCAGCCTCGCCCTTCACAGTTACCTCCAGAATTTGGTCGACATCGTCATCGAACTGCTTCCACAGTGAAGTCATGCTAGCTGCTGGCCATTTGATCCACCTCCGGTCGGACTTGATGCTCGAGGGGTTAGACTGCAACACTTGGAGGTTCTGGGCACTATGGGGTGACTCCGGGCCTGGCACCTCCTGCGTCTCACCAGGTTGAACACCTGTGCGTTGTGTTGCTTCTACTCCTAACGGGCATTTCATCCTCGCTCGGTGGATCTTTAAGCCATGGATGTTCTTGCAGATTTTACCGCATGTACACTGCTTGCTCATAGTTGTTTGTCCATTATCTAAGTCTGTTGCCGTTGTGTCCGTCCGACTGGGGTGCTCATCACCCCCCCCCTCTCGGGCACCCCTGGGGGTATTTTTCCATTAAGTTCATCGTAGCTTTTTTGGGGTCCTCCTCTCAGAGGACACAGATTGGGTTGCCAGCCCGTTCTGCCCCCGGTCGCCGTCTCTCCGAGCTGTCACTGACTCTCCAGTAGTCACCACACTCTTCATGGTTGTCATCCAGTCTTTCCTGGCTGTCACTGATGACTCAGGGGGTTCGCTATGTACATACATCTACTGATGCCTCTGGACACATCTTCAGTGATGTATAGATATATAGTATAATAATAGATATATAGTATAATAATAGATATATAGTATAATAATAGATATATAGTAGCCTATAATAATAGATATATAGCCTAGTATAATAGGTATAGTAATAGATAGGCCTGTTTGTCTTTGTCTGTTTGTCAAATCCTTGTAATTCTGTAATTTGAGGAAACATGTAATTAGCATGTTTGTATCTCTTATGATGACTGATGTAGACTATAGATGACTCACATGTAGACACATGTATTTGTTGTAAGTCACTTTGGATAAAGGCGTCTACTAAATGTAAGAAATGTAAATGTAATTCACTGTGCTACATGTATTTGTACAAATAATGTCATTATTATATTCAAGTTACCAAAGTGATCGTAAGGCACGCACGCACACACACACACACACACACACACACACACACACACACACACACACACACACACACACACACACACACACACACACACACACAGAGTGTCTTGTGAACTGTAGTCTCATGAATGAAGATGTATGTTTTTGAAATATTTAAACTTTTAATTCATCAACATGTCAACGATGTATGTTTTTGAAATATGTAAACTTTTAATTCATCAACATGTCAACGACGTCGCCACAACGGCAGATTATTTCATGGTTGTTTATTTACCCTTCGAATTAATTTGAAGATGGCAATAAAAAGTATCAAACGCTACAAGATGTCTTTAAAAAACAAGCACCAATTCCTTTAGAAAAGTATATTAATGTATTACACATTCTAATTAATGTAGAAAATAATGCAATACATAAATAAATAAATAATACATAAATAAAGACATTTATAACAGAACTATTCTCAACATCCGTGCTCGTGGCTCCTCACTGCTCGCTTGTGCAGTTGAGGAACCTCTTCAGCTGCACCACGTGGTGTCCAACCTCGTCTCTCCGTCTCCCACGCGCATGCGCTGTGTTCCTGCAGGGCATAGAGAGCTGTCAGTCAGCTGAGCCACCTGCGACCGCACCACGGCACCGAACACTGGAAACTCCTAGTTTCTGTGGCAGCAACATGCACATCCGTTATGTAATTAAAAGGAGAAGCAGCTTTACTCTTTCATCTGGAAAGTTTGATGACATATGACATACATTAATATGATATTTCGGGACAAACCTTTGTTTCAGGAAGCTGTCCAGCTGGTCAAAGTAGGCCTTGAGAGACACTCTGACGTCAGTCATGTTTGATTGATTGATTGATTGAAAACTTTATTAGAAGATTTGCAGAAGTAGGTACATGAAAGTACATATTACATACAAGGTCAACTAACAGGATAAAAACCCAAGAAAGCCACTGGCTTATTTCAATTGGGGTCCTTGATTCTCAATTCATCGTTACATGTAAGACCGACAAAACAAACTAGTACTATCTACAAGATAATACAGACAAATAACTATTACTATCTACAAGATAAAAATACATCCATCATGGGAAGAACAATACAACAAAACATCAGGTATGTACAGCGGGTAGGACAGGTGGGGACATACACCACAGGTGGGGGCGGGGGACAAAACACAAAGTATGTACAGTGGGTAGTTCGGGTCTTTTAATCTGATTTTTGATTTAGAGGGTCCAGTTACGGATTGCAGCCTCCTGTAAATGTTTTTTGAGAGTGGTTTTGAAGGTGGGCAGTGTTTTGCACTCCTTTAAGATTATAGGAAGGGCGTTCCACATTTTTACTGCATAGTTTGCAAACGAGTTTAACCCCTTGTTTGTGGTGCAACGCGGTTGAACGTGGTTCGTGGAGCTTCCTCTGGTGTTGTATGTGTGGACGTTGTTCACTTTTTGGAAGTATGTTGACAGGTACTTGGGTGTCTTTGTGGTGTAACGTATCTTGAAGACCAGGCCCAGTGCAAGCTGCTGTACTCTGTCAACTACTCGTAGCCAATCAAGGCTCAAAAAATGAGCAGCGGTTAGATGTGTCCTAGGGTTGAGGCCTAGCAGAAGCCTAACCAGTTTATTTTGGGCTGTCTGGAGTCTTGTTTTATGGGCCTTTGTGGTTCTATAGTACCATGATGTTACGGCATAGTCGAAGTGACATTGAATGAGAGCTCCTGATAGGGTCCTCAGTGTGTTTTTACTGACAAGTGAGGATATCCTGTACAAGAATCTAGTTCTATGGTTCACTTTTTTGATTACTTTTGCTGCCATTTTATCTCCGGAAAGATTTGCCTCTAAGATGGAGCCCAGGTATGTAATATCCTCTTTTCTTGTGATATTAATGTTACCCACTTTTATTTTAAAATGTTCAGCCTTTCTGAGTTTAGATGGGGATCCGTATAGGATGGTTTCAGTTTTACCTAGGTGTATTGATAGTTTATTGTCAGCTAGCCAGATGCAGATTCTACTCAGTTCAGTGCTTAGCGCTTTTTCCACCTGCAATATGTCCCTGTCAGAGACCAGCAGAGCCGAGTCATCCGCGAACAGGAACAAATTGCAATCACATGCTGATGACATGTCATTCACATATATTAGGAACAGTAAGGGTCCCAATATGCTTCCTTGTGGAACGCCGCAGGTCACTGGGAGGGGGGGGGACAGTGTTCCGTTCACACTAACCACCTGTTCCCTCCCCTCTAAGTAGGATTGCATCCAGCTCACCGATGTTCTATCGAACCCAATTGCTTTCAGTTTATCTAACAATATGTGGTGATCTACTGTGTCGAAGGCCTTCTGGAGGTCCAGCATGACCATGCCGCAGTACTTGCCCGAGTCCACCTCATGGTTGATGTGGTCGTTCAAATAGAGAAGGCATGTGTCAGTGGAATGGGATGTTCTGAATCCTGATTGAAATTCATACATCAGATTTTTTTCGGTAAGGTACCTATCAACCTGTTCATAAACTATTTTTTCCATAAGTTTCGAGATGGAATTAAGAATAGAAACAGGTCGGTAGTTGCCTGGGTCTAATTTGCTTCCTTTTTTATACAGTGGGGTTACCCTTGCTATTTTAAAGTCAAGGGGGACGTGTCCCTGTTTGATGGAGAGGTTTATTATGTGGGTGATGATTGGGGTAATGGAGGCAGCTGAGTCTTTTAGAAATCTGGCTGGAATATTGTCATGGCCCGTGGCCTTTTCTGAGTGTAGAGCGCCCAGCTTTTTAAACACCTCATCGTTTGACACCATGGAGAGTTTAAAATCATCTTTGCGTACACCCAGTTTATTGTAGAACGCACGGATGTGCTCTACACCATAACGCCCTGAGTGGGGTGGTAGATTGTAACTAATTTAGTGGCTATGGTTGTAAAGAAAGTGTTTAAGCACTTAGCCACATCCAGCTTGTCTGTAAGGAGAGAATCTCCAGATTTTATGCTGATGTTTGTAGACCTGGTTTTGAGTTTTTGGCTGCAACCTAGTTGGCTATTAAGTAGCTTCCAAAGGTCACGTGGTTTGTTTAACCCCTCCCCCTTCTCCAGGCGTCCTCACGCTGAATGGAAGAGGACAGAGAGTTTGGGATGGATGGATGGATGGATGGATGGATGGATGGATGGATGAATGGATGGATGAGTGGATGGATGGATGGATGGATGGATGGATGGATGGATGGATGGATGGATGAGTGGATGAGTGGATGAGTGGATGGGTGGATAGATGAATGGCACTCAAATAGCCTACATATTAAGCCGCTATGACACAACAGGCTACTTGAAATTCCAATCATGAAGTATTAAATAATCAAACGAATGTTTATAATTAATAACTCGATATAAAATATAATTTGTATTTATCTAGGCTATATAGGCCTATTGTTGTTCTCTCAATATTGTCTTTGTGTAGGCTACTGAGAAAGGCACTATACAAAATGAATTATGCATTATTGCATTATTGCAATGCATTATTATTATTATTATTATTTTTATTTTTATTATTATTATTATTATTATTATTATTATTATTATTATTATTATTATTATACCCGTCCTAAGAACGAGAGAGGGCATTAGTGCATTTCCCTTTTCGCTCTCTTGGTGAATTCAGATGAATCTGGGCAGGGCGGCCGTGTGATTGGGTAACTTCCCGACGGGTCTTTTTGACAGTTGGTTCTGTTTTACTTCTAGAGCAGTGATGCCGGGTAGCGGACAGCTTGGGTTGTGTTTAATTGTCATTTTGTTTAGGTTAGTTAGGGTTAATAGGCAAGCCATCATAGGCGGAATTCACTGTGTGTAAGCTAGACAGACCCCTGCATGTTTACTGTATGTACTTATTATTATTATTATAATATTATAAACCCCTCAGAAAAAGTTTGGAAACTTTATTTCAATCGATTCTTCCTCCCCTTTAATAATACCAATTGGTATTGTATTTTATATCGTTGGGAAGCCTGATTAGTCACCTTTACAACGAGGTACAACTTGTAAATGTAAGTAACGTGGAATGAGTTACACAGCTAAACGTGTGGGTAGCGGCCCAAAAAAATGTGCCAAAATCCCCTGCAATATTCTTCTGTTGGTATTCACTCTCGTTTTGACCTTCAAGTGCTGGCAGGTGTATGTATGTCAGTCACAGGTGTGTGACTGGCACCTGAATGGCACCTAATTGACAGGAATTATATTCTGGGGGCAGTAGTGATCCCATATCTCCAGAATCTGGGACCTAACTCCATCCTCCAGGATGACAACGCTCGCCCCCACAGAGCCATGCAGGATCATCACAGAGCACCTCCAGAATTTGGGAGTGGAGAGGGTGGAATGGCCTGCCGTGAGTCCAGACCTCAACCCAATTGAACACTTGTAGGATCAGCTTGGGCCAGAGTGACCAACGCAACCATGTTGGCTGACTTGCGGCAAATCCTGGTTGAGGAATGACCAGCATGAGGAGGAGGTGGCAAGCTGTTGTGACTGCGTATGGATCTTCCACACGCTACTGAGGTCCCTGACAGTGTAAAATGAATTAAGTGTGAAAATGGCCAATATGTGTTGTTTTTTCCTTATTACTGTGGGAGAGTGCAATCATCCAATCCACCAAGCAACTCAAAACGAGAGTGAATAGCAGCAGAAGAATAGGGGATTTGTTTGGGCCGCTACCCACACGTTTAGCTGTGTTGCTCATTCCACGAATGCATGATCCTTACAAGTTGTACCTCGTTGTAAAGGTGACTAATCAGGCTTTCCAACGATATAAAATACAGTACCAATTGGTATTATTAAAGGGGAGGATTTTTTTTAGGAGTTTATATAGGCCTATACATAATTGAAATAATAACATTTAAATTAGATGAAATAGCTGAAATGTTCGCAAGTTCTTCAAAACACTAAATCACTATCCTTCTCGTGTCATTATTTGCGACATGGTACTGAATGTTGTAACGCTTTTCAATATCACTGTTGCTGAGAGATCAGGATGTACATATTTAATTATTTATGTATTTATCTGTGACATAGAGGGCTTGTGACTAGGCCACCCGCAATTACTATAATAATTAGTTGTATAGAACTTCTATAGTACCGCGGGCGCGTCGCTCTCCAAGACTGAAGATAAACCCACGAAAAAGTCAGTTTTACATGTTATAGCCTATTTGATAATTAAAAACCAAAATACCAAAGACCAATACCAGGTGTCACACTTGCCTGGCAGCCCTGGACAAAGCAGTGGAATTATAAACATAACAGAGTCACACCACAACCATCAAACTCCGTCAGGACTGCAGTCACTCCTGTCTGCCATCTAAAGACCTCTGACCTCCGCTGTCCCTCCTGAAGCCTCCTCCTCCTCCTGGCTGTTGTGTTCATAATATACTTTATGTGTTCAAGTCTTATATTCTATGTTTTAATATGTTAATGTTGTTTGACCGAGTACTAGTTTGTTTGATTACAGTTTTTTTTTGTTACGTTTTTCTTTAAATCTGTCCCACTTTTGGGGGGTTTGATTTTTGTCCAAGTAAAAATCAACCCCCCCCCCAAAAAAGTTATACAATATAAAAAAAACAAAAAGTAACAGGTGTTATTCCTTCTTTTATATATATATATATATATATTATTTTATTTTATTTTATTTTGTCAGACTTGGTCCTCCATAGTCCTTGGTCAAATCAGAGAAATCATAAACATAACATAACACACTTGACTTATTCTTATACTTTACACTATTATTGTGATTTCATATCTGGCTGCAATGCCACGGCTGAGGAACCTAAGCCAAGGAATTGTACTCTGTACACTGAGATGTAATAAAAAGTGCTATACTATTAAACTATAAAAGTATAGGAAAGGTGCTATACAAGTAAAAGTTATTATTATTATTAAAAGCAATTCTGATTCTTATTCTGAGCACCGTTTTATTCCTCTGAGCTATTACTTTATTCTAAACGGAGGCAAGTCTGCTCGCTGGCCCGTTTGCATTTGGACCTCAACTCGGCACCACCGGTGACTTTTAGCCCGTTATTCGCGGGGAGAAAACACAGGCGCCCGAGCATTTCGGCAGCTAAGACTGCTGAGCAGGAATGGTTGAGTCTGCACGGTTCTCATGCCCTTCTTTCAAGCTCAACAAACAGGCTGCCGTGGCGGCCAAGAAGCCGACGAAGAAAGCCACCACCCCGAAACCCAAGAAGGCGGCCACAAAGAAGCCCGCCGTGGCCAAGAAGTCTCCCAAGAAGGCAAAGAAACCCGCCGTGGCCAAGAAGTCTCCCAAGAAGGCAAAGAGGCCCGCGGCAGTCACCAAGAAGGCCACCAAGAGCCCTAAGAAGGCCAAGAAGGTCACACCGGTCAAGAAGGCCACACCGGTCAAGAAGGCTCCAGCTAAGAGCCTCAAAAAGGCCGTCAAGGCAGCCAAGCCCAAGGCAGCCAAACCCAAGACCGTGAAGCCCAAGGCAAAGAAGGCAGCCCCCAAGAAGAAGTAAACTCAAAGTGTGACACCACTTAAACCACAAAAAGGCTCTTTTAAGAGCCACCCACCTTTCCCTAAAAAAAAAAATCGCATTTTCATCCATGACAACAGAAAAAGTCCAGTGTGTGTTTTAGAAATTACTTTACACCAGTGTCAACCACTGACCCATACACACAATAATGATTTTACTTCAGATTGAAATGAATTTCATTCAATAAAATGTGATAACTAGGCCTACTTTACACATAGCCTACTTTTACGCACGCTATAAAGTGTGTCACTCGGTAGATGTGTGTGCGGAAGAGGGTACGCCAGTGTCCACAAAATTGCTTATAATATCAACAAATACAGAAAAAGTCCAGTGTGTGTTTTAGAAATTACTTTACACCAGTGTCAACCACTGGCTTATACACACAATAACGATTTGACAACTAGGCCTAGTTTACACATACTTTTACGCACGCTATAAAGTGTCTCACTCGGAAGAGGGTCCACAAAATTGCTTATAATATCAACATATACAGCTGTAGTTCCTCTTTCCGATACACCCTTATGTTTATTTGGATCGAAATACGCGGGCGATCAGACAACTTCGCTGTAAAATCAGGCAGGAGTAGTGCACTTCAGAGAACTGGGATAGCCTAATGCACTTCACAACTTAGTATACTAATTATAATAAATAATAATAACAATATACTAAGTTGTGAAGCTATTTTTATGTTTTATAGTATATACTAGTTTCCTATGAGAAGAGTTCGATTTTAACTTTGATTTCTGGCGCGCGAGGGAGATTCATGAAGACGGAAGTGAAGCAGTCTCCCTCTTCGTTGATTGGATGAGGTGACATCGAACCGGTGGCCAATGAACGCCTTCATGGCGAGCTATAAGAACGACACTCAAAGCAGCAAGACTAATATCACACTCTTTTCTTCAGCTTGTCAACGTTCATTCTCAACCGTAACCATGTCAGGAAGAGGCAAAACTGGCAAAGACCCGCTCTTCTCGCGCTGGGCTTCAGTTCCCTGTGGGCCGTGTCCACAGGCTCCTACGCAAGGGCAACTATGCCCATCGTGTGGGCGCTGGCGCACCGGTCTACCTGGCCGCCGTGCTCGAGTACCTGACTGCTGAGATCCTGGAGTTGGCCGGTAACGCCGCCCGCGACAACAAGAAGTCTTGTATCATCCCACTTCACCTGCAGCTGGCCGTCCGCCTTTATTTATGTCAACCAGACCCAATCCGAGGCTGCTATCTTTAGTCCTATCAACCGCCACACCCTATCTAGCTAATAGGGCCTTACTCCCACATGTAATAAAGTTACTTTACTAACTGTCTCTCTGCCCGCTTAGCCCAGCCAGGGAGAGCCTGTGGGAAGGACAGGCCTGCTGCAGCCGTGTACAGTAGCCTAGACTCCCCCCCCCCCCATGTCCTTCCCACGGGGGTGTCCTGTAGCCTAGACTTCCCCCCGTGTCCTTCCCACGGGGGCGTCCTGTAGCCTAGACTTCCCCCCGTGTCCTTCCAACGGGGGTGTCCTGTAGCCTAGACTTCCCCCGTGTCCTTCCCACGGGGGCGTCCTGCGCGCTGACCCCTCCACGGCACAGCTGCCGTCCGGGAAACAGCTGCGGCCTTGACGGCATTTATATATACACACACACACTGAGCCCTTTAGGAACTACTAGTGGCATAGATAAGATGTTGGAAACATTATGGTCCATGATGGTCCATGATGACATGATTGCATCACGATTGCATCACACAATCCCTGCAGATTAATTCAAGTGCGCTTTCAAGCTGTTGATCTCCAATTCTGCCACATCCCAAAGGTGTTGTCTACTGGATTCAGATCCGGTGACTGGGAAGGCCACTGAAGAACACTGAACTCATTGTCATGTTTATGAATCCAATTTGAGACGACTTTAGCTTTGTGACACGGTGCATTATCATGCTGGAAGTAGCCATTAGGAGATGGGTACATTGTGGCCATGAAGGGATGCACGTGGTCAGCAATAGGCTATGGCATTCAAGCGAAGATTAATTGGTATTAACGGGCCCAAAAACACCATTACACTACCTCCGCCAGCTTGGACTGTACACGTGTTCCTAATAAAATGTTTAGCCTATATATACCTATACCCATATGCCTATATACTGTATATACAGTCTATTTATTTAATAGTCTATGTGAGTCCTCTGCTACCCTGTGATATTATGTTCTTTTGATCTATTATTAGATTAGATTACACTTTATTGTCATCGCAGAGTACAAATACTATACGACGAAATGCAGTTTAGCATCTAACCAGAAGTGCAAATAGTGATATAAGGGCATAATATAAATAGAACAAGAATGGTAGTGATAAGTAACTATGTAATAATACAGTATGTGCAGAGGTAGTATTGTAAACATCAGTATCACGACCACCTATTCCAACGCGCTGTGAGTTTGCCGCGCTGTGCCCCTGCCGCGCCGTGAACCTGCCGCGAGGAGGAGGAGGAGGCAGCGCGGCGCGCGCACACACCCCTCAGCGAGATTCCGACCTCTCGCGTGAGCGACAGATGAGATTTGAAAAAGAGGCGCCAGGTCGGAGAAACAGCAAAGCGGCTTTTTGTCGTCAACAAAAGTAAGAATGATCCTGAACTATGATGTCTTAATGTGAGTCCTGCACTGTATGTAACCTATACATGATGTTACGTTAGTCTGTATGTAACCTATACACGATGTTACGTTAGTCTGTATGTAACCTATACACGATGTTACGTTAGTCTGTATGTAACCTATACACGATGTTACGTTAGTCTGTATGTAACCGATACATGATGTTACGTTAGTCTGTATGTAACCTATACATGATGTTACGTTAGTCTGTATGTAACCTATACATTATGTTACGTTAGTCTGTATGTAACCTATACATGATGTTACGTTAGTCATACATGTCACGTTACTGCTTTAGTTTCACGTAAATTGGCGTGTAAACACATTAGCGAACATCCCTGTAGTAAGTAGTGGGTTAGCTACCCCGGCTAGCTACGAGGGTGTTCTGCTGCTCGTACTTCTCGCGAGACCAGAGAGAACAACACACATGTAATCACATGTCATGTCCCTGCTGCTTTCGTGCCCGGTGAGACCAGAGAGAACACACACATGAACATACAGAGAGAACAGACATGTAATCACATGACCAGAGAGAAAAGACATGTAATCACATGACCAGAGAGAACAGACATGTAATCACATGACCAGAGAGAACAGACATGTAATCACATGACCAGAGAGAACAGACATGTAGTCACATGACCAGAGAGAACAGACATGTAGTCACATGACCAGAGAGAACAGACATGTAATCACATGACCAGAGAGAACAGACATGTAATCACATGACCAGAGAGAACAGACATGTAATCACATGACCAGAGAGAACAGACATGTAGTCACATGACCAGAGAGAACAGACATGTAATCACATGACCAGAGAGAACAGACATGTAATCACATGACCAGAGAGAACAACACACATGTAATCACATGACCAGAGAGAACAGACATGTAATCACATGACCAGAGAGAACAGACATGTAATCACATGTGACCAGAGAGAACAACACACATGTAATCACAGGGCTTGACATTAAGCTTTTTCAGGTACTTGTCCTTCGGACAAGTGAACTTATCTTTTACTTGTCCTAGAGCTCAAGTTACTTGTCCAAATCCAAAGATTTTGAAAAAGCAATAATATGAATAATAATATATTATACTCTCACCGGCCACTTCATTAGGTACACCTTTTCAACTGCTTGTTAACGCAAATACCTAATCAGCCAATCATGTGGCAGCAACTCAATGCATTTAGGCATGTAGACATGGTCAAGACGATCTGCTGAAGTTCAAACCAGCATCAGAATGGGAAATAAAGGTGATTTAAGTGACTTTGAACCTGGCATGGTTGTTGGTGCCAGACGGGCTGTTGCGTGATATTATAGTGTCAATATGGACCAAAATCTCTGAGGAATGTTTCCAGCACCTTGTTGAATCTATGCCACGAAGAATTAAGGCAGTTCTGAAGGCAAAAGAGGGGGTCCAACCCCAAGGTGTGCCTAATGAAGTGGCCAGTGAGTGTATGTGTATGCAAATAACACATTTGACTACTATTGATTTGATAATGATGTATCCTTAATTTTCAAATGTATTCATTAAACAATATTTTGTAATTATTTAAAAACGTAGGGGTAATCAGTGATTACCCTAACCCTAACCCTTTTAGATTAAGATTGGCCACAAAAGGGATGAATATCTAGGAATATTTACAAAAAATGTTTGTAACTACAGTCCCTCCCCAATGGAAGCAATCTTATTTGCTAGCCTTTGGATAGTATCCTATATTCAAATTGAGAAATCTATAATTAGTGTCATTCTGAAGTTCGTATTGCGATGTGCTGGTCTTAAAACTTCAAACCTAAAATATACGATCGCATCGAACTACATGAAAATAAGCGGCATTGAGAAGAAGCGAATATGCGCATGTTCACGTGAATGGCACTAGTGACAGGAGACCCACAACACTATGGCTGCGTTCGTAAACTCGCTCTGGAATCTGATCAGCACTCATGGAATGCCTTTTGTCCAATCAAATTACTTGGTCTCTTTATGACGTTGAACGCAGTGTGCGCTCTGAGCGAATTTACGAACTATGACGATAACGAACTACGAGAGACTGAAATAGCGAGAATGAGGCGCGGCATCGCTTTGCTTGCTATTTTTTTTTACTATTCAGATCGGAAGGAGGAATTAATGTTTGCAGATATTAATACATATTGATTTGTTTTTTTGTTTTGACTTGTCCATCGGACAACTGCAGGAGGAAGTCCACTTGTCCAAACATAAAATGTACTTGTCCCGGACAAGCGGACAAGCCTTAATGTCGAGCCCTGAATCACATGACCAGAGAGAACATACATGTGATTACATGAACATACAGAGAGAACAGACATGTAATCACATGACCAGAGAGAACAGACATGTAATCACATGACCAGAGAGAACAGACACATGTAATCACATGACCAGAGAGAACAGACATGTAATCACATGACCAGAGAGAACACACATGTAGTCACATGACCAGAGAGAACAACAGACATGTAGTCACATGACCAGAGAGAACAGACATGTAATCACATGACCAGAGAGAACAGACATGTAATCACATGTGACCAGAGAGAACAGACATGTAGTCACATGACCAGAGAGAACAGACATGTAATCACATGACCAGAGAGAACAGACATGTAATCACATGTGACCAGAGAGAACAGACATGTAGTCACATGACCAGAGAGAACAGACATGTAGTCACATGACCAGAGAGAACAACACACATGTAGTCACATGACCAGAGAGAACAACAGACATGTAGTCACATGACCAGAGAGAACAGACATGTAATCACATGACCAGAGAGAACAGACATGTCATCACATGACCAGAGAGAACAGACATGTAATCACATGACCAGAGAGAACAGACATGTAGTCACATGACCAGAGAGAACAACACACATGTAATCACTAGGGATGCTCCGATTTATCGGCCACCGATTTAAATCGGCCGATTTCACTCCAAATGACTCGATCGCTGATCGGCAAAAATGGCCGATCGCAAAAACCGATCTTTTTTTTTTTTTTTTTTTTTTTTTTTCTGGGGAAGACAGATAACTGAACAGAAAACATAGGAGGACGTAACAGTATGTAAACCATGAAGGCCACGTTTATGATGTCTTTTATACAGCCATATCGACTGACTTGGGCTTCAGGCCCTAACTGGGTGATAGGCCAGACCTTTACTATGCCATAAAAATGGGTCTGCGTTTGCTTGGTGCCTAATGGATCAAAACTTTTGTCTAAAAAGCAAAAAATATTTAGGCTATCCAGTCAGTTATGTATTTTTTTAAAAATCGGTATCGGTATCGGCAGTGTTTCCTCCAGGAATTTTTACAATGGTGGCGGGTGGCCGTGACCGCGCGCGTAGCGCGCGCGATTTTTTCGCGTGCACGCGCATGAAACGCGCACGCGCGCTCAAAACAACGTTTTTTTTTTAATTTTTTTTTTTTATCACAGCCAAAACTAGAGGATGGCCCAAAAAAATAAATAATGAATATACAGAATATAAACTTGTGACTGACAGTCACATACACACACAAAGATCATCAGCTATAATATAATACGAAGTAGGCCTACATGAGCACAAAAGCGGCTAACGTTACTGATTAACTGTTTACTGTAGTGCAGAGAGATGGTAGTCGTAGGCGGCGTATCAAATGACAAAGCTAAACGTTTAATGAAGGACATGAACGATTGTCAACAACACACTCAAGCATGCCTGGATATTTGTAAGAACTCTCGCGAGATTTATCAGACTAAACCTGGATTTTCCCTTTAGCGATGTTGATGGAATACCCCCCGGATGTCACTACGGTGGCCTGTACACAATAACAATAATACCACAGTTCACATTTAGACCAATCAGGAGCCCTTGTGTCACGTCGTCAACTGAATGTCATTAATCTGATTTTGGATCAGCGGTTAGAGAGAGATGGGCGTGGATTTAGGTGCACTTTTAGTCAACATCCATTATAGCGCTGATCTAGGATCAGATATATTTTAATCAGCTAAAATGTGTTTTTTTTTTTTTTTTTTTTTTTGAGTTTTTTTTTTTTTTTTTTTTGAGAAATCTGAATGGTGGCGGAGGAAATTCCATCGTGGCGGCCCGCCACGATGAAATGCATGTAGAGGAAACACTGGTATCGGTTGATCTTGAGGAAACAAATCGGTGATCGGTATCGGCCCCAAAAATCCAGATCGGAGCATCCCTAGTAATCACATGACCAGAGAGAACAGACATGTAGTCACATGACCAGAGAGAACAGACATGTAGTCACATGACCAGAGAGAACAGACATGTAATCACATGACCAGAGAGAACAGACATGTAGTCACATGACCAGAGAGAACAACACACATGTAATCACATGACCAGAGAGAACAGACATGTAATCCCATGACCAGAGAGAACAGACATGTAATCACATGACCAGAGAGAACAGACATGTAGTCACATGACCAGAGAGAACAGACATGTAATCACATGACCAGAGAGAACAGACATGTAATCACATGACCAGAGAGAACAGACATGTAATCCCATGACCAGAGAGAACAGACATGTAATCACATGACCAGAGAGAACAGACATGTAGTCACATGACCAGAGAGAACAGACATGTAATCACATGACCAGAGAGAACAGACATGTAATCACATGACCAGAGAGAACAGACATGTAATCACATGACCAGAGAGAACAACACACATGTAATCACATGACCAGAGAGAACAGACATGTAATCACATGACCAGAGAGAACAGACATGTAATCACATGACCAGAGAGAACAGACATGTAATCACATGACCAGAGAGAACAGACATGTAATCACATGACCAGAGAGAACAACACACATGTAATCACATGACCAGAGAGAACAGACATGTAACAGATCTGTAGTGTCCCCCCACCCCCAGAGACAGATCTGTAGTGTCCCCCCACCCCCAGAGACAGATCTGTAGTGTCCCCCCACCCCCAGAGACAGATCTGTAGTGTCCCCCCACCCCCAGAGACAGATAAGATGTTTGTCTGTTTCTCGTATCCGGTGAGACCAGAGAGAGAGAGAGGCTAAGCTAAGGTGGGGTTGTGACATAAACTAGGCCTGCTAGCTAGCAGACAAAGGTATCGAAGGACTGTAGTTGTATTGCACGAGAGAAGTATGTTATGATATATATTTCAATACTGTGAACTGAAACTATGCAGCTTTAAACTAGTTCGCAGTAGGCCTAACTTTAGCTAGATTGGTAGTAGCCAACAGTAGTACCGGAACCACTGTGTTGTTGAGACGATCTAGCCGGTAAGAAAACAGCTTTGGACTTTGGATATAATCTCACTATAATAATAATAATAACCTTTATTTGTATAGCACTTTTCCTGCAAACGTTGCAGCTCAACGTGCTTTAACAAAATAAATAAATAATATAAGAATTACTATAAGATTTAATCAAGTAAGTACATTACATACAAATATATAGATTCATCAACTGACATTAATGTCATTTAAAGTCATTTTAAGGCAATATTAAAAAGATGGGTTTGACTTGAAAATATGTACTGAGGTTGCGTCCCTAATAAAAACTGGCAGTGCATTCCACAATCTGGTTGCATAAAATGAGAATGCAGCCTCACCAAATCTCTTCTTTTGTGCACGTGGTACACAGAGAAAACCATTGTAAGGCTGACAGCGCTTTCAAAAGTAACGTGTGCGTCCAGGAGAGTTAAAGATGGCGGCAGACGGAGACCTGGAGATCAAGGAGGCGTTCCAGCAGGCCCAGAAGGGCCACACCAACAGAGCCAAGCTGGTGGCCAGCCTCAAGGCCCGCTACAGCAAGGTAGGCAGGGTTCCCACGGGTCCTTGAAATCCTTGAAAGTTTGTGAATTTGAGAGAAAAAAAATCAAGGTCTTAAACGTTTTTGAAAATAGACATGGGTCATTGAAAGTGCTTGAATTCTCCTCTCTTCCTCCCTCTCTCTCTGTCTCTCTCTCTCTCCAACATTTTTTTTTTTCAAAAATGTTTTACTCTCGATGACGACCTGTCTCAAACTATGCCGTGTTGGGTCCTTGAATTTGAGGGAATTGAGTCTTGAAAGGTGCTTGAAAGGTGCTTGAATTTGATGTTTCAGAAGGTGTGGGAACCCTGGGTAGGTTGAATGATTGCATACATTTACATGTTTGGCATTTAGCAGACGCCTTATCGCAAAGCGACTTACAATCAATACATTTGACTAAGGAAGTGAATTATCAATTCACCAGTTCTAGCAGGAGGCGTAATCTAGCTCAGGCCCGGGGGCCACTTGCAGTCGTCGTGAAAACGTTTTTTTTTTTTTTGCTGGTGAGACAGTACAAGGGGGACACTGAAGAGACATAACAAGGGGGGCAGTAGAGTCTTAGGAGGCATAGTATTATATTATATTGGGGAAAAGCAGGTGTCTCAGGAGACGTAGTGCTGGGGGGTGTGGTAATAATTAATTAATTGATTGATTGATTTTTATTTGGGTAAAAAGTACAGACAGTACGTCCCAGAGGATGGCACGTAAAAGTACCGACTGAAACACTTGTTTACAAGGTGGTCCTCGTTTGGTAGACAAGAACAACAAAGACAACAACATACAAAAACAACACACCACCAAGAAACATACAAATAGCATACAATACACAAGAACATACAAAGAGCATACAATACACAAGAAACATACAAAGAGCATACAATACACAAGAAACATAAAGAGCATACAATAGACAAGAACATACAAAGAGCATACAATACACAAGAACATACAAAGAGCATAAAATACACAAGAACATACAAAGAGCATACAATACACAAGAACATACAAAGAGCATACAATACACAAGAACATACAAAGAGCATAAAATACACAAGAACATACAAAGAGCATACAATACACAAGAAACATACAAGATACAATCAGAATACAGTTTGTCATTTGGTCATTCATTCAGAGACACAGCCACTGCCTTCTCTCTATCGTCCAACACTGCAAATACTAGATTTATAATTTGTCTGCAAATTGTCCAAAAACGACAGGGGCTTATACAGCTTTTTACATTTGTATTTAACCTTTATTTATACAGGTAAAAAACACATTGAGCCCCAAGGGATCATTTTCAAGTGTGACCTGTTCACAGGCATACAACAACAACATCCACCACAAACAAATACAATACAAAACCTGGCCTACATAGTCTAAAACTAAACTAAAACTACATAGTCTGAAAATAAAACTAGTCTAAAACAGACTAAGATAGTCTAAAACTAATCTAAAACAGACTAAGATAGTCTAAAACTAATCTAAAACTAGACAGCTAAAGAGCTAGGGACAGGGAGGGGTCAGCAATGGGCAAAAGGGAAGGTCAACTCAATTGCAAGAACAAATCATAGACTTGCACTGTATGTCTCTCAACAAGAGCTTGAAACTGGAAAGAGGGATCAGATGAGACAGTTTCAGACTCTGCTGTAAAGAATTACAAGAGGAAGAGGCTGCAAATGAGAACGCCCTCTTGCCTTTCATGGTCCGGACCAAGGAGATGGAGCTTTGCCTAGTCTTTATGTCAGAGACTGTCTGCTCGTGATTGAACTGTTTTTGGGGACCTTATTGAGTCAAGCTGTGGGGCTCGTTTATTTATTTATTTTCTTACAAATTCAGCCCGAACACACTGGAGTTAACAAACGAATCAGGGGCTTTATTATTGATTTTGTCGCACCGCCGAATTCGATTCCATTGTTTTGAATGAGACCCAATGAGACAATGCACACGGCGTGCGATGCGATATTGTCGCACGACAACATTCGATTCTCCATTCACATTCATTCATTCATTGGTGTGAATTGAGAATCGAATGTTGTCGTGCGACAAAATCGCACGCCGTGTGCATTGGCCTTTATTCTGGTATTGAATGCATACCAATCGAGGCTGGTGGAGGTAGCTCATTGGAGGCTCATTGTGATGAGGTCAAACGTGTGTGACACCATTCTTCATTCCATTCTGTGCATTACCATGAGCCTGTCCTCCGATTTCTACCTCCACCAGCCTCCCCAGATTCATACATCATTGGTTACAGCCAGTTCACTACTAACAGAGCCTACACTGTTGATATTACTGAGGCTGCGTTCGTAAATTCGCTCTGGAAATCAGATCGGAACTCACGGAATGCCTCTTGTCCAATCAAATTACTTGGTCCCTTTATGACGTCGAACCCAGTGTGCGCTGCGGCGAATTTACGAACGCAGTGTGACTGAAAGAAAAAACCCTCACAATATTCTGTTTTTGATTTAAAAACCCCTTTTAATGTTGTTTTATAGGACCATGACTACTTGCCCCTAACCATTTCTTTACAAAACCAATTAAAATAGTGAATATTTTATACCACCGCTCATCCGTGATCAGACTTTGCTGAGGTGCTGGAACTGAAGAGTATCAAATAGAGTGGAAAATAACAGCATCAAACACTCAAATCTGTGCAAAAAAAACGTAGTTTATTGCAAGCTTTCAGTCATAGACCTTCTTCAGGCATATATATTAAAACACTCTATTGATGCTCTTCACTTCCATTCTTCAGAAACTAAACTACATTGTTTGAGTTTGGAGTGTGCGGAGGCTGTTTGCACTGTTTGCACTTGACAAAACCAATTAAAATAATGTGTTTTTGTTTTCACCATCCTGACGCTGTCTAGCTGGAGGACAAGACGGTGTTCCACCAGGAGTTCCTCCACTACCTGAAGTATGCCATGATCGTGTATAAGCGCGAGCCCGCGGTGGAGCACGTCATCGAGTTTGTGTCCAAGTTCGCCACGAGCTTCGAGTCTCCCCCGAAGGAGGGGGAGGAGGAGGAGGAGGAAGATGACGATGAGGAGGAGGAGGAGGAGCACCCTTTCCTGAGCTACATGTTCACCTTCCTGCTGGAGGTATTTTAACACAACACACACAGCCCTAACGCACACACACACACACACACACACACACACACAGCCCTAACGCATGCACGCGCACACACACACACACAGCCCTAACGCACGCACACACACACACACACAAACACAGCCCTGTCGCACGCACACACACACACACACACACAAACACAGCCCTAACGCACACACACACACACACACAGCCCTAACAAACACACACACACACACACACACACACACACACACAGCCCTAATGCACACACACACACACACACACACAGCCCTAACAAACACACACACACAGCCCTAACGCACGCACGCACGCGCACACACACACACACGCACACACACACAGCCCTAACGCACGCACACACACACACACACACACACACACACACAGCGGTCTATATTGAACAAGAATACTATGAACTACATGGTGAACATATCTCAGCGATGTTTCAGGATTTCTTTTTTTTTTTTTTTTCTCTTAACGTTCTCTCTATCCCTGTTCTCTCTCTCCCCCCCACCCTCATTCCTCCCTCACTCCATCTCTCCCCCACCCTCATCCCTCCCCCACCCTCATCCCTCCCCCCCCCTCCCTCCCTCTCTCTCTCCACCCTCATCCCTCCCTCCCCCACCCCCCTCCCTCCCTCTCTCTCTCCACCCTCATCCCTCCCTCCCTCCACCCTCATCCCACCCTCATCCCCTCCATCCCTCCCTCATCCCACCCTCATCCCCTCCATCCCTCCCTCCCTCCACCCTCATCCCACCCTCATCCCCTCCATCCCTCTCTCCCTCCCTCCGGCCGCCCCCTCAGTCCCACAAGGCCAACAGCCACGCGGTGCGTTTCCGCGTGTGTCAGCTGATCAACAAGCTGCTGGGCAGCATGGCGGAGAACGCCCAGATCGATGACGACCTGTTCGACAGCATCCACCAGGCCATGCTGCTCCGCGTCACCGACAAGTTCCCCAACATCCGCATCCAGGCCGCGCTCGCCATGACCCGCCTGCAGGAGCCCCAGAACCCAGACTGTCCCACCATTAAAGGTACTGACCGTCTGTCTGTCCCACCATTAAAGGTACTGACCGTCTGTCTGTCCCACCATTAAAGGTACTGACCGTCTGTCTGTCCCACCATTAAAGGTACTGACCGTCTGTCTGTCCCACCATTAAAGGTACTGACTGTCTGTCTGTCCCACCATTAAAGGTACTGTCTGTCTGTCTCACCATTAAAGGTACTGTCTGTCTGTCCCACCATTAAAGGTACTGACTGACTGTCCCACCATTAAAGGTACTGACTGTCTGTCCCACCATTAAAGGTACTGACCGTCTGTCCCACCATTAAAGGTACTGACTGACTGTCCCACCATTAAAGGTACTGACCGTCTGTCCCACCATTAAAGGTACTGTCTGTCTGTCCCACCATTAAAGGTACTGTTTGTCTGTCCCACCATTAAAGGTATTGACGTCTGTCCCACCATTAAAGGTACTGACTGACTGTCCCACCATTAAAGGTACTGACTGACTGTCCCACCATTAAAGGTACTGACTGACTGTCCCACCATTAAAGGTACTGTCTGTCTGTCCCACCATTAAAGGTACTGACCGACTGTCTCACCATTAAAGGTACTGACCGACTGTCTCACCATTAAAGGTACTGGAGGAGGAGGGGGGAGGGAGGGAGAGAGGGAGGGAGGAGGAGGAGGAGGGAGGGAGGAAGGGAGGGAGGAGGAGGAGGAGAGAGGAGGGAGGGAGGTGAGAGAGGAGGAGGGAGGGAGGGAGGTGAGAGAGGAGGAGGAGGGAGGGAGGGAGGTGAGAGAGGAGGAGGAGGTGAGAGAGGAGGTCTCTCTCCCTGCCTAGCCTACCTGTTGATCCTGGAGAATGACACACACACACACACACACTATAAACACACTGACCCTCCCTCCCTCCCTCCCTCTAGCCTACCTGTTGATCCTGGAGAATGACTCCAACGCAGAGGTGCGTCGTACGGTGCTGTCCTGCATCGCCCCCTCCGCCCTCACCCTCCCCAAGATACTCAAACGCACCAGGGACGTGAAGGAGAACGTCCGCAAGCTGGCCTACCAGGTACACACACTCACACACTCACACACTCACACACACACACACACACACACAAACACACAAACACACAAACACCAGGGACGTGAAGGAGAACGTCCGCAAGCTGGCCTACCAGGTACACACACACACACACACACGCACGCACGCGTTGGTAGTCTGGGTCAGGGAGAGTGAGGTTGTGTGTGTCTGTGTGTGTGTGTGTGTGTGTGTTTCAGGTTCTGGCTGAGAAGGTTCACGTCAAAGCTCTGCGCATCGCCCAGAGGGTCAGTCTGCTGCAGGAGGGCCTGCACGACTCCTCAGGTACTGTGTGTGTGTGTGTCTCTCTGTGTGTCTCTCTGTGTGTGTGTGTCTCTGGGTGTCTCTGTGTGTCTCTGGGTCTCTCTGTGTGTCTCTGTGTGTCTCTGTGTGTCTCTGTGTGTCTCTGGATGCCTCTGTGTCTCTGTGTGTCTCTGTGTGTCTGTATGTCTCTCTGTGTCTCTCTGTGTGTCTCTGTGTGTCTCTGTGTGTCTCTGTGTGTCTCTGTGTGTCTGTATGTCTCTCTGTGTGTCTCTGTGTGTCTCTGTGTGTATCTGTGTGTCTCTGGATGCCTCTGTGTGTCTGTATGTCTCTCTGTGTGTCTCTGTGTGTCTCTGTGTGTCTCTGTGAGTCTCTGTGTGTCTCTGTGTGTAGTATAGTTCTCCCCAGAGTAACCACGCTCTAACCGTCTCTTTAGGGTGCTGTATGTTGTCTAACGTGTGTGTGTGTGTGTGTGTGTGTGTGTGTGTGTGTGCAGAGCCGGTCAGGGAGGTGGTGCGCTCCTGCCTGCTGCCCGCCTGGCTGCGGCTGCTGCAGGGAGACGTGTTGGACCTGCTGCACAAGCTGGACGTGGAGAACTGCAGCCAGACGGCCCTGGACACGCTGAGCGCCCTGCTGTCCTCCTCCCCCCCCCAGGGGGCGCTGCAGGACGCCATAGGGCTGGGGGACAGGTACACACACACACACACACACACACACACACCCTGGACACGCTGAGCGCCCTGCTGTCGTCCTCCCCCCCCAGGGGGCGCTGCAGGACGCCATAGGGCTGGGGGACAGGTACACACACACACACCCCCAGGGCCTGCTGGAGGACGCCATAGGGCTGGGGGACAGGTACACACACACACACACACACACACACTGGAGGACACAAACACACACACACACAGACATACACTTGTAGACACATATTGAATGACACTAAAAGTTACTGATGTGATTGTGTTTTTCTGTGTGTGTGTCCCTCTCCCTGTGTATGTCTGTGTGTATTATGTCCCTGTGTGTGTGTGTGTGTGTATATGTCCCTCTGTGTGTGTGTGTCTGTGTCTGTGTCTGTGTGTGTGTGTGTGCCTGTGTGTGTGTGCCTGTGTGTGTGTCCCTGTGTGTGTGTGTGTGTGTGTATGTCTCTGTCCCTGTCCCTGTCCCTGTGTGTAGGAGGCTGATTCCGGTGGAGTCTCTGAGCTGTGAGCGGGTGCTGTGCTGGAGGGCTCTGTGTGAGCATGTGAAGGCCCAGGGAGACCAGGGGGAGGAGCTGCTGGAGCGCCTGCTGCCTGACGCTGCCACCTACGCTGACTACCTGTCTGGGTAACACACCTCTATACACCTTAATACACACAACACACCTCCTAACACACCCTAACACCTACGCTGACTACCTGTCTGGGTAACAAACCTATACACACACCTAACACACCCTAACACACCTCCTAACACACCTAACACCTACGCTGACTACCTGTCTGGGTAACACACCTATACACACACCTAACACACCCTAACACACCTCCTAACACACCCTAACACACCTCCTAACACACCTAACACCTACGCTGACTACCTGTCTGGGTAACACACCGTAATACACATTAATACACCTTAATACACACCTAACACATACCTAACACACCTAACACACACCCTAACACACCTCCGAACACACCCTAACACCTACGCTGACTACCTGTCTGGGTAACACACCTATACACACACCTTAATACACCTTAATACACACCCTAACACTCACCTAACACATCCTAACACACCCTGCCATCTACGCTGACTACCTGTCTGGGTAACACACCTTCACCTCTCTGTCTTCTGGCTAACACTGCCTATGGTGGTGTTATAACCATGTTATAAGTTATAACCATGCAGGTACCTGAAGGGAGGTGTTATAACCATGCAGGTACCTGAAGGGTGGTGTTATAACCATGCAGGTACCTGAAGGGAGGTGTTATAACCATGTTATAACCATGCAGGTACCTGAAGGGTGTTCCAGTGATGTCGGAGGAGCAGCGAGCGGACTTCACCCAGCTGGAGATGGTGATGACCAAGGAGTTCATCTCCCAACAGCTCATCCACCTGACTGGTTGTCTGGACACCAACGAGGAGGGGGGGAGGTGAGAGGGGGGGGAGGAGGAGGGAGGGGGGGAGGAGGGAGGGAGGGAGGAGGAGGGAGGTGAGAGGAGGAGGAGGAGGAGGGGAGGTGAGAGAGGAGGAGGAGGAGGAGGAGGAGGGGAGAGGGAGGTGAGAGAGGAGGGAGAGAGGGGGGAGGAGGAGGTGAGAGGGGAGGAGGGGGAGGGAGGAGGGGGAGGGAGGGATGGGTCAGAGCTGATCTGTATGTCACTGTAGGTCTGGTCTGCGTCCACCACACTGCTGGACAAAGTGACAACGATCGTTAGCGAACGAACTAACGAAGTTAGCAGTTGGCCCTGTTCTGCGTGACTACTCTGACTACTGTTCCCATGATGCTGTTCTGCGTCACTACTCTGACTACTGTTCCCATGATACTGTGCTGCAGGAGGCGTGTCCTGGCGGTGCTGCAGGAGATGTTGGGGCTCCCAGAGACGCCCCCCTCCCTGGTGTCCCTCCTCACCCAGAAGCTGCTCAGCCTGTTCCCTGACGACACGAGACGCACGCAGGCCGTGAGTCACACACACTCACACACACTCACACACACACACACACGCACATACACACACTCACACACACACACACACACACACACACACACACACACACACACACTTACACACACACACACACACACACACACACACACACACACACACTTACACACACGCACTCACACACACTTACACACACACACACTCTCACACACACACACACACACACACACACACGCACACACACACAGACATAGGGTACAATGTGTGTGTGTGTGTGTGTGTGTGTGTGTGTGTGTGTGGTCGCCAGGTGGCTGAGATCATCTCTGACGTGAGGGAGCCCATCGTGGCCGTCAGCCAGCCTGTGGACGAGAACGAGCACCGCAGGAGACAAGTCAAGGTGAGAGAACCAGGAACCAGGAACCTAGAACCAGGAACCTAGAACCAGGAACCTAGAACCAGGAACCTAGAACCAGCAACCTAGAACCAGGGGAACCTAGAATCAGGAACCTAGAACCAGCAACCTAGAACCAGGGAAACCTAGAACCAGCAACCTAGAACCAGGGGAACCTAGAACCAGCAACCTAGAACCAGGGGAACCTAGAACCAGCAACCTAGAACCAGGAACCTAGAATCAAAGAAAGATTTGCGGAAGGAAGTGGTTGCTTATTTCATTTCATTTCAAGCCTTTATTTCATCTCTGGGACCTGAGGGAGACCCTCGTGTTGGGTGGGCCGAGTGTCCAGGATGATCACTGCAACACAGTAAACACATAAACATGCACAGTGCAACAATACAAAACACAATGGACCAATCAAGGCAGGTGCAGATAGATATGCAGTGGTCCCTAGTCAGGACTCAGGAGTGTGGAGCAGCCAATAAGAAGGCAGTCTTTCCATGCTCTGTACGCATACTGGGGACCTTTAGAGTAAGCCAGTTATTTGATCGGGTGAGTTAAGGGCCAATATTCTGACTTCAAATATTGGCAAATTCCCAAGCAGCGCCTTATAAATAAACAGATACCAAGGCCTTATAAATAAACAGATACCAAGGCCTATTTCGCCTGGTTGCTGATATGAACCTGTAAACAGATGCAGGAGTTTAAACGGAACCCAGGTTCAAGACCAACACAGAGGCTGATGCTCTCTCCATCCCTCCATCCATCCCTCCCTCCCTCCCTCTGCGCGCTTTGCTGCCCCAACTCTCTACCCCCCCCCCCCCCTTCCTTCTTCCTCTTGCTCCCTCTTTTTTGAACCCTTCCCCCCTCTCTCTCTCTCTCTCTCTCTCTCTCTCTCTCTTCCTCTCCCCCCCCCCCCCCCCCCGTGGTCCAGCTGGCGGAGGTGATGGTGCGTATCCTGGAGGCCAAAGAGGGCTTGGAGGAGAGCGTGGCGGCCCAGGACTTCAGCGCCGCGGCCCAGCTGAAGGAGACCGTCCGGGGCCTGGAGGAGCACCGGGCCGCCCTGCTGCTGGAGTTCCAGGAGAGCTGCCAGACGGACAAGGACACGCGCGTGGAGAGGGTACGCACGCAGGGACGCAGAGAGAGAGAGAGAGAGAGAGAGAGAGAGAGAGAGAGAGAGAGGGAGGGGGACAGAGAGACAGAGAGAGAGACAGAGAGACAGAGAGAGAGAGAGGGAGGGAGTGGGACAGAGAGACAGAGAGAGAGAGAGAGCTGCTGCTGGAGGCCCAGGAGACGCACGTGGAGAAGGTACGCACGCAGGGACGCATGGACACACCCCGCAGAGAGGGAGAGAGAGAAGGGGAGAGGGAGGGAGAGAGAGAGAGAGGGACAGACAGAGAGAGAGAGAGAGAGGGACAGAGAGAGGGAGGGGGGGGAGATAGAGAGAGAGAGAGGGAGGGGGGGAGGGAGGGGAGAGAGAGAGAGAGAGAGGGAGAGAGAGAGAGAAAGGGAGAGAGAGAGCGAGGGACAGAGAGAGAGAGGGAGAGTGGGAGAAATGCAGCGACTGCGGCAGTTACATTCATCATGTCATTGCTCCCCATCAGATATGTCGCCTTAAGATTGCACATGATCGACCGCCCGCCAACACACACACACCACACACACACACACACACACACACACACACCCTGCAGACGTTACTCAAAGTAATGTATGTCTAAATGAATGTTTGTCTAAATACAACTGTAAACTATGGAATTAGGATGAACTGTGTGTGTGTGTGTGTGTGTGTGTGTGTGTGTGTGTGTGTGTGTGTGTGTGTGTGTGTGTGTAGACAGACCCAGACACCATGCTGCGGTGCCTGACCATGTGTGCTGAGCTGCTGAAGCTGATGAACATGAAGACCCGCATGGGGCCGACCATGACCGCCATCACCTCCTCTCTGGTACACACACACACACACCACCACCACACACACACACACACACACACACACACACACCCCACCATGACCGCCATCACCTCCTCTCTGGTACACACACACACACACACACACACACACACACACCCCACCATGACCGCCATCACCTCCTCTCTGGTACACACACACACACACACACACACACACACACCACCATGACCGCCATCACCTCCTCTCTGGTACACACACACACACACACACACACACACACACACACACACCCCAACTACCCTGACTGGGTAAAATTGATCATAATAAGCCTGGATTTTCCTTTAGAGACGTTGATGGAATACCCCCCAGTTTCATGTCATTACATTCAAATCAAACGTTATGCGTACTGCACACAAATACAATTGAATGGCCGATACAAAAACAATTGATAAAAAAAGAAAATGATATAAGAAAACAAAGGAAGGTTATAAACGTTAGTCAGAGGTAGCAGTAAAGATAAAGAGCTCGAGAGAACTGTGTTGATTTGAACCCCTGCTTTCTTCCCTGTCTCTCTCCTCTCTCTCTCTCTCTCTCTTTCTCTCTCTCTTCTCTCTCTCTCTTCTCTCTCTCTCTAACTCTCTCTTTCTCTCTCTCTAACCCTCTCTCTTCTCTCTCTCTCTTCTCTCTCTCTCTAACTCTCTCTCTTCTCTCTCTCTCTAACTCTCTCTCTCTCCCCACTCTCTCTCTCTCCCCACTCTCTCTCTCTCCCTCCCTCTCTCTCTCAGATCCTGCCCAGTATAGCCAACGCCCAGCCCAACGTTCGCAACATGGCTGTTGTGTGTCTGGGTACCTGCGCTCTGCACAGCAAAGAGCTGGCTACCACACACCTGGTGCTGCTACTGCAGGTAACACACACACAC
>NC_137675.1:30625311-30727811 GCF_963989245.1 Nansenia antarctica | reverse complement strand
CTCCAACACTGAGGGTGTGTCTGATTGTAATTTGCACAGCATTTTGCACTTTTGATTTGCACTATTGATTCACTATTTGATTTACTTTACTCTATTATTGCGATTGCAATGCCAATGTTGAGGAACCTAAGCCAAATAATTTTACTCTTGTGTTCTTGTACAGTGAGGTGTAATAAAAGCAATTCTGTGTGTGCTCCCGTGCTCCCTGCAGGGGGTGAGTGTTCATGACTGCATGGCGGTGCGTGTGTGTGGGGAGATGCTGAACGACCCCACGGCCCCCGAGGTCCGCCTCTACGCCAAGACCCTCAGCAGCCTGGAGCTCAGCAGAGACCAGGGGACCAGGGGGGAACTGCTGTCACTACTGCACCAGGTCACACAGGTACACACACACACACACACACACACACACACTCACACACCTCAGCAGAGACCAGGGGACCAGGGGGGAACTGCTGTCACTACTGCACCAGGTCACACAGGTACACACACACACACACACACACACACACACACACCCCTCTGCAGAGACCCGCCCACCAGGACTGACCTCCTCACAATGCTGCACCAGATCACACAGGTACACACACACACACACACATACACACACACTCCTAACACAATTTGCTGCTGTATTTTTCTCATCTATTTTTATTTAATCATGACCCCCCCCCCCACTCTCACCGCTTCTTCTTTCTATTTCTCCCTCCCCTTTTCTCTTTTTCTCTCCCCCCTCCCCCCCCCCCCCCCCCCCTCCCTCTAGGAGGTGAAGGACCACGTGTGTCTGCGGGCCGTAGAGAAGCTGATTGGTCAGCTGCAGGACTTCAAGACCGACCTCAGCGCCACCGCGCTACAGGCTCTGGACATCAACGCTGACGGTACACACACACACACACACACACACACACACACAGAGTGCCCTTAAATACACACTGCCAGGGCTTAAAGTTCTCCGGCACGGTGCCGGATTTCCGGCGCGGGGGAATAAAAAAATAAATTATATATATATCACACGCTATTTGTTTACATCGTAATTTAAAGAGTCATCTTCAGCAAAGAGACAGTTCCGCCTACAAATGGTATCACATTGCTCAAGCCATCAGACGGGGGGAAGGACAGGAAGAGTTGAGTGTCGTCTGCGTAGCTGGGCTCTCCTACCACAGCTACGCAGACGACACTCAACTCTTCCTGTCCTTCCCCCCGTCTGATGTACACGTGGCAACCCGTATCTCAGCATGTCTCGCTGACATTTCAACTTGGATGGCTGACCACCATCTCAAGCTCAATCTTAACAAGACCGAGCTCCTCTTCATCCCCGGGAAAGCCTGCCCTCTCCAAGACTTCTCCATCACAGTGGAGAACTCTACTGTAACCCCCTCCCTGACAGCCAAGAACCTTGGAGTGATCCTGGATAACCGACTATCCTGCGCGGAGAACATTGCAGCAACGGCTCGCTCCTGCAGATTCCTCCTCTACAACATCAGAAGGATACGACCATTCCTTACCAGAGAGGCAGCGCAACTCTTGACCCAGGCACTGGTCATCTCCCGCCTGGATTACTGCAATGTACTCCTGGCTGGGCTCCCCGCTTCAGCCATTAGACCTCTGCAGCTCATCCAGAATGCTGCTGCCCGGCTGGTATTCAACCTCCCCAAATACTCGCATGTCACCCCTCTCCTTCGCACCCTGCACTGGCTCCCGATAGCAGCTCGCATCAGATTCAAGACCCTGGTGCTTGCATACCAGGCAGCTAAAGGGACAGCCCCTGCCTACCTGAAGGAAATGGTAACCCCCCAAACCCCTGCCCGCTCACTCCGTTCCTCCACCTCGGCTGGCCGACTGGCCCCACCTCCTCTACACAGCAGTCGGGCTGCCCGATCACGTCTCTTCACAACACTGGCTCCCCGCTGGTGGAATGAGCTCCCCACGGCCGTCAGAACGGCAGAGTCACTACCCATCTTCCGTCGTAGACTGAAGACCCATCTCTTCAGGTTACATCTTAACTGCTCCTCCTGAGACATCTTCTGACCCTCACCACTACGTCTCCTAAAGACACCCGCTTTCCCCTCTACTGTGTCCCTAAGAACTTCTACTGCCCCCCTTGTACTGTTTCTCAGTTTCTCCAGTAAAAAAAAAAAAAAAAAAAATTAATTAGTAGAAGGCGATAAATAGGGAGAAGGTTTTTCCTTCTATCAGTGGCCCCGGGCCCGAGCTAGAGTACTCTTCCTGCAACGAATAGTGGACTGCTGATTCACATGCTTAGTATTCAAATGTATTGATTGTAAGTCGCTTTGGAATAAGGCGTCTGCTAAATGCCAAAAATGTAAATGTAAGCCAACCAACGACTTCTAGCCAATCAGAGGCAGAGTAGTGGGGCGGGCCTTAAGTTGACTGCTGCTAGAAGGTTTGCTGACACACAAAGTACACACACACACTATGCCCATACTGGCAGTTCACACACTCACACATTCACACATACATACACACACAGCCACATACACACCCAGCCACGCACCCAGCCACACATACACACACATTCACACATACATACACACACAGCCACATGCACACAGCCACACATACACACACATTCACACATACATACACACACAGCCACATACACACCAGACACACCCAGCCTCTGGCTTTTCAGCGTAACAGGAGTGTTTCCCTCCTTCCTGTCTGACAGGAAGTACACAGCTACTCAGACAGGAAGTACACAGCTACTCAGACAGGAAGTACACAGCTACTCAGATAGGAAGTACACAGCTACTCAGACAGGAAGTACACAGCTACTCAGACAGGAAGTCCACAGCTACTCAGGCTACTCTCCTCCCTTAACACCATGATGCTGCTTTATGAGGACGCTCCTCAGTGGAGTAGAGAAATGCCCTATGGGCCTCACTAAGCTTCCCTCAACCCCCCAGATACAGCTCTGCTCATCTAGGGAGGAAATACACAATCAGGATGTGTGTGTGTGTGTGTGTGTGTGTGTGTGTGTGTGTGTGTGTGTGTATGTTACGGTACATGTGGGAAAACGGTACATGTGGGAAAACTAGGGTTAGGGTTAGGTGCTAGGGTGACTTGGTACATGCTGGCATGTCGAACCCTAATTCTAACCCTAACCCTACCCCTAACCCTAATCCTAACCCTAACCCTAACCGTAGCACCCTACCCCTAACCCTAATCCTAACCTTAACCCTAGCACCTAACCCTAACCCTAGTTTTCCCACATGTACCGTTTTACCACATGTACCGTAACACATACATATATATATATTCAATTGAATGGGGAAGTGTGTGGTGTATATTTCTTTATTTACTTATTTTCTTACTTCCTGATCTTCAGAGACGGCCAACGAAGACCCGGCCAAGTCTGTGAAGAGGCCCAGGAGAGGTGATGATGTCATACACACACTCAAATGACTCGGTCGGATCTAACTGTTGTATAATAATAGTGAATAACAGGATGTTGGCGTTGTGTGTAGGTGCGGGCCAGAAGAAGACCACCACCGCCAGGGGGGCCAGGAAGCCCAGCAGGACTGCAGAGTCCTCAGAGGAGAGGTGAGCCTGCTCTCTACCAATCAACACTTCCTGGGTCTGCTTCATCAGTTTCTCTGGGCCACACAGACCCAGTCAGTCATGCTGCGTTCAAGCACTCCTCTGAAATAGGACGGTCTGTCCTACATGTCAGACTGCAGCCTCCTGAGTTCAGCTCTCCGTCAACCATAACCCAGTCATGCTGCCTTCAACAGGGTATCCGCGGTGTCTTGAAAAGTATTCAAAGTTGCTAAATACATTTTGGGACAATCAAGACCCTTAATAAGTATTAAAAAAGTCTTATCACGATTTTATGAGGTCTTGAATTTTGTAGGTATTTTTCTGAATTAGACTCTGTCCAAAGAGTTTGAGTCCTAAAAACTTTGAGTAGAAGTTCGTGAATTTATTAGTTTTATTAAAAAAACAAAAGATGAACCGGAAATTGTGTTGTATGATAGTGGTCTAGTAGTCTATTGCAAACTAAAACTGTTAAGTTAAAGGTGTCAGTGATGTAAACGGTTACAGCTCGAAGTGGCGGTGAGGTCTGGAAAAATATTGACGAGGTCTATAAAAAGTATTAGAAAGGCATTGAAATTAACCTCAAGATTCCTGTATACACCCTGTTCAAGCACTCCTCTGAAATAGGACGGTCTGACATGTCAGTCTGCAGCCTCCTGAGTGAGCCTCTCTGAGCCGTGTCTGAATCAGCCGCTGAGGAGATCTGAGGACAGTCCAACGCTACATCTGGACAAGGGGGGGGGGGGGGGTCTTGAGGTCTTGAGTTTCCGAGGAGCACTTGAACGCACTGTTATTGTTTGTTTTATTCCCTTCTATGTTTGTGGATCATAACTTAATAGCTATAGCACAATGTGGGTTTGTTTTGTTCTCTGACTCTCTGTCTCACCCCTCCCTCTCTCCCTCCCTCTCTGTCTCCCTCCCTCTCCCTCCCTCTCTCTCTCCCTCCCTCTCTCCCTCCCTCTCTCTTTCTCCCTCCCTCTTTCTCCCTCTCTCTCCCTCCCTCCCTCTCTCTCTCTCTCCCTCTCTCTCTCTCTCCCCCTCTCTCTCCCTCCCTCTCTCTCTCCCCCCCTCTCTGTCTCCCCCCCTCCTCTCTCTCCCTCCTCCCCTAGTGATGGAGAGAATGTTCCAGACTCGGTGCCTGCGGCTCGCCCGTCCCGCCGGGCCAAGATGGCGGCGCTCGAGAAGACCCGCCTGGACCTCAGCGCCCTCATCAACCAGGAGGCCAACACCTCCTAGGGAAAGGTCATAGGTCATAAGGGGAGAGGAGAGGAGTGTAGGGGAGAGGAGAGGAGAGGAGAGAGGGGAGGAGAGGAGAGAGGGGAGGAGAGGAGAGGAGAGAGGGGAGGAGAGGAGAGGAGAGAGGGGAGGAGAGGAGAGGAGAGAAGGGAGGAGAGGGGAGGGGATGAGTTGAGGCTGTGGACGGATCACAAATATCTTCTGACTCTCTGTCTCACCCCTCCCTCCCTCTCTCTCTGCCTCCCTCTCTCTCTCTCTGCCTCCCTCTCCCTCCCTCCCTCTCTCACCTTCTCGAAAGGAGTCGAGGCCTTTGAGATCCATCCAGCCTGTGTGTGTGAGAGGACGTGGTGGTGTGTAGTTAGCTAGTTTAGGGGAGGATGTTGTAGATGTTGTAATTCATGCAACGGACTCAACCCTGTGAAAAAGATACCGTTCCTGATTCCGTTACGTGTGTTACAACGAGCCTGTCCTCCGATGTCTCCTGAGCCAGCTAGCGTTTCTTGATTTCCAACTGTAAAATCCCAAATATATTTCTCATTTTAATCTCAATAAAGAGTAACTTTCATATCCATGAAACAATAAGACTTTCCCATGATGTCTCTTCCTCTGCTAATCTCACTGCCTTCGCCATAAAGGTGTGAGTGAGTGAGTGTGTGTGTGTGTCTGTCTGTCTCTCTCTCTCTCTCTCGCTCTCTCTCTCTCTGTGTGTGTGTGTGTGTGTGTGTCTCTGTGTGTGTGTGTGTGTGTGAGAGTGAGTGTGTGTCTCTCTGTGTGTGCATGCGCAGAAATCGTCGGAAGGGTAATAAATGGCGTATATCATTGTAATGAGGACAATGAGCCTCTCTGATAGGACAACAGTATCCTGTGTGACGCTGTGTGAAGCCTGTTAGTTTGGTGTAGAGGACACACAGGACATTAGGGATGTAGCCTCGGTCAGTGGTTCTCAAACCTCTCCTCGGGGACCCCCAGCCACTCCACATACAGTATATGATCTGTTCCACCATCAGCACACCTGATCAGCAATTATGATGTGTACTTGATTAGTTGAATCAGGTGTGCTGGTGGTGGTGGAGGAACAGATCATATATGTGGAGCGGCTGGGGGTCCCCGAGGAGGGGTTTGAGAACCACTGACCTAGAGGACACTAGCAATGTAGCCTAGATTCCCCCCCTGAGACCCGTGTCCTACATCCAACAGCTGTTACTGAGCTTGTATGGTGGTGGGGGGGGGGGATTGTATGATAATAGAAAGATGTGATATACATATATATATATATATATGATATGAATGAGGGTAACAGGAGAGTAGTGTACACTGATGTTTGCTGTATGTACCCAGAAGCCTTAGGGAGAGAGTAGTGTACACTGATGTTGGTAGTATGTACCCAGAAGCCTTAGGGAGAGAGTAGTGCACACTGATGTTGGTAGTAAGTACCCAGAAGCCTTAGGGAGAGAGTAGTGTACACTGATGTTGGTAGTAAGTACCCAGAAGCCTTAGGGAGAGAGTAGTGTACACTGATATCTGCTGTGTGTTAACCACTAAGTCCCGACTTCGTCCACGACAACAACAACAACAACAACAACAGTTTTATCTCAAAATAATCTTTATTGTTCTAGTGACGAGAGTCTTTGTTACATCTGTAAGGGCCAGGTATAAAAAAAAATAAAAAATATACACCATAGACATATTTTTAAACATAGCACCAGGTAACTCCACTGAGGGGTAAGGTTGTATAGTCACAGAGGCCCTCACGTTGTTGTAATGGTAAGGTTGGATAGCTACAGAGACCCTACCATGTTGTAATGGTAAGGTTGGATAGCTACAGAGACCCTACCATGTTGTAATGGTTAATCACAATGACTTGTGAGAGGCGAGACGAAAGGGAGTTTTTTTCTGACCAGTTTTTCCCGACTTGGTCAAAACCTGTAACTGACTACATTTTCACCTGGGGCTGGTTGCATAAAGATAGACCCAGTCTTAGACTTAGACCTCACTTTAATAAAGATAGACCCAGTCTTAGACTTAGATCTGACTTTAATAAAGATAGACCCAGTCTTAGACTTAGATCTCACTTTAATACAGATAGACCCAGTCTTAGACTTAGATCTCACTTTAATAAAGATAGACCCAGTCTTAGACTAAGATCTCACTTTAATAAAGATAGACCCAGTCTTAGATCTGACTTTAATAAAGATAGACCCAGTCTTAGATCTGACTTTAATAAAGATAGACCCAGTCTTAGACTTAGATCTCACTTTAATAAAGATAGACCCAGTCTTAGATCTCACTTTAATAAAGATAGACCCAGTCTTAGACTTAGATCTCACTTTAATAAAGATAGACCCAGTCTTAGACTTAGATCTGACTTTAATAAAGATAGACCCAGTCTTAGACTTAGATCTCACTTTAATAAAGATAGACCCAGTCTTAGACTTAGACCTCACTTTAATAAAGATAGACCCAGTCTTAGACTAAGATCTCACTTTAATAAAGATAGACCCAGTCTTAGACTTAGATCTCACTTTAATAAAGATAGACCCAGTCTTAGACTTAGATCTCACTTTAATAAAGATAGACCCAGTCTTAGACTTAGATCTCACTTTAATAAAGATAGACCCAGTCTTAGACTTAGACCTCACTTTAATAAAGATAGACCCAGTCTTAGACTTAGACCTCACTTTAATAAAGATAGACCCAGTCTTAGACTAAGATCTCACTTTAATAAAGATAGACCCAGTCTTAGACTTAGATCTCACTTTAATAAAGATAGACCCAGTCTTAGACTTAGATCTCACTTTAATAAAGATAGACCCAGTCTTAGACTTAGATCTCACTTTAATAAAGATAGACCCAGTCTTAGACTTAGATCTCACTTAAAGTCAGTCTTGCTATAGACTCTAAAATGCTCTATGACTGGCTAAAGTAAGACTGACTTACGGCCAAGCTCCACCTGCTGCGTTGCGTCAACTCGCCATCGGCGTTGCGTCAACTTCCCGTTGTCCAAGCTCCACCTACTGCGTTGCGTCAACGTCAACGTTCTACTCTAGCTCCACTGGCATTTTTTGTATACGGGAGTAATTTCACCCTTGACTGCAATATGTCCACAACAATAACAACATCATACAGAACATTTTCCAATCAGGGTAATATTTTATCTACATATTCCCAAATAGATAGGTCCACCCCCACCCAGAGAGCTTTGCACTGTCTGGATATGAACACTTGAACACTTGAATCTCTGCACTTTATATTTATATTAATTATGACTCTTGCACTTTGATGTTGGTTTGCACTGTCTTGTCCTGTCTTGCACCTGTCCTTCTGTAAACCGTGCTCCATGGTACCAAACCAAATTCCTAACATGTTTACATGTCATGGCAATAAAAGTCTTCTGATTCTGATTCTGATTCTGTTAGTTCAGTAGATGTTCAACTAACTGTCAACAACATTTCAACTAACTAACCACTAATCCTAAACCTTGCCCTAACCTTAAATCTAACCCTATCCTTAACCATAAATCTTTTTTTAAAGTTACATATCAACAGCAACAACTAGTCGCATATAAAAAATAATATTTTTCGACCTCAAGGATCAGCCGTTCGTCGTCCATTCCTGCAACAAGCTTTCAAGCACCTGTGGTGATTGACAGCTGACTCGCGTGAATAGCAATTCGCAATAGCTGAGTAGTTGGCTACAAGCATTTTCAATCTGGTATTATCTCTATTAACCGCTGTGGTGATTTAACAGCTGATACAAAAATTATAATATATATATCATAATATCAAGTGCACTACAAACAGAGCAAAACAATAAAACAACACCAGAAAACAACCAATAGGCTATACAATTATAACCAACAACTACAATTGTAAATATACATCTCACGCCCCACGTGGGGCAAATATACAATTGGTCTCATTGTGACGTCTGCGTCCACCGTCAAAAATCAAACTTTTTTGAATGTCTACTTTGGACGCAGCCATCGGACGCAACGCTGACGCAACGCTGACGCAACGCAACACTGACGCAACGCAGCAGGTGGAGCACCTTTCATTGATTACAATGCATTTGATCCCAATTTCGGACGCAACACACATTAGACGCAACGCTCGATGGCCATGGTGGAGCTTGGCCGTTAGATAGCCTGTCACGCAGTGCATTCTAGGTAAAATAAGACACTTATGGCAAACATGGCGGCCGAAACAGCTACACCTAGCGGCGGAAGATCTGAGAGATCAACTCCCGTTTCGTGGGAAAGTATACTGCTTAGCAGTTGGAGGGAAAAAAGTTAAGTTACTTAAAAGTTAGCACTTTTCCAACTGTCACTTAAGCTATGAGCTTCTTCTAATAAAAACCAAAAACAAATACCCACACAGTATAAACTCCATGAAACAAAACAACCACCTGTGCATAACTACCATTAACTGTCCCCTTCCCTATTATTATTATTTTTTTAAACATCAAAGTCCTTCAAATAACTTGGCCTGGACACTCTTCTATGCGACTGTCGCACAGGAGTGATCCGCTGTTGTGACTGCATGCCTGGAGGTAGGTTGTCAGTCACTAATGTTCCCGACTTGTCCGGAGCAGGTTCTGCAGGTCCGGGAGAGTTTTCCCCTGGAACACAGCTGTTTCCCTCAGGAACGGAATTATCTGACATTGCAACAGCTGCTGATGGCAATTCAGGCAGCCCCGGAGGGTCTCTAATCTTCGGGTCCATCAAGTCCTTGTCCTCAGGTCTGGCCAGTATCTGGTCGATGTGTCTGCGCACAATGTTGCCATCTCCCAGCATGACCTTATAGGAGACAGGACCTGTGATTTTGATTATGATCCCAGGTATCCACTTAGGCCCATGACTGAAGTTCCTTGTGATCACTGTGTCCCCCTCCTGGAAACTTCTCCCTGAAACTTGCTTGTCATGATGCTTCTTTTGGATGCCTTGTTTTCGTTCCACCCTTGTTCGACGGTCTGGATGAATTTGGTCGAGTGTGGATCTTAACTTTCGACCTTGCAACATTTCAGCAGGCGACAGCCCTGTGGTGGACTGTGGTGTAATGCGATAACTAAACAACACTCTTGACACCTTAGTGTTGATTCTCCCTTCACCTGCCTTTTTCATCATTGACTTGAATGTCTGGACTGCACGCTCAGCACAGCCATTGGAGGAAGCATGATAGGGAGCAGAGGTGATGTGCTCAATGCCGTTTTTCAGCATAAATTGTTTGAATTCCGTGCTTACAAAACATGAGCCATTATCAGACACAATTGTCTCTGGTAGCCCCTGAATGCTGAAGCTCTTCCGTAGACATTCAATGGTGATGGCTGAAGTCGAGGCTGTCACCGGGTAAGCATCCATCCATTTTGAATGCGCGTCCATCAGGATCAAAAACATGTGTCCCATAAACGGACCTGCATAATCAATGTGTAGCCTTTGCCATGGTTTGCTTGGCCACTCCCATGGGTGAAGTGGTGCTGGAGCTGGCGAGTTGCGGTGTTCTTGGCATGTGACACATCTCTTGACTACAGCCTCGATGTCCGCATCCAACTTTGGCCACCAGAAGTAGCTCCGCCCCAAGGCTTTCATTCTTGTGATGCCAATGTGACCTTGATGTAGCTGCTGTAACAAAGCGTCTCGTCCAGGCGGCGGCACCACCACCCGTGAGCCCCACAGTACGCAGCCATCTTGCACACTTAACTCTGTTTTCCTAACAGCATACGGTTGGAAAGCTGGGTCTGGGACTTGTGACGGCCAACCATGTTGGACAAACTCTGTCACTCTGGACAACACAGGGTCCCTGCTTGTCCATTTCCTCATTTCCGCTGCCGAGACGAGGGTCACATTCTCCATCATCAGCACTCGTTCTTCTTGCTCTCTCTCTGTGGACTGATGAGGCAGAGGGAGTCGACTCAGGGCATCTGCATTGCTGTGGTATTTCCCTGGCTTGTAAACAATCTCGTACTCATACGCTAGCAACGTTACTGCCCACCGCTGAATACGAGGGGATGCCATTTGAGGCACAGCTTTCATCTCATTGAAGAGAGATAGTAAGGGTTTGTGGTCAGTGCAAATGACGAACTTCCTTCCATATACATATTTATGAAAGCGCCGGATGCCAAACATCACCACCAGACCTTCCTTGTCCAGTTGTGAATAGTTTGATTCAGCCGACGTCAGTGTCCGCGACATGAAGCTGATGGGCCTCTCCTGTCCATCTGGCATGCGATGTGACAACACCGCCCCCACTCCATACGGAGAAGCGTCGCATGACAGGATCAGATCTTTTTGGCTGTCATAATGCACTAACACCTTAGATGACTGCATAAGTCGCTTCGACTCCTCAAAAGCTCTCTCCTGTTTTTCCTCCCATTTCCATGTTGTCTCTTTCCTCAACAGTTCATGTAAAGGCGATAACAATGTTGACAGGTTTGGCAGAAACCTGTTGTAGTAGTTGAGTAGGCCAAGGTATGCTCTCAGTTCTGTGACATTGGTCGGTGCCGGTGCCTTCTGTATGGCACTGACCTTGTGTGGTAGAGGATGTAATCCCGAGGCGTCCACCTTATGTCCTAGGAACTCTGCTTCCTGTTCCATGAATGCACACTTGTTGCGTTTCAGACGAAGGCCAGCTTCCTGGAGCCGCGTCCACACCTGGTTTAGTGTGGCCAGGTGATCTTGGTCGCTCCGCCCCGTCAGCAAAATGTCATCCAGATAGACGGCCACATTTGGAATGCCGGCCACCAGACTCTCCATCATCCTTTGAAAAATTGCTGGGCTGGAGGAGACCCCGAATGGAAGACGATTCACCTGAAAAAGACCTTTGTGCGTGTTAATAGTGACATATGGCTTGGATGCTTCATCAAGTGTCACCTGTTGATACGCATGGCTCAGGTCCAGTTTGCTGAACTTCTCCCCGTCTGACAACTTTTCAAACAAGTCCTCCAATCTTGGGATTGGATACTGCTCGAGCTTCGACACCTGGTTGACAGTGACTTTGTAGTCTCCACATATGCGCACTGAATTATCAGACTTTAACACAGGCACGATCGGTGCTGCCCACTCAGAGAACTTCACTGGTTCAATAATTCCCTGATCTGTGAGTCTCTCTAACTCGATCTCCACCTTCTTCCTCATGGCGTAGGGGACTGGTCTAGGTTTATAGAACTTTGGGGCAACGCCTTTCTTGACATAGATTTTCGCTGGTGGGCCTACCCAGGTTCCCAGTTCCTCTTTGAACACATCCTCATGTTGCTTTAGCACAGCGGTTCCCAAACTGTGGGTCGCGACCCCCTAGTGGGGCGCGGGGGTACTGCAGGGGGGGCGCAGAAATAATGGGAGGGGAAAAAATGCACACACAAGAGCTGTAAACAAACACTGCTTGCTTAAGGTTACCATCAGGGGTGTTGTGGGCGTTGGATGATAAAAATGAGAACCTGAATGGAGCGCAGGCCATAAACTGTAACAAAGAGGCAGCGAGGGGGCTCCATTCACGTCATTGACGCGCGCTCCATTCACGTCATTGACGCGCGCACTCCCTCCTCCAGCTATCTAGCAGCAACAACAACAATGGATAAGTTTATGAAAGAGCCAGAAGCTAAACGAAAAGCGAAGGAGCCCATGACAAACGTCCCAAAGCCAAAGTCAAGAAAGTATGACGATACATACCTCTCCCTGGGCTTCACGTCTAATGTGGTCGGTGCGGAGGAACGACCACTGTGTGTCCTCTGTCTCAAAACTTTAGCGGCAGAAAGCATGAAGCCTAGCAAGTTGAAACGTCACTTGGAGACCACACACCCGACTGATGTGAAGAAGCCCCTCGATTTCTTCAAGAGAAAACTCCAAGAATACCGTGGTCAGCAGAGCCGTTTCGTTAAAACAGCATCTGTTACGTCTAATGCTCAACTTGCCTCCTACAAAGTGGCATATCGTATCGCCCAGTCTAAAAAACCACACACCATCGCTGAGGAGTTAATACTCCCTGCTGCAATAGATATGGTTTCACATATGATAGACGAGGCAACAGCCCAAAAACTCAAAGCTATCCCCCTGTCAAACAACACTATTGCGAGACGCATCAATGACATCTCAGAAGACATGAAAGAGCAGCTTGTTGAGAAAATAAAAGACCAACGCTTTGCGCTCCAGGTAGACGAGGCCACAGATAGTAACAAGGACTGTCTGTTAATAGCGTATGTCAGATACATTGATGCGGAGGGTTTGAGCGAGGATTTGCTATTTTGCAACTATGTCCCAAACAGAGCAACAGCTGATGAACTGTTCAAAATCATAGACAAATACCTGAGTGAAGCCGATCTGAAATGGGAGGACTGTGTGGGGATATGCACCGACGGTGCCCAGGCCATGGCAGGAAAACGGGGAGGGCTCCAGACGCTCATCAAGCGCGTTGCACCGAAAGCAGTGTGGACTCACTGCATAATACACAGGGAGGCACTCGCGTCAAAGCAGCTGAGTCCAGAGTTGAATGACGTTTTGTCTCATGTTATCACCACCGTCAATTACATAAAAACAAGACCACTGAAAGCTCGCATTTTTTCCGCTTTGTGCGAGGAGATGGGCTCCGAGCACACAGCCGTGCTATTTCACAGCGAGTCGCGTTGGCTCTCTCGCGGAAAGGTGCTGTCCAGGGTGCTATCGCTGAAAGATGAGATCCGAATCTACTTGGAGGAGGAAGGGAACGAACTTGCCAGCAAGTTTAATGATGAAGACTTCCTCATGAAATTGGCCTACCTAAGCGACATGTTTGAGAAGCTCAATGAATTGAATCTACAGTTGCAGGGCAACAACACACACCTTCCACATCTGGCAGACAGGATACAATCTTTCACACGGAAACTGGACATGTGGGGCAGGAGACTTGAACAGGGGGACATCGACTCATTTGGGAATCTGAAGGCATTCATCGAGACCAATGAGCTGCAGAGCACAGTGGTTCCATGTATGAGAGAGCACATCTCAGCCCTGAAACAAAGCTTCCAGAAATACTTCTCTGTGGATGACAGTGCCAAATACGACTGGATTAGAGATCCATTTGTTGCACCACCACCTGCCATGTTCAGCACTGCGGAAGAGGAACAGTACATCGACATGACTTCAGAGTCAACCATGAGGCTGCAGTTCACATCCACGACTTTGGCTGGGTTTTGGATTGGAGTGGAGAAGGACTACCCTCTCATTGGACAGAAAGCTGTGGGAATACTGCTGCCTTTTGCAACATCGTACCTGTGTGAGATAGGCTTTTCTGCTGTTGCTGCTATCAAAAGCAAATACAGGTCGAAGTTGAACATTGAGAATGAACTGAGAGTGGCAGTCTCAAAACAACAACCCCGCTTTGAGAAGATTTGCAAGGCAAAGCAAGCACACACAAGTCATTGATCGTAATTGTGATAGAAATGTGAGGAGTAAGAATAGTGATGCAGTAGAAATTAGTTAATGTTGATATGTTGAATATTTCAGTGGCACAGGATCATTTGCCAAGCACTTGTGTTCCTTTTCAAACCATAATAAAATATAAAACTATAGTTGGATATACTGTATGTGTCTTGTTATTATTAGAAGAGAAAATGTAATGTTTTTACAACTTTATACAATTAATTATATCAATCTAGGTGGGAACCGGGTTAGGGGGGGCTCGAAAATATTTCCAATTACCCAAGGGGGGCCTGATTGAAAAAGTTTGGGAACCACTGCTTTAGCACATCCTGTAATGTCAGTTGTAGCTGCTCCATTTTATTCACCAGCACACAGTTCATTCCTAGCTCTTTGATCCATCCCCTGCCCAACAGGTTGGGTCCTGTGCCTGCTACGACCACTACTGGTAGCTGTTTTACTTGGTCTCTGTACTTTACAGTCACTTCTGCTACTCCCAGTGTAGGTACTTTTTCACCTGTATACGTTTTCAGAGTCACTGAGCAATCCTGCAGCTCTTGTGTGCCCCCTGCTGTCCATAGCTTGGCATATTCAGTCTTTGTCAAGATTGTCACACTGCAGCCAGTATCCACTTCAAATTTAACAGTAGGCCTACTCTCATTTATGTTAAGCTGTGTGGTAATGGGATCAACTTTTGTTAACTTGGACTCTGTTAGATTGTACATAGTAAACACATCTTTGTCGCTTGAAACATTCTCAGGAGATTCACTTATGTGATGGGCAGACTGCTTTTTATCATTTCTAAAACTCTTTTGCTTGTACTTCCCTCCTCCCTTAAGCTTAAGTTGATCCGGAGTTGAGGATTTGCACATTTTCTTCACATGCCCATTTTTCCCACAGCCATGGCACTTTTCATTGAGAAAACGACAGTCCCTTGCCATATGTTCACCCCCACATCTATAACATGCCAACAATGGAGTTGTTTGTCCTTGCCACTTCTGTTTTTCCTTCACATTATACACTGGCGCCTGGGATACAGCTTTACTTGATTGATTGATTGAAAACTTTATTAGAAGATTTGCAGAAGTAGGTACATGAAAGTACATATTACATACAAGGTCAACTAAAAGGATAAAAAACCCAAGAAAGCCACTGGCTTATTTCAATTGGGGTCCTTGATTCTCAATTCATCGTTACAAGTAAGACAGACAAAAAGAACTAGTACTATCTACAAGATAATACAGACAAATAACTATTACTATCTACAAGATAAACATACATCCATCATGGGAAGAACAATACAACAAAACATAAGGTATGTACAGCGGGTAGGACAGGTGGGGACATACACCACAGGTGGGGGCGGGGGACAAAACACAAAGTATGTACAGTGGGTAGTTCGGGTCTTTTAATCAGATTTTTGATTTAGAGGGTCCAGTTACGGATTGCAGCCTCCTGTAAATGTTTTTTGAGAGTGGTTTTGAAGGTGGGCAGTGTTTTGCACTCCTTTAAGTTTATAGGAAGGGCGTTCCACATTTTTACTGCATAGTTTGCAAACGAGTTTAACCCCTTGTTTGTGGTGCAACGCGGTTGAACGTGGTTCGTGGAGCTTCCTCTGGTGTTGTATGTGTGGACGTTGTTCACTTTTAGGAAGAATGTTGACAGGTACTTGGGTGTCTTTGTGGTGTAGCGTATCTTGAAGACCAGGCCCAGTGCAAGCTGCTGCACTCTGTCAACTACTCGTAGCCAATCAAGGCTCAAAAAATGAGCAGCGGTTAGATGTGTCCTAGGGTTGAGGCCTAGCAGAAGCCTAACCAGTTTATTTTGGGCTGTCTGGAGTCTTGTTTTATGGGCCTTTGTGGTTCTATAGTACCATGATGTTACGGCATAGTCGAAGTGACATTGAATGAGAGCTCCTGATAGGGTCCTCAGTGTGTTTTTACTGACAAGTGAGGATATCCTGTACAAGAATCTAGTTCTATGGTTCACTTTTTTGATTACTTTTGCTGCCATTTTATCTCCGGAAAGATTTGCCTCTAAGATGGAGCCCAGGTATGTAATATCCTCTTTTCTTGTGATATTAATGTTACCCACTTTTATTTTAAAATTTTCAGCCTTTCTGAGTTTAGATGGGGATCCGTATAGGATGGTTTCAGTTTTACCTAGGTGTATTGATAGTTTATTGTCAGCTAGCCAGATGCAGATTCTACTCAGTTCAGTGCTTAGCGCTTTTTCCACCTGCAATATGTCCCTGTCAGAGACCAGCAGAGCTGAGTCATCCGCGAACAGGAACAAATTGCAATCACATGCTGATGACATGTCATTCACATATATTAGGAACAGTAAAGGTCCCAATATGCTTCCTTGTGGAACGCCGCAGGTCACTGGGAGGGGGGGGGACAGTGTTCCGTTCATACTAACCACCTGTTCCCTCCCCTCTAAGTAGGATTGCATCCAGCTCACCGATGTTCTATCGAACCCAATTGCTTTCAGTTTATCTAACAATATGTGGTGATCTACTGTGTCGAAGGCCTTCTGGAGGTCCAGCATGACCATGCCGCAGTACTTGCCCGAGTCCACCTCATGGTTGATGTGGTCGTTCAAATAGAGAAGGCATGTGTCAGTGGAATGGGATGTTCTGAATCCTGATTGAAATTCATACATCAGATTTTTTTCGGTAAGGTACCTATCAACCTGTTCATAAACTATTTTTTCCATAAGTTTCGAGATGGAATTAAGAATAGAAACAGGTCGGTAGTTGCCTGGGTCTAATTTGCTTCCTTTTTTATACAGTGGGGTTACCCTTGCTATTTTAAAGTCAAGGGGGACGTGTCCCTGTTTGATGGAGAGGTTTATTATGTGGGTGATGATTGGGGTAATGGAGGCAGCTGAGTCTTTTAGAAATCTGGCTGGAATATTGTCATGGCCCGTGGCCTTTTCTGAGTGTAGAGCGCCCAGCTTTTTAAACACCTCATCGTTTGACACCATGGAGAGTTTAAAATCATCTTTGCGTACACCCAGTTTATTGTAGAACGCACGGATGTGCTCTACACCCTAACGCCCTGAGTGGGGTGGTAGATTGTTAACTAATTTAGTGGCTATGGTTGTAAAGAAAGTGTTTAAGCACTTAGCCACATCCAGCTTGTCTGTAAGGAGAGAATCTCCAGATTTTATGCTGATGTTTGTAGACCTGGTTTTGAGTTTTTGACTGCAGTGAGTACTGCACTCACAGTACTGTCCAGCGTTCTCGGTCCCAACTGCAGATCCTGCACATCCCTATTTGCAGTTTCCATGGCTTGCGCGACTGTCAATGCTCTGTCGAACGTTAGCTCCGCCTCCGCCAACAATCTCCGCTGTATGCGATCATCTGCTATGCCACATACGAGCCTGTCGCGTAGCATCTCTTTCAATTTGTCACCGTAGTTGCAATGTTGAGCCAGCTCTCTTAGTACTGCCACATACTCCGTCACAGTTTCATTTGCCGCTCTAATCCTTGAATTAAATTTAAATCTTTGGACTATCTCGCTGGGCTTCGGGTTATAATGCGACTGAAGCAGTGCGGTCAAGACGTCATATGTCTTCTCACCAGGCTTGTCCGGGCTCAACAAGTTCCTCATTAAACTGTATGTCCGACTGCCTACAGAGCTTAGCAATATTGCCCTCTTCCTATCCGCATCCGTAATCCCATTTGCAATGAAAAAATGTCCCAAAACTTCGACATACTCCTCCCACGTCTGGGTGTTACTGTCAAAAGCAGTGAGTGTTCCGACCATCATGGTAGCCATCTCGACGTCTTGGTTATCACTATTAGCTCCCTCGTCCTCCGACATTAGCCGAGTTGTCAGCGTACTAGAACTCACAAGTTGTTCGTCTTTTCCACAACTTCCTCCAAGTTCACCGTTTATCTCGTCGCCAGATGTGATATCTTCCTAATATAATAATGATGAGCGGACAGCGGGTAAACATTAACTGGTTTATAGTAATAAGTGCAGAGCATTACAGAGCATGGCCGTTCCCCACATTAGACTAACCCGGAAGCTATACTGCCCCCTACGGGATCTTCCTAACCAGGCAGATAACCTCTACTACAGGAAGAAACTGTTCAAGTGGCGTGATGTTTTTGACCTGATGGCCCTGTACAGCTGTCCAGAAGGGAGTAATTCAAACAAGCTGTGAGCTGGATGTGAGGGGTCAGCCACAATCTTGCGTGTTCTCTTCAATGATCTGGAGCTATGGAGGTCTGTGATGGGAGGCAGAGGGCAGCCGATGAGCCGCTCAGCTGTCCTTACGACTCTTTGTAGCTTGGCCTTGGCTCGGGCAGACGCAGTGTCGTACCAGACAGTGATGGAAGATGTTAGGATGCCTTCTATGACGGCCCTGTAGAACTGGACCAGGATGTGACGACTGATGTGAAGTCTCTTCAGCTGACGGAGGAAGAACAAACGCTGCTGGCCTTTTTTCACTAAATGGGTGATGTTGTTATCCCATTTTAGTTTGTTGGAGATGGTAGTGCCCAGAAACTTGAATTCATCCACTATCGTGACAGGGGAGTTATTGATGACCAGTGGAGAGTGAGTTGGAGCCTTTTTCCAGAAGTCCATAATCTCCTCCACTGTCTTGGTCCTCTACGAGGACACTGAATAATAATGCACCCATTGATACTTTGCGCTCTGTGCCAGATAGTGCTACTAATGTGTTAATGTTTCTTTGTCTGGGAAAAAATATCGATACAGCGATTATTGTGTCACGGCCTCTTGTGATACAATTATCAGTTCACGTCGCCAAATATCGATGTTTGAAAAAAGAAATTGAGGGGAGAAACAAGCTGCGCACGAGCGTTGTATAACGGAGATGAACCAACTACGTTGAAGATGATGAATGGCTGAAAGCGGGGAAAAACTAATACGAAAAGCACCTCTGACATACAAATCTAAAGTCTGGAAACCATTAGATTTTAAAGCAAGGCTTCCTTTTACCTCCCCGAGGGCTACGACTATTCTATCGCTGGGTTTATCTGCAAGGACCTTCGCCCGTGCAGTGTAGTTGAAAATAAAGGTTTCCGCAGAATGACGCAAAATAAAATGCATAGTTTAATATTATCAGTATGTATTTGTGTGATGTGACTTTGTCATGGTTTCTTAGGTTTTCATTTTTAGAGACATCTAGTGGACATTTTATGACATTACATTTGTTACTACCTTTATTCAGTTTCGGTTTTGATTAGTCACATGACGAACATTAGTCACATGACGTGAGCACACTGTTCAGACGTGATAGCTCGTGCAACAGCTAGTTGAGAGAAAAAGCTCCGGAGAATCTCTTTGTTTACATTCTTGCCCTGGAAAAGGCTTTGCTTGTAAGTTGCCTTTTCTTTTCTTGTTTAACTACAATGTATAATGTATATGTTTATAAATACATAGCTTATATTATTTAAGTATAACTATTTGTATTGCTATATTGATATTATATGTTGGCTACATACTGTTGATGTTGAAAGTGTAACAGTATAGTTTTGAGCATTACAGTAATTGTACTCTTATGTTTATTTACAGTTTTACAAAATAACCAAACGACCACTCATGTTTCTGAGGGTTGAGTAAAGAACTAAACTTTACTCCAGCGTCTGAGGATTCATTTGTGTGTCAGTGTGTGTTCGCTATCTGTGGAAGTTGCGCCCTGGTTACGCGCAGTGGGAACAGAATAGTAAAAAAGCAACCACTCAGCGGGCGGATCGACTCAAGGAGAGAGATCTTCAGCACTGCTCCCCATCATCCTTGCTCACGCCAAGCACACAGCAATATTCATGATGGAAGAGTTGAGCAATGCTGAGACAAGGTCAGTGGCCTCTAGCACATCTAGGTCTTTTAAATCAACAGCCAGTAGGGCAGCTGTCAATGCACGTGTCAAAGTGGAAGTAGCACGCACACGTGCTAGCTATGCAAAAATGGAATCAGAGATTATGATCGAAAAAGCCCAAATGGAAGCAAAATTAAAGAACTTGCTGCATGAGAAAGAAGTGGCAGAAGCCATCGCTGAAGCTAATGTTCTTGAAGCAGCAGCGGAGGAAGAAAACAACGGTATCGAAGCTGTCATTCATGCCACTGTTGACCGCACACGCCAGTACGTAGAACAACAGTCACAGCTACCACTATCTGCCGAAGATGTTAACGACTCTATAGCCAATCTGGAACCGATAGTCCATAGGCTGAGATCCTCCTCACCACCCAGACAGCGTCTGACTGTTTCATACGAGAGACAGCACTCCTCCACCGTGAAGCATGAGCACAGCTCTCCATCACTGCGACCTAGTAGGCCAAAGACATCAGAGCAGCTCACACCCAGCAGGCCCAAGGGTTCACCATACAAACCAACAGGAAGCGGTGACACAACCGACATCAGTGATGTGGCTCGGTACCTAGCACGCAGAGACCTCGTAACCTCCGGTCTCACCAAGTTCGATGATCACCCAGAAAATTACTGGGCATGGAAGTCGTCCTTCAAGAACGCCATTGACGGACTACTACTCAGTGCTAATGAAGAGATGGACCTCATGATTAAGTGGTTAGGGAGTGAATCTGCAAAGCACGTGAAACGAATAAGAGCAGTACATGTAAGTCATTCATCTCAAGGTCTATGCAAAGCTTGGGAACGCTTAGAAGAGTGCTTCGGGTCTCCAGAGGTAATTGAAAAGTCCCTCTTCGACAGGCTGGAGGACTTCCCAAAGATCAGCAATAAAGATCCTGTGAAGCTGAGAGAGCTAAGTGACCTTCTCCAAGAGTTGGAAGCAGCCATGTTCGAAGGTTACCTGCCTGGTTTGAGCTATCTGGACACTTCACGCGGCATTTTGCCCATCGTAGACAAGTTGCCCTACAACATCCAAGAGAAATGGATATCACAGGGTTCCAGATACAAAGCCGAGCGACAGGTAGTTTTTCCCCCATTCACATTCTTCTGCGAGTTCATCACCAAAGAGGCACGAGCTCACAATGACCCAAGCTTCAGGCTATCGATGAGTAACACAGCCCAGATGAAGTCAGAGCAGCCATTCAAGAGACAAAGTAAGAGCATGGTCTCTGCACATAAGACAGACGTCTCTCACGAGAAAGACACACAACACGGTTCAGGCCGAACAGCAGTGGACATAAAAAAACTATGCCCTCTCCATAAGAAGCCACACCCCCTAACACGCTGCAGAGGTTTCAGAAGCAAGCCCCTCGAGGAGCGCAAGGCCTTCCTCAAAGACAACGGTGTCTGCTTCAGATGTTGTTCCACAACTACTCATCTAGCCAAGAACTGCACCACAGCCATCAAGTGCATGGAATGTGAGAGTAACAGCCACACCACGGCTCTTCATCCAGGACCTCCGCCTCCAGCCCCATCTGAGGATGGCGGGGAGGGAGAAGGAGGATCAGACCAATCTGCAGTCACCTCAAATTGCACAGAAGTCTGTGGAGAGGGTCAAAGCGGCAGATCCTGCTCGAAGATTTGCCTGGTGAATATATTCCCAGAAGCACACCCAGAGAGAGCAACCAGAGCATATGTTGTGCTGGATGACCAAAGCAACAGGTCGCTTGCAAGGTCTGAATTCTTTGATATGTTCCACATCAAGGGGTCAGATTCAGCATTCACACTTCGTACATGTGCAGGTACAACTCAGATGACAGGAAGGAGAGCCACAGGCTTTGTGGTGGAATCTGTGGATGGAGCTACAACAGTGACACTACCTACACTAATAGAGTGTAACAACATTCCCACCGAAAGAGCTGAGATACCTACGCCAGAAGCAGCGTTGCATCATTCCCACCTCAAGCCCATAGCATATGGTATACCACCTTTGGATTCTAAAGCACAGATCCTTCTCTTGCTAGGCCGAGACATCCTTAGAGTTCATAAAGTGCGGGAGCAACGGAACGGTCCACATGACGGCCCCTACGCACAACGACTCGACCTGGGATGGGTCATCATAGGAGAAGTCTGCCTAGAGGCAGCCCACAAGCCTTCAGACATCCAAAGCTACCGCACCAATGTGCTTGAGAACCAACGCCCTTCATTCTTCAGCCCATGTCCGAACAGGATCCAGGTGAAGGAGCAATATGTTCCGAAGCCAGCACATCAGATTGCCCCAGCGCAAGGCACCCACAGTATCCGGGAATGCAACTTAGGGAGCACCATCTTCAACACGTCCGAGGATGACAACAAGATTGGACTCTCTATTGAAGACAGACTGTTCTTAAAGGTCATGGACAAAGAAATGTATATGGATGACTGCAACAGCTGGGTGGCACCATTGCCATTCAGAACACCACGTCAGCAACTCCCTCACAGCCGAGGCCAGGCCCTCACACGACTTACCTCTCTTCAAAACACACTGGAGAAAAGGCCCGAGATGAAGAGGCACTTCATCGCGTTCATGCAGAACATCTTCGACCGTGATCATGCTGAGCTGGCTCCTACATTGGAGAACGGACAAGAATGTTGGTACTTACCTATCTTCGGGGTTTATCACCCTCAGAAGCCAGGCCAGATTCGAGTCGTCTTCGATTCCAGTGCAAAATGGAAAGGCGTGTCACTGAACGATGTTCTCCTTTCTGGTCCGGACTTAAATAACAGCCTCTTAGGAGTACTGGTGCGATTCAGACGAGAACCGATCGCTGTCACTGTGGACATAGAACAAATGTTTCACAGCTTCGTTGTGAAAGAAGACCACAGGAACTTTCTCCGCTTTCTGTGGTACGAGGACAACGATCCTAGGAACGACATATGTGAGTACCGCATGAAGGTTCACGTATTCGGGAACAGTCCCTCTCCTGCGGTGGCAATCTATGGTCTCAGACGTGCTGCAGCTCATGGTGAAGAAGAATTTGGGTCTGACGCCAAACAGTTCATCGAAAGAGAGTTCTACGTTGACGACGGACTCCTGTCAAGGCCCACAGCACGTGAAGCCATCGACCTACTGAAGCGGACACAGGAGATGCTTGCTGTGTCGAACCTGCGACTTCACAAAGTTGCTTCCAACAGCCAGGAGGTTATGGAAGCATTCTCTGCTGAGGACCGAGCAAAGGGACTCAAAGACCTAAACTTGGATGTCGATCCCACTCCTATTCAACGGAGCCTTGGAGTGAGTTGGGATCTGAAGAAAGATGTCTTCACGTTTCAAGTAGCAGAATCCACAAAGCCTTTCACACGTAGGGGTGTTCTAGCTACTGTCAACGGCCTCTTCGATCCACTTGGATTCGTTGCACCAGTTACGATACAGGGAAAGATCCTGTTACGAGAGCTCACAAACGAAGCCTCCGACTGGGACTCTCCTCTTCCTCCAGAAAGGGAAGATGAGTGGAACGCTTGGAGAAGCTCTCTTCAAGACCTCAGGCAGTTGGAGATCCCAAGAACCTATTCTGCTTCTACAATCTCAACAGCCATAAGAAAGGAGCTACACGTGTTCTCAGACGCTTCAATGAAGGCTATTGCAGCAGTCGCCTATCTCCAAGTAATTGATGTTGAGCAAAAATGTCAAGTAGGATTTGTCCTTGGAAAAGCTAAGTTAACTCCACAGTCGGCTCACACTATCCCAAGATTGGAGTTGGGAGCTGCCGTGTTGGGTGTGGAAGTCGCTGAGCTAGTCACAAGCGAGCTAGATATAGCTCTGGATGCTGTCAAGTTCTATACAGATAGCCGAGTTGTCCTAGGATACATTAGCAACCAGACAAGAAGGTTCTATGTATATGTGAGCATCAGAGTGCAGCGTATACGGCGGTCTTCTGAACCAACCCAGTGGCACTACATCTCCACAAGCCATAACCCAGCTGACCTTGGCACACGTTCTGTGCCTGCAGCTATGCTAGGTGAGACAACCTGGCTTAGAGGACCAACGTTTCTGCTACAAGTAGAGGAACCATCATCACCTGAAGTCTTTGACCTCATCAACCCGGACTCAGACATAGAGGTACGGGCACACATCACCAACCTGCCCAACGACAGAACACACCTTGGATCTCACAGATTCGAGCGTTTTTCCTCATGGAAGCGACTTGTGAGAGCAACAAGTTCACTCATCCACATCGTGGAATCCTGTAAGGCTACCAGCAAAGATCAGGATCAAACTTGCAGTTCATGGCATCACTGCAAGCAGCCTCGCACAGCTGAAGAACTGACAAAAGCTGAACTCATCATCATCAAATGCGTGCAAGGAGAGGCTTACAAGGACGAACTTGCGTGCATAGCAAGTGGAAAGGACATCTCAAGAAGTAGTCCTCTGAAGAAACTCAATCCCTATTGCGACGAAGAAGGCCTCCTGAGAATAGGGGGACGGCTCAGACATTCAGATCTCGCCTACAAGGAAAAACACCCTCTTGTTATTCCGGGAGGGAAACACATCGCAAAGCTACTTGTGGAACACCATCACCAAAGGGTGATGCACCAAGGCCGAGTCTTTACCGAAGGCGCTGTCCGCACTGCAGGGTACTGGATCATGGGAGCAAGACGACTGATCAAAGGCATCCTTCACGACTGTGTAACCTGCAAGAAGCTCAGAGGCAGAGTGACGGAACAGATGATGGCCGACCTACCTGTTGATCGCCTGAGTACTGAACCCCCATTCACCTACGTGGGACTGGACGTCTTCGGCCCCTGGCATGTAAGCACAAGACGCACAAGAGGAGGACAGGCAAACAGTAAAAGATGGGCTGTTCTTTTCACATGTCTAAGTACGCGCGCTGTCCACATCGAATTGATTGAGTCAATGGACACATCATGCTTTATCAATGCGCTACGCAGGTTCTTTAGTCTAAGAGGACCTGCCAAACAGATTAGATCAGATTGTGGAACAAATTTCACAGGCGCATGCAGAGAGCTGAACATTCTGCTGACCGACCCCAACATGCCTAGCATTCGAAAGTACCTGGGAGAAGAGGGCTGCTCATGGGTCTTCAACCCACCTCATTCATCCCACATGGGAGGCTCCTGGGAAAGGATGATAGGGATATCAAGGCGCATACTTGACTCCATGCTGCTCAAGGCTTGCCCTTCTCGCCTGACTCATGAAGTTCTCTCCACCCTGATGGCAGAGGTTACAGCCATAATCAACGCCAGACCTCTCACCCCCATCTCAATGGATCCAGACTCTCCTTTTCTTCTAACACCAGCTATGCTTCTTACGCAGAAGATGTGCACTCCACTTCCTCCTCCGGGAAATGTCAGTGATATGGACCTCCACAGACAGCAGTGGAAACAGGTTCAGCACCTTGCAAATACTTTCTGGAGCCGATGGAGACATGAATACCTCACGACACTACAGAGTCGCAGCAAGTGGCAAGAGGAACGTCCGAACCTTAAAGTAGGGGATTTGGTCCTTCTCAAAGATGCTCAAGCTAAGCGCAACGACTGGCCCTTAGGACTAGTCAGCCAGACATTCCCTGACAAGGACGGGAAGATCAGAAGAATCGAAGTGAAGATCACCAAACATGGGACGGCTAAAACGTTCTTGAGACCAATATCTGAGACAGTGCTTCTCATGTCGCCAAAGGACTGAGTATCCCTGAGTTAGTTCATAGTGGTATTTCCTCCATACCAGACGGGGAGTGTCATGGTTTCTTAGGTTTTCATTTTTAGAGACATCTAGTGGACATTTTATGACATTACATTTGTTACTACCTTTATTCAGTTTCGGTTTTGATTAGTCACATGACGAACATTAGTCACATGACGTGAGCACACTGTTCAGACGTGATAGCTCGTGCAACAGCTAGTTGAGAGAAAAAGCTCCGGAGAATCTCTTTGTTTACATTCTTGCCCTGGAAAAGGCTTTGCTTGTAAGTTGCCTTTTCTTTTCTTGTTTAACTACAATGTATAATGTATATGTTTATAAATACATAGCTTATATTATTTAAGTATAACTATTTGTATTGCTATATTGATATTATATGTTGGCTACATACTGTTGATGTTGAAAGTGTAACAGTATAGTTTTGAGCATTACAGTAATTGTACTCTTATGTTTATTTACAGTTTTACAAAATAACCAAACGACCACTCATGTTTCTGAGGGTTGAGTAAAGAACTAAACTTTACTCCAGCGTCTGAGGATTCATTTGTGTGTCAGTGTGTGTTCGCTATCTGTGGAAGTTGCGCCCTGGTTACGCGCAGTGGGAACAGAATAGACTTAGTTTGCTTTTGAATTATATCTTTTATGCAGCAGTGGTGTGCAGCTTGCTACCTTTTGCCTATTTTTGCTGTTTATTTGAGTTACAGAGATGCATCTCTTTATTGTGTGTTTTGTTGTGATTACGTTAGTGTGTTTTCTTGTTATGATTTGATTATCGTTGACAGCTGTGCTCCTTCAACCCCATGGAATCAGAGGCTCGTTGAGCACAGACCAGAAAGGTGCCGGTGTTGGTAGTGAAAACTCAGCCATCCTCTTCGCCAATGTTATATTTCAGAGGCATGAAAGAATTGAGGTCCACACCGTTCCGTGGTGTGTTCGTAGTTTTAGTGACGTCGCAAACACCAAAACACAGTGTCCTACATAACAGTCGCATGCTCAATAATCTAAATGAGCCACTCTCCATGGAAAACAAGCTTTGATTGAATTCATATTATTTATTTATTTTGTTTGCAATAATGCAAAGCGGTTCCAAGACATAATAAGGTCATTTTTGTTTCTTTTTTTCCAGCCTAGTAATAAATAAATAATGTGTTATTTAATTCACTATTTGTATTCTTGAATCCATATTTCTTTAGACTACACCAGATTAATGTTAATTATGTGTTAATTAAAAACACAAATCTTCATTATTATTATTATTTTATTTTTTAAATATCGGTATTGGCAGTATATCGGCAGATATTGCTCATAGATGATCGGTGGCCAAAAAAACGGTATCGGGGCATCCCTAGTATCAATAACATCTTATCAATCACCATCCCTATTCACCTCCACATTCAAGTCATGCATGGGCTAAACCAGTGGTTCTCAAACCTCTCCTCGGGCCCCCCAGCCGCTCCACATATTTGATCTGTTCCACCACCAGCACACCTGATTCAACTAATCAAGTACAAAGCGATTATGATTTGGATAGATGAAGGCTTTATCTTCTGCACATCCTGGTTGACCTCATGATAGAAGAGGTTCATCTTCACCTGCAGGTCTTCATACGCTTTTGGACTCTCTGGTTCGATCCCTGGTCCCTTCACGATCCGGCCCCAGAGACAGAACGGATTCTCAGCCTTCGATAGAGAGCATGTCAAGTCAACTACACAGGTTAGGTCTCAAAGATGCAAGGTAACAATATGGTATGGGGGAGGCGGTAGCCTAGTGGTTAGAGAGGCCGGCTAGCAATCGGAAGGTCACTGGTTCGATCCCCGCCTCATGAGGGAGCTGCATGTGCTCTTGAGCAAGGCACTTAACCCCTAATTGCTCCAGGGGAGCCGACTATTGCTGACCCTGTGCCTAGAGCAAAAAATACCAAATTCCAACAATTGATTGACAAGTTGATTGCATGGCAAATAAAACATTCATTCTTCTTCTAACAAGGTCAGAACTTGAACCGACATCAGCCACTATTAATACTACACATTTATGCAATGATGAAATAATTACCTTCAAAATTGATATGTGAAGCATCGTTCAAACCTCCAACAGCTTGGCCAACTGCAAGTTAAAACAAAGAATATCGCACGTGGCTGTATTCCATATAATTGAAACTTGCTTTATGAGCTTAGCTTCCACAACACAGCAACAAACTCAGCTTGGTGTGTTCTTCAAATCTATAAGCTATATAATAATGGTTAAAATAGTTAGTTATAGTCGTGCATTTTATGATTTTGCTCAATAAAATAACTAAGCACGTGCGGTTAGCCTGCTTAGCTAATGACTTCACGAGAAACGCAGTCTGGTAATAAACTAATATGGTAAACGGAGATTTTCTTGGCTAATTATAATTTCAGCTAGCAGATAATTCGCTTGCACATGCCTTTTTGAAACGTGATAGCTTAGCAATTTCACTAGTTTTGTACCTTCTTAAAGTTCGCTGAGCAAGAAGTCCAACGCACCGAACACAGACCTGACTGGATCACCTGCAATGTGATTGGTCAATCACAGCGAGCTGCTACTTGCTGTAGCTAACCCGTTGCCACTGCTTCCCTGTATGAATCCTATGAATCCTGTATGAATCCTGTATGAATCCTTGTATGAATTTCGTACCTGTTTTAGTTGAAGTGTAAGTATAAGTGTATATGGATTAGTTTTAGTTTTTTGTGTGTTTGTCGTCCAGGTAGAATCAACCAACGGAATTAGCTAACCGGCGTCATCCAGCAACGTGGTTATGAAGTGATCGGGTAGGTAAATGTGTAATGTTCTCTACTGCCACCAGGTGGCGGTGTAAGATGTATTCACTCCGCTGCCCACCAGATGGCGGTATAGATGTATTCCCTCCGCTGCCCACCAGATGGCGGTATAGATGTATTCCCTCCGCTGCCCACCAGATGGCGGTATAGATGTATTCACGTCCGTCAGAAACTTCACTTTCAGTCCCTGCCGTTTTTCACCAAATGAATTAGGATATTAGAAATAGAATTACAAACCCTTAACACTAGGACCGCGGCGGATCGCGACCTTATTCCATCGCGATGAGGTGTGCTTCAGCACTATGATAGTTTAACATAGAGAAGAGTGTACTGAAGCACAAAGATCGCTGGAGGGCGATGTCACACAAGGCCGTCTGCCAGGCTCCGACGCCTTTTTCCCAGAATGCATTTCGCACCGGCAAGCAGAAGGCGATTTGAATCCTCCATTTAAAAAAAAAAAAGAAAAACTGTAATTTTGCCTTTACAAGTGTTAACATGTCATTTTATGAAGTTTTGATATGTTTTCAGGTGAGAAAGTACCACTATATATTCCCAAAATGTGTCCAGTTTATCAAAATAACCCGTATCTGTGTATGTTGTATGTCCAATAAGTACTGCAATATTGTTTACAGTTGTGCACAGCTATACCCAAAGGGTGTTTCTTATGTTTGTTGTAAATAAGTTTGTATTTTTCTTTTGCACAATGCTGTGAACACATTTGAATTGCAAAGAGCATATGCAGTACAAATGTGAAACATAACTATTCAGCGTCTTGTACTTATTTACCTCACTAAATACAGTAATGTGTAACCCACTGTAGATTTAATATGGCCGTGCAAATAGTGTATAGTACTGTCTTGAGCATTTTCAGGTAGTGTCACCAAGATCTGACTTTTTTGCATTGGAAAACACTTACAGAGTGAACTGTCATAATGAAAACATGACAAAGCCATTTGACTATCTTGTTCATAAACAATGGTGTCAGGACTTTTCATTTTGATGACACTGACAACTGTTGTGCAAATGTTAATAGTGATGTGAGAAATGCACCAAAGCGACTGAGAAAACTGTATTATACACAACAGTGTTGTGTTGTGTATATGTGAGTGAGACTGTGGTCTACAGTGATATACGGAAAAAACATTATATACAATATTATAAATATATTTTTGTTGTCAGGACTTGTTTAGTTATTGTCATTTCGCAGAGTCACCTCAATAAAGCAAATGAACAAATGGAACATTTGCGAACAGTTCTGTAACAAAACGCTGTTACGTTTCCTCACACATGTGTAAGTGGAAATCCTTGGCCTTTCCTGTGGTCCTCGGAAATAAACCAGAATAACTCGTTTCTAAAGTCAGTTCCATTAACTTGATGTAATGGTTGAAGCATGGGGGATGGTAATCTTATTCTTCTTGATTGTCGCAGATCAGCCAAACAAAGGATGCTGCTTCCATCCCCCACACCTCCCAAGGGGAGCCAAGCGGGTTTCAAACACGACTCTTAAGCTTACAGCAGTTTTAGGGGCTGACAGGCTGACATTACAGGCAGGGCTAAATTCAAAGACCTTGTTGGCTTCATTGAAAAACAAGCCACAATTGTTTTAGATCCTTTGTTTGGAGACATACAAGACCCTACGGTTGACAAGAACACCTCAAAAACCAAAGACTTCAAACAAAGGATCTAAAACAAGTGTGGCTTGTTTTTCAATGAAGCCAACAAGGTCTTTGAATTTAGCCCTGCCATGACTAATCTCAAGTATATTGCAGGCAATAGACCTCCATTTATCCCTATACTTGTAGGGCAACTTAGAAACAATAAGCCTGAGGTTTGATGAGCTATCAAGCTCTTCCAGATAGTGCAAGTCTTGCATGGCATTGTTGCATCCTCTCAAATACAGTGCATAGGCCTGTAGTGACTTTCCATCTTCAGCCTTTATGCTTGGCCAGTTCAAGGCTTTTTCCATGTAGGCACTGGTTATCTTGATTTCATTTCCAAAGTTATTTTCAAGTAGCTTCTTAGCTTCAGCATAGCCTCTGTCTGGTTGCATAATATGCATGCAGCTACGCACCAAGTCTCGTGACTGTCCAGTGGTGTACTGTTCCAGGAAATAAAGCCTGTCTGGATTGCTACTTGTCTTGTCCTCAATACAATGTTCAAAAGCACGCATAAAGGGTAGGAAATTCATTGGGTCTCCATCAAATGTATTCATTTCCCTCACAGGAAGTAAAGCAAGTTTCTGCTGAGTAAGAAGGATATCAGCGATGTCATGTTTTTGCTCTACATTGGACATGGTGTCTTGATTGATAAGATTATCCATTGTTGACTGATTATTCATTGTTGACATTTGATCATGTTCTCTTTTACTGTGCAATGTGTTAGTAGGCTTTGGATGCTGCCTTTGAATAACAACCTTTTGAAGTGGGGTTTTAGGCACTGTTCCTATATTAGCATATTCAACCGGTGATTGTTCAAGATTCATAGACACAGATTGTCCCTTTTGCATATCATCATAATAGGCATTCGTGTCATCATGTTCTTTACACATTACATAACCAAGATTTATTTTGCAATCACAACAATGTCAACACAATCACAACAGAATCTTATTTAATCCAATCAGGTTGTATATAGAATCTATATATATAATCTATATATTGGTTTCAATATACCTCCATAGCAGTCTACAGTCTAATTTAGCTATATCTATAATTACATTATGAGAACATCAGTATTTTTACGCCTTTGGTTGTATTGTCTGAACGAACATTGATTGGGAGACATACTGTACAGTTTATCATTTTCATAACTGTCTGCACATATACATATCTTATTTTGATTGTTATTGTAGCCTATATATAAACACAAATATCAGTCTTATGCACTGTGTCTCATTCAGCACTGAAGCCTGAATTTGAGCACAGTGTGTGCCCCCTTGCTACCTCTGCTGATATAAAAGAGAATTGCAGGCTTGGAGAAAAAGATGGCAGCCACAAATACACAGACACACACAGAAATACTGCTAAAACGCTTTATACTAACTCGATTTTGAAAATGTAAAAATGCTGGGTGGTAGAACGCACATATCTAGGAAAAGTCATGAAAGGAGGGTCCTGAAATGTGATCGAGTGCAAAGGTAGAATTTTTTTGGTACTCACTGGTGCTGTTTAACACCTCACGGCTTTCCTAGTGTTAAAAGCAATAATTGAGATGTTTATTTCCATAGATAAGTTAAATATAAATGTGTCGTTCCTTTATCCATATTAACTATTTCTATACTAAAATGCTAAAAACAAGTTTAACGTTGGCGCTTTTATTTTGAAGCGAGGAGGGAGGTGGACAGGCAGAGTCGGACTGTCTGTTGTCGTTCACGGGACACAGATGCAATTCTGGAGGCAAACTAATCCCAGGAAACTCCTCGCTCGTCCTCGCTCGTAAAGACAAAAAGGGCAGTGCTTGTAAATGCTGTCCCCCCTTATGGACACATCATTGCCAATGAGAAGTGGAGGGGCTCAGTACTCGTGCAAAGTTTGAAGGGGAAGTTAAACTCGCTAAGCAACCTAGTCAAAACAAACAGCCACTTGATACGACTGCATGGTAACTTGCCTTCTCAACTCACCCATCAACTTTGAACTTTTGATGTTCAATCAATTGATTCTCAATTGACATCTGGTTAAATAAAATAAATACAACTTCCCCCAGCAGGTCGGAGTAACGCAGGACCAACCAATCAAGGTGATGAAAAACACCTCAATGATCATGTCCTTTTGATCAAAGTTCAACTGATGAGTGAGTTGGGAAGGTTGTCTGACTCGGTGGTAAAGTGCCATGGAGTCGGATAAGACAACAACTGTCTGATCTGTGGGTAGACAACACTACTCATTTGTTGAAGCACTTTTTTTAGCCTTTACATGTTTGGGGGGGGGAGGACACAAATGACCCTGACAACACAAACGATAGAATAAGCCTTTATGGTGTAGCATGTATTGCAGGCTAAACTTCTTCCTATAGAATTGTACCTTTCATTGACTTTTTTGACTCTAGGAAGTGTGAAAATCATCTTCGAGAATGAGCTTGGCGTGGTTGACTTTCATCTGTCCAATAAAAGCTGTATCCTGTACGACTCTGAGTGTGACATTGTGGCTGGAAATAACTACAAAAGAAAACTTGTTCGGTTTAGTTTAAGTTTAAATTCAATTTTGTGTTGTACATCCTGGCCGGAATAAACATCCTTTTTTATACCATAACATCGGTATCCTTGTTCCTTCTTCCCTAGACAACCAGATATTTTTTTCCGCGTGCACGCGCATAAAACGCGCACTGGCGCTCAAAACAAAGACGTAATTTCACTTTATATTATACCCACGCAATACCCACTTAAACATGTGTGAGGATACGTAACGGCGTTTTGTGACAGAACTTTCACTTTCATTCATGAAATTCACCCCGTCTGTGTTGGAGAGACAGCAGCGTTTCCCTGGAGTTTGTGATTTGCTGTATAGTTCCATATTCCCCCTGCGTGTTGGTCGCACGGCAGCGGAGACGGTCGCTGATAATTAAGACCAGCAGTAGAATGTTGCCAATAGACATATTGGAATGGAATGGAATGGAATGGACTTTATTTGTCATTGCTACAGTACAGGTACCAAACAACGAAATTTAGGATATTACACAAAACACAAAACGAACAAAACAAATAAAAACACAAAAGCACATTTTTGCGCCCCGGCCAAGAAATAGGAGACAGCCAATTGGAGCGCTGCTACAGCTCACGTGTAAGCGAAAAGTATTTGCAGTGCCATAGACTTGCATTGACCGGCGCCCCGCGTCCTCCCCCTATGTATTTTAACAGTGAATTTTACACACACACAGATACAAATGTTTATTGTATTGGAGGATTTTTAATGAATGCTGATAGGCGCCGACAGAATATCAGCCGCATTTTGTGAATAAACAATGTTTATTTAAAAAAAAAACTTTTACAAATCGCAACTAGGAAGTGAAGGTGGGGGCGGCGCCCCAGCGCCCTCTATCGGTCAGCCGCCACTGCTCAAAAGGCTTTTGACAGACGCAAACTTTTTTTTAATGTCGGACGAATATTTTGGATTCGGTGTGCAAGCGTGATTGACACAACATGAGTTCAAATTTGTATTTTAATGGACTAAAAAACGCATTGGTGTGCAAAGGCCTTAAGTCATGTGCAAATTTTGGAATCGGGATACTTAATTGCAGAAATCCTTGGGTAAAGCACCTCTGAATTTGATGAACTCCAGTTAAGTCCCCTTGCGCACCAAGCTCCATAATCATAAACACCTTTCCTTCCGACGTCTCGAAAATCTCAAAGATCTTAACAATGTTGGGGTGGCTTAGGGATGCGCCCAACAACAGGCTACCCAACAAACGTTCACGCAGCTAATGGGTATGCTAATAGCGCTATTGGCCGTTACCGTTAGCAACACATTCCAAGCACTAGCTAGCTAGCAAGCACATCGATGTTTGTTTGCATCAATGCACCATGTGCTTGCCAACCAACATTGATAAACCCAAATTTTGAACGGCCACAGACAGTTCCAAGCCAACTACTTACATTTGAGAATAAACTTCCATTATTAAAGGTTTTAGAAAGCCTATCAAATTTTGCAGGACAACACAAGATTTCCATGTTCCTTTTAAATTTTGCTCAGTTTCCATGCCTTTTCCAAGTATGGAATAAATAGGGCTCGATAATTTCCATGTTTTCCCTGTTTTCCAGGTAGCGTGGCAACCCTGTGTAGCCAGGAAAGGCTATAAACAGGTGGGATCTTTGACCTCTGCCGAGAGAGGAACCCTGGTAACTCTCTCCTGTGCCATCTCCACCACCGGGAACAGTATCCCCCCATTCTTTATAGTGTTAATTTTGGCAGCTATTTTCAATTTTAGTTTCAGTCTTTTTTTTTGTGGAATTTTCTTTTTATTCAACAATAAGAACAATAATACAACAATTCAACATCAACAAAAACAACAAAAGAAAAACATTAAAAGGAAAAGAAAAAGCTACTGCTGTCATGTCTCAAGTCTGTGTCAATTGCCATAGAGTCCACTTCATCCATTTGTTGTCCATCTGTGGTCCTAAAAGTCGTAGTCTGTGAGTCAGTCTTTCCATAACATGGATTTTCCCCACTGTGTCTACCCATTGGGCCTGAGTAGGTAGGTCTTCCGTACCCCATTTCCTTGTGATAGCCTTTTTCCCAGCGACCATGAGTATCTTGAATAGATATCTCATTTTCTGTGTAATTACACATATAGAGCAGCTTGTGATTCATAGGAAATGTGTAACCCAGAATTTCTTGTGTTATCCCATGTATCATTCCCCAAAACCCTATTATTTTGTGGCAATTCCAGAATATATGGGCATGGTTAGCCTCAGATACCCCACAATTCCTCCAACATGACTTCCTTGTATCCGAATAGTTATTTACTATTTTGGGCGTGATAAAAAAACGTATCAGATTTTTCCAGGAAAACTCTCTCCATGCTCGTGAGCAGGTTGAGGTCTGATGTTTTTCCCACATATTATCCCAATCATCTTCGGATATTTCTATATCAAATTCTGTTTCCCATTTTTCTTTTATAAACCCTGTTGTGTTTTTGCCACTCATCAATGCCTTGTACAATGTAGTTATAGCCCTGACCTGCTTCCCTTTATATGCATCAATCATAACTTGTACCACCTCATTCACTTTTAGGGAGAGTTCCTGTCCAATCCGTTTCCCAAAGTAATCCCGCATCTGAAGATATTTGTAGAATTCCCTCCAATCCAGGCCGTATGTAGTTTTCAAGTCCTGGAAACTCACTACCTTTCCCTTATCTAGCATAACAGCGTGCACCAAGCCGTAATGCCTTTATCCGCCCACTGTCTGAAACCCCCATCGTGCCCAGCTGGTTTAAAATTGCTATCAAAAGCCACCCATTTCAATAAATTTGCATCCTTCTCCGCCTTGTTGTGTTTGAGTATTCTGAACCATCCCAGCTAGCAGGGAATGTTCCCACAACATTGGCTAACATTCCCTACAAGTTCTGCTAATGTTTTAAAGAAAACGTTTTCATCTAATGTTCAAAGAGCATTTTAAGGATGTTTACCATTTCAAATAATGTTCCTATAACGTTAAATGTTAACAAAGTAAGAACGTTTTAGGTGCAACATTCTGAGGATGTTTTGGGGACATTGTTTAGGTAACAGATTATAGAATGTTCTTTTATAAAATGTTCCCACAATGTTACATGATAACAAAGAATGGACATTTTCAAAGCAACATTCGGATAATGTTTTCAGGATGTTATTGATGCCTCAGATCACAAAACGTTTTTTCTAGAATGTTCCTGTAATGTGATATGTAAACAAAGGAAGAACGTTTTACCTGCAACATTCCAAGGATGTTTTGGGGACATTGTTTAGGTAACAGATTATAGAATGTTCTTTTATAAAATGTTCCCACAATGTTACACGATAACAAAGGAAGAACATTCCCAGCTAGCAATTTTTGGTTCTAAAAATGTTCAAAGAATGTTACCTAGAATGTTCTCGTAATGTTTTCAGCGGGAAGTTTTCTTTAAGTTCCCAGAATGTTCTAGGATAATGTTCTCTAAAAACATTTTTAAAATGTTGTGTGATAACCTTCTTAAAATGTTAAGTGACAACATTACTACAACATTATGCCCTAATGTTCTTGAAAATGTTTTCAGCGGGAAGTTTTCTTTAAGTTCCCAGAATGTTCTAGGATAATGTTCTCTAAAAACATTTTTTAAATGTTGTGTGATAACCTTCTTAAAATGTTAAGTGACAACATTGCTAGAACATTATTCCCTAATGTTCTTGAAAATGTTTTCAGCGGGAAGTTTTCTTTAAGTTTCCAGAATGTTCTAGGATAATGTTCTCTAAAAACATTTTTTAAATGTTGTGTGATAACCTTCTTAAAATGTTAAGTGACAACATTGCTAGAACATTATGCCCTAATGTTCTTGAAAATGTTTTCAGCGGGAAGTTTTCTTTAAGTTCCCAGAATATTTTAGGATAATGTTCTCAAAAAACATTCTACAAAAGTTTGGTAATAACCTTCTTAAAATGTGAGTTGACAATATTGCTAGAACATTCCACCTTATGTTCTCAAAACATTTTCAGCTTAAGTTTTTTGTTTGTTCCCAGAATGTTTTAGGATAACGTGCTCTAAAAACCATTCTAAAAACGTTTGCTTATAACCTTCTTAAAATGTTTACTGAAAACCCTGTTAAAACATTATGCCCAAACATTCTTAAAATGTTTTTGGGATGTTATTAAAAATTCAAGTTTCAGACTTGCACCAATAACCGAGGAGGCTGAGGACGTGGCAGACCAATCAAACGACTCTGATTAGATTTCACTAAGCCTGACTGAGATGTTCAGTGGTCGGGCACAGGTAGATGGTTTTAGTTGAAGACAGCACAAGGGAACGGGACACTGTGGATTAAACGGTAAGGTTACAATAACTGTTTTTAATTGATTAACGTTACTTTGTATGGATACATTTACTTTCTTGACCACAAACTAACCGTTAATGCAAATAACGTCGAGCGTGTGTGTTGTCAGAAATTGCTAGGAAGCTGGGCGCAAAATTTACTTTTATCCACCGTCCAAATCGACAAATTGGTGAACGTTCAGATTTTACCAGCCACTCAATAGATTAACGTCATTGTTGTTGGTTTTTTGGCTGGTGAGTGAAGCAAATCTACCAGCCCAAAAGTTTGGGCCAGGTTTGGGAGCTAGCAAGCTATAGCAATGCACAATTACTAGCATTCTACATGTCTATTTTACATGGATATTACTTGGTTATTTACAGTAATTACTGCATAATTAACGGCCTGTAATTTAAAGGGCTACCAAAAAGACTTCTGATGAATCAGAAACTATTCTGATTTTAAATACTATTTTGGTTATAATGCAGGTGGATAATACAGGTGGACCATCCATGACTGAGGACAGTGATACAGGTGGATCATCTGTGACTGAGGACAGAGTTCAGAGTAAGGATGTGTCCAGGGATGATGTTTAAGAATGTGTCCAGGTGCAGCAGCAGCACTTGAGGGGAGCAGAAGCCCCACACTGTTCGAGGACTAAATCAAGAACTACAACACTTTGGGAATGCCTGTCTGTCATGAGGATATGTACTGTCAGAGATATGTACTGTTGCAGTGATGATAGGTTCTGACTTCCATGTTTTCAGTATGTACAGTATATGATGTTTTGCTTTTTTTTTATTTTTTATTATATGTTCTCAAATGAAGCTGTGGCTGCCTCTCCCTGTCTCACCTCTGTTGTTAATGTTAATAAATAATGATACATTATGTTGAAAGACTTGAATATTGATGTTATCAAACTTTTACATGTGTTAATACGTTTAGTTAAAAACATTTTAAGAATGTTTGGGCATAATGTTTTAACAGGGTTTTCAGTAAACATTTTAAGAAGGTTATAAGCAAACGTTTTTAGAATGGTTTTTAGAGCACGTTTGTTACGAGGGGGGTCAGCGAGGATGACTCCCCGATGCCTCTGCTGGTTGAAGAGCAGCATCACTCCAGCCCTGGACTAATTACGTAATTATTGTCACCTGTGAGTGTTTGTATGTGTATTTAGGTGTGTCCCATTTCCCTGTTCCCTTGTCAGTTGTTCGTACTTGTTAGCGTCTTGTGAACCCTCGTCTTTCCCTTAAGAATATTGTGCATGATACTTGTCCCTGTCCTTTCGGTCCTGGAGGACTTTACCTTACCTGTCGCTACTTCCAGGTATTATTGACTATACGTGTGTTTTGATTTGTTTGTGTTTAAGTGAAGTTTGCTTTTAGTAAACGGAGCCTTGTTTGCTCATCTTTTGTTTTCGCTACTCGCAGGTGTTTTGTTTTTGTTATTAGTTATCGACTCGCTACACAGAGCCTTGCTTGCTCTCCTTTATTTTTCTGTGGTTCTGTATCACGGTCCTATGGATATTCAGTGTATTCATCTCAGTAAAGAGAAGTTTATTTTATTCATGACTCGACCTCAATTCCTCTGAGTCGCACCGCACCGCACATGGGTCCAACACCACTCTACATTTAGAACATTATTCCAAAACGTAACACACGTTATCCTAAAACATTCTGGGAACAAACAAAAAACTTAAGCTGAAAATGTTTTGAGAACATAAGGTGTAATGTTCTAGCAATATATTGTCAACTCACATTTTAAGAAGGTTATTACCGAACATTATCCTAAAACATTCTGGGAACTTCCCACTGAAAACGTTTTCAAGAACATTAGGGCATAATGTTCTAGCAATGTTGTCACGTAACATTTTAAGAAGGTTATCACAACATTTTAAAAATGTTTTTAGAGAACGTTATCCTAGAACATTCTGGGAACTTCCCACTGAAAACGTTTTCAAGAACACTAGGGCATAATGTTCTAGCAATGTTGTCACTTAACATTTTAAGAAGGTTATCACAACATTTAAAAAATGTTTTTAGAGAACGTTATCCTAGAACATTCTGGGAACTTCCCACTGAAAACGTTTTCAAGAACATTAGGGCATAATGTTCTAGCAATGTTGTCACTTAACATTTTAAGAAGGTTATCACAACATTTTAAAAATGTTTTTAGAGAACGTTATCCTAGAACATTCTGGGAACTTAAAGAAAACTTCCCGCTGAAAACATTACGAGAACGTTCTAGGTAACATTCTTTGAACATTTTTAGAACCAAAAATTGCTAGCTGGGATATTTCCAGGGTAAATTTTGTGATCGAATCCCAACATTTTTTGATTCCTAACCTTCTTAAATGTTTCCCTATCTCCTATGACACTCTGTATACCAAATTATTTTTCCATTTTGCTCCATAATCCGGTTTACACCAACAATTTATATATTTCAACTGGGCTGCGTGGAAGTATTCTTTCAGGTTCGGTAGACTCAAGCCCCCCTTCTCCCTCTTTAGTTGGAGAGTTCTGAATCTCACTCTAGGCCTCTCCCCCCCCCCCCCCATATGAATCTAGAGATCATCCTGTCCCATGATGTGAATTGTATTTGTGGTATCTCTATTGGTAATGCCTGGAATAAATATAAGATTCTGGGTAATACATTCATTCTTACTAAATCAATCTTAGAGCTAAAATCCAATGTTAGGGTGGACCAACGATGTATGTCTTTTAATAATTCTCGGTTAATCTTATCATAATTTGCCCTATATAGTCCTGATAAGTGTCTAGTCACTTCTATCCCTAAATAATTGATTTTCTTTAGATTCCAATTTAAATTGAATTTTCCCTGATCTCCTTTGGTGGAGTGTAATTAATGGTGAGTATTTCGGTTTTAGTCATATTTATCTTGTATCCTGATAGCTGTCCATATGTGTTCAAGAGATCCAGTAGTTCAGGCAGCGATTCACTCGGCCGTTCAAGGAATGCTATGATGTCATCTGCGAAAAGGCCCACTTTATGTTCTACTCCGCCCACTGTCACCCCTTGGATTCGACTATTTTCACGTATGGCTTGGGCCAATGGTTCAATATAATATGAGAACAGGGTGGGCGACAAACAGCACCCTTGTCTGGTTGATCTCTCTAGATTGAATTTGTTAGATAAGCTTCCATTTATTTTGATTCTAGCTGTAGGTTTTTGATATAGGGTTAGAATAATCTGTATTGATTTATCATTGAATCCAAATTTCTCTAACACTGTAAACAGGAAGTTCCAATTAACCCTATCAAAATAATTTTCGGCATCTACGCTAACCAGAATCGTGTCTCTTTTCTGTATGTTTGCCTGATCTATGATGTGCAAAGTCCTCCTAATGTTATCATGTGTCTGACGCCCCCTCACAAATCCTGTTTGGTCCTCGTCAATCAAGTCCAATGTAAAGGTGTCCAGTCGTCTAGAGATAATAGATGTATATATTCTATAGTCCAAATTGAGTATTGAGATCGGCCTATTATTCCCGCATATTTCCTTATCTTTTCCCGGTTTAGGTATGACCGTTATTATTGCTTCTGCCCATGTTGGTGGTAATTTACCTTTTTGTAATGTCCAATTAAAAGAGTCAACTAACAACGGAGACAGTTCGTCCTTGAATGTCTTATACCATTCTGCCGGGTATCCGTCGCTGCCCGGTGATTTCCCATTTTTTTATCTGTTTATTGCCTCCACTACCTCCTCTATCGTAATGTCTCTCGTTAGAGTATCATTCTGTAACTGTCCTATTTTTGGTAGGTCTAGTGCAGGGGTCACCAACACGGTGCCCGCGGGCACCAGGTCGCCCCCAAAGACCACTTGAGTCGCCCGCAGGCCTGTTCTAAAAATAGCACAACTGACTAGTGAGCTGCATCTAAAATGTATATATTATTTATTCTATAATTTATATATATTTTATTCTGTTGCTATTCTTTTTTAATCACACTTGCATTCATATAGATTTAAAAATGACAATATCTAAAAAAATATGTTTATTATACATAAGTTTAGGTGAACTCTGACCTACTCTAGTTCTAACGTCAGTATTGTGCGTGTGACAAGTGGAGAGTAAGTTGGCGGGAGCAGCGAAGATGGGCGCTTAATGCAGTTTAGTACCCCAAAAACATGGCAGAAAAAAGAAAGAAAACTTATCACTTTCACAACGAATGGGAGGAGGAGTTCTTTTTTACGACTCAGATTCAGATTTAGATTCAGATAACGTTTATTGCCATTATGCATTACACATATAGGAATTTGCTTCGTCATTACAGAAAGTGCGTTTATACTTTTTTCACGTGTCAAAAAAACAGGACAACACAACAACAACACAGGACAGACAACAGTGCATTGGATAGTGCAGTATAAAGTGCAGTGCAGAGTTTTTACAGTGAGTCCAGTGCATATTCAGTCCTGGGCAGACTTGGGGGCGGGGGGGAGGGGGAAGCCAGAGTCATTTATCAGCCTGGCGGCTGAGGGGTAGAAACTGAGCCTGTGGCGGGCCTTCAGTGCCTTAGGCAGCCGCAACCTTCTTCCAGAGGGAAGCAGGGTGAGGAGGCCGTGGCCGGGGTGGAAGGGGTCTGCCATGATCTTCCTTGCCCTCCTCAGAGCCCTGGTGTCATGCAGGGAGTTGAGGGAGGGCAAGGGACAGCCGATCACCCTCTCTGCTGAACGTAGCACCCGCTGCAACTTGGCCTTGTCCTTGGTCGTTGCAGCAGGGAACCAGGTGATGATGGAGTGGGTGAGGATGGACTCTATGATGGCCGTGTAAAACTGGACCATCATGGACCTCGGCAGCCTGAGTTTCCTCAGCTGCCGGAGGAAGAACATCCTCTTCTGGGCCTTCTTCGTGAGGGCCTCGGTGTTCTGCTCCCACTTTAGGTCCCGGGAGATGGTCATGCCTAGAAAGCGGCATGACTCCACGGAGGCCACCGGGGTACCTCCCAGCGTGATGGGAGGGGGCAGGGCTGCTTTCCTTCGGAAGTCCACGATGTGTGGGAGGATCGTGTTGAAGGCCGAGCTGAAGTCCACGAACAGGATCCTGGCGTAGTTGCCTGCAGTGTCTAGGTGTTCTAGTACGTAGTGCAGAGCCATGTTCACGGCGTCCTCCGTGGATCTATTGGCTCTGTACGCGAACTGCAGGGGGTCCAGCACAGGATCCGTGATGAGCTTCAGGTAGGCCAGGACAAGGCGCTCCAGGACCTTCATGACGACAGAGGTCAGAGCGACGGGTCTGTAGTCGTTGAGGCCTGTGACCTTGGCCTTCTTGGGGACGGGGATGATGGTTGATGCCTTGAAGCACGCTGGGACGTGACACAGCTCCAGCGAAGATGTGGGTAAACACCGGGGCCAGCTGGTCGGCGCAGTGCTTCAGGACAGAGGGAGAGACGGAATCCGGACCAGCTGCCTTCCGGGGATTCTGCCTCTTAAACAGTCTGTTTACCTCTCGCACTGTGACAGAGAGAGGGGGTGGGGAAAGGGGGGTGGGGGTGGGCGGGGCGGGTGAGGAGGGGGGAGGGAGGGGGGGGGGGAAGGGGGGGGGGTAGCAGGAGGGACATTGGCCCCCCTGGGGGACGGGGGTGGTGGTTGTAGCCGGGGGGGGTGGAGGGAGAGGGCGGGGGTGGGCGGGAACCTCTCTTTCTCAAACCTACAGTAGAACTCGTTCAGCTCGTTAGCGAGAGGGAGGTTGTCGGACATCAGCGGGGACCTGGGTTTGTAGTTGGTGATGGTCTTTAGGCCTTTCCAGACGGAGGCGGAATCCCCCTCAGAGAGCTGTTGCTGCAGCTTCTCCGAAAAGCGATGCTTCGCCTCCTTCACCGCTTTGGCGAACCTGTACTTGGCCTGCTTGACCCGGTCCACGTCCCCACTGCGCCTAGCCACCTCCTTCTCTGACCTAACGATGAATTGAGAATCAAGGACCCCAATTGAAATAAGCCAGTGGCTTTCTTGGGTTTTTATCCTGTTAGTTGACCTTGTATGTAATATGTACTTTCATGTACCTACTTCTGCAAATCTTCTAATAAAGTTTTCAATCAATCAATCAAAAAGACGCCTGAGTTGGGATGAAAACCAGGGCTTGTCGTTGTTGAAGGACTTCCTGGAGCGGAGGGGGACACACACCTCCTCGCCAAAGCTGATAAATGATGTAACAGTGTCTGTGTATACATCCAGATTGTTACCAGCCTCTGGCCCCGCCCACTCCACCAAGTCCTGGTCACAGCCTGCACTCTCCAACCAGGCGCAGAGTCGCTCACATGCCTCACTGGACCACACCCTGAATCGCCGTACAACAGGTTTAGAGAGTTTTAACCTCTGCCTGTAGCGAGGGATCAGGTGTATGAGGATGTGGTCACTGTAGCCCAGTGCAGCACGGGGGACAGAATGGTAGGCTTGACGAGCTGTACAGTAGCAATGGTCCAGAGTGTTCACCCCCCTGGTGGGACACATGACTTGCTGCCTGTATTTGGGGAGCGCCCGGCTAAGATTAGCCTGGTTAAAATCCCCCAAAACAACAACAAAACTGTCCGGGTAACTACGTTCCACACTCATCAATTGCTCTGCCAGTGTGTCTACTGCTGCGGTGACGTCAGCATCAGGTGGAATGTAGACACACGCGAGAATGAATGAGCTGAACTCACGGGGGGAATAGAATGGACGGCAGAGGATGAATAGGGATTCTATAGCCGTGGAACAGTGTTTGTGGAGCACTGTCACCTCGGAACTCCAGCGCACGTTTACAAAGAACAGTAACCCCCCACCCCTAGACTTGCTCACCGCCTCGAAGTCTCTGTCAGCCCGGAACGCGGAGAATCCCTCTAGCTCCACCACCTCGTCAGGGACAGATGAAGATAGATGCGTCTCCGTGAACGCGAAGACAGCCGAGGAGTGGAAGTCGCTGTTCCTTGCAACGAGACACCGGAGTTCATCCATTTTATTGCAAAGGGAGTTCACGTTGCTCAGGAATATGCCCGGTAATGGTGGTCGCGTCCCTCTCCGCCGAAGGCGAACCAAGCAGCCAGCTCTCCGACCTCGCTGCCTTCTGATCCACCTCACAGCTCTGGCGAAAAACGCGGTCCCCCTCACAAGCATATCCAGAATGTCCGTGGAACGGGTGAGTAGTTTGGGGAAGATGTCCGGTGGGGTTAAACCCCTCATGTGCAGTAGAACGTCGTTTGTGTACGACGTTAGGCAGGACACAGAGACACAGAACAGACAGAACACAACAAACTGTAGCGACATAGCAGCCATGGTCGGCGCCATCTTGGATCACGTCAGCACGTCACGTCAGCACGTCAGCTACTGTGAAAGAAACCTGCGTGTGTCTCATTTGCGGGGCGACTGTGGCCACGGCAAAGCGGCACAATGTGGAGAGACACTTCACTACCTGTCACAAAAGCTACCATGCTAACTACCCACCAGGGAGCGCACTACGGGCAGAAAAAGCCCGCGAGCTAAAGGCAGCTTTGGGTAAGCAACAGTCTTTTTTCACGAGGCCGGCGAAAAAGTCACAAAAAGCAACCGAAGCCTCGTTTAGAGCTACACATTTTCTGATCAAGAAGAAGAAGGCATTTTCAGACGGAGAAGTTGTCAAAGAAGCAATAATTATAATTGCTAACACTGTACTAAAAGACGAGAAAAATGGAACCGATCTAATCTCCACTCTCTCCGACGTCCAACTGGGGGCATCTACGATGGCTAGACGAGTGTCAGCTATGTCTGGTAACTTGGCCGATCAGCTGGACCAGGATCTGGCTAAGTGCAGCTGGTTTAGCATCCAGTGCGACGAGTCCGTGGACAGCAGCAATACAGCGCAGCTGTCGGTTTTCATCCGGATGGTGTTTGAAGATTTCTCCACAAGAGAAGAACTCCTGACACTACTGCCCTTAAAGACAACTACGAGGGGAGTTGACATTTATAACACGGTGAAGGAGTTTTTCGTGCAGAAAAAGGTACCGTTGGAAAAGCTGGTAGCGGTGACTACAGACGGGGCTCCTGCTATGATCGGCCGACATACAGGTTTCATCGCTCACTGTAAAGGTGACCCAGACTTCCCAACATTTCTGCATTACCACTGCATTATTCACCAGCAGGCGTTATGTGCAAAAGTGATCGGCTTTGGGCACGTGATGACTCCCGTTGTGAAAATCATAAACAACATCCGCTCCAAAGCAAAACAGCACAGGATTTTCAAGGTGCTATTTGAGGAGATGTCAGCTGAATATGGTGACCTGCTGCTACACACAGAAATCCGATGGCTCAGCAGAGGACGAGTTTTACTTCGTTTTTTGTCACTTTTGGGTGAAATCAAAGAGTTCATGCAGTCCAAAGGCGAAGATGTCTCACTGCTAGAGGACACAGAGTGGACACTTGACCTTGCATTTTTGACAGACATTACTGGGAAACTAAACAACTTGAACTGCGAGCTGCAAGGCAAAGGTAAGACTGTTGTTGATATGATAAGTGCTTTAAATGCATTTAAAGCCAAGATGAACATTTTTTCTGTGGATATAAAGAGAAAAAAGGTGCTGCACTTTCCCTCTGTGCAGTCGGTGCTGAAAGACAATGCTTCTGCATCTGAGACATTTGACAAAGTTGCAGAAAAGTACTGTGAAGTCATAAACAGACTTGGGCAAGAGTTTGAGATTAGGTTTTGTGACCTTCATCAGCTTGAGCCATGTGTGTCATTCATTTCCAATCCTTTCATGAATGTGGACACAACATGCTGTGCTGAGCAACTAAGTGCAACGTTCAACTTGGATGCTGGACAGGTGGAGATTGAAATCATAACATTGCAAAATGACCCCCACCTCAAAGCCCACCAGGCTGCACCAAACTTTTGGTGCCTTGTTGATACAGAAAAGTACAGTGGTGTATGCACAGCAGCTATGAAGGTTGCCAGCCTGTTTGGTTCAACCTATCTCTGTGAATCAGCGTTTTCTGACATGAACTTCATCAAGAACAAACACAGAACACGCCTCACTGATGCACATCTGAAAGACTCACTCACAGTTGCAGTGTCAAGTTACACACCAGATTACAATATACTGGTGAACAGCATGCAATGCCAGTCTTCCCACTAACAAAGAAACAGATACCAGATGTTGTCAGTGGCAACATGGCAGTGCCATGGCAAAGTTGAATTAAAATATTGAAGAATTGTGTTCAATTTAAAAGTGTGTTCATGACATGTAACAGTTATAATTTGTTAAAAATGCAGCAGATTTGGTCATTAGTTCAAAATGTGACAAGATGTATTTAAAAATATGTAAGTTGATTTTTCTTTAACATTGCATAATTGATAACTTTTTGAAACATGGTGCAACATAGTTCATGATTTCTTAAAAGGGTTTGTCAGTGGCTAGTGAAAATGGGTAATTTTTCCTATGAAATGTATTGATGTTTTCTTAAAAGTGTTTGTCAGTGGCTAGTGAAAATGGGTAATTTTTCCTATGAAATGTAGTGATGTAAGTGATCATCTGAAAATGTAACAATTACTGAGATTAATAGAGATAAAGTGCTGAATATTGATATCTGTTTCCCACCTTGTTGTCATTTTTGAGAATTATTGTGAGAAATCATTAACGTGATCAGTGTCTTCACATAGATGAGTATCATTAATCATTATTAATAATATATAACTAAAGGCAAACTGAGCAAATGTGTTATTTCAGAAGAGCGTATCAAACTGGTAGCCCTTCGTATGACTCAGTACCCATGAAGTAGCTCTCAGTTTCAAAAAGGTTGGTGACCCCTGGTCTAGTGTGTTACAAAATATGTAATCTCCTCTCTTGATGCAGACTCTGGCTGCGCATATAACTCCTCATAGTATCTCTGGAATGTTCCCTCTATATCCTCTGGTTCTGTCATCAGTTGATTCGTAGCCTATGTGGGTCTCTAATTTTATGAATTTGACTACTCGTGAGTTGTTGACGCGTCCGTCTCGCCAGTAGGCCCAACTCATAATAGCTCTGCTTGGTAAACAGAATATTTCGTTCTGTCAGATGTTTCTCTATCTCTGATTTTACAAGTTTAATTTCCTTTTGTGTGTTTAAATCAGCCGAATTCTGGTAGTCTCTTTCCAATCCTCTCAGTTTTGCTATGTTTTTTGTATATTTTTCCAATTTGTTTTTTTAACATGACTCGATTCCGAGATTAATTTGCCTCTCATAACCGCCTTCAAAGCGTCCCAAATCATTGTTGGCTCCACCATTCCATTATCATTTTCCTTAATATAATTTAGTATTTCCAATTTAATTTTATCCTTCCTCTGTTCATTATTCAGCAGACCTACATTCATTCTCCAATTGGTTAATCTTTTCCGGTTACTAATGCCTATGTCGAGGTACAACGGGTTATGATCTGACACATCTGCACCTCCTGTATGACAATCGTTAACCCTGTAGACATTTGCTGAGTCAACAAACAAATAATCTATTCTAGAATGTGTTTAGTCTTTCTCCAGTGGATGTAGGTTTTTCCATATATCGACCAAACCCATCTCATCCAATAATATATTAACATATTTTGACATTTGTATTTTCGTTTTTTTTAGGCTTCTTGTGTCAATGTTATGATTTAAAACTACATTCATATCCCCCCCACAGATTAGTATACCCTCTGTACCGCTGCAATAACATCAAATAATGATCTAAAAAAAGACTTAGCACAATCTGGAGGAGCATAAACATTCACCAGAGTTACGGTCACATTGTCAAGCTTCCCTTTCACAATAATGTATCTTCCCTCCTCATCTCTTATCTCTTTTTTATACTCAAACTGGACCTGATTTGATATCATAATCGTCACACCCCTTCTGTGACCCCCCTTAAACCAACTACTGTACAGATTCCTAAAACCATATTTCTTTAGCTTATCATGTTCTAATTTGGTAAGGTGTGTCTCCTGCAGATATATAATTTGGGCTCTGTCCCTGTTAAGTTTCGTCATTACCCTGTCTCTCTTCTTGGGGGTATTCAAACCATTAACATTAAGTGACACCAGTCTAACAGTGGTACCCATCTAGTCCTACTTCAGTATCCCTAATTGACCTGTACAGCAGTAAACTAAGTAAGCAAGTAATTTTTAACATTGCATAATGTAACATAAAACCTAACAAAAAATAATAATGAGAAATAAAACAGAACATACACTTCTTCCAAAAAAGGGGGTGACTTTTCCCCCAAGTCCCGTTGGTAGGTCGAGGGGGTATCCTTCCTCTCAGAAAGGGACCCTCCCTAGGACCGAAATCACACCCTTTCCAAAGGGTTTCACTCCATCTAGTAATGTCCAACTCTCTTAGTTCAGTCTCTCTCAAACGGCAACTATTACAATTTCTTAATTAGAGGTCCGTTGACTGTTTTAAACATACCTTGTAGGCCATCTGGTTGTGCTTCAGTCTCTTCAAGACACCCGCTCATGGCAGCAAATCAGACTCATTTCCCCCATCGGAAATCCTTCAGCTTCTCCCTGGCGGCAGCCGCTGCGCTCCTCGCCGGCTTGTTTCCCCTCGTCTGCTGCCACTCTGCCCGGTGTTGCGTCTTCTCCCTCTCTGTAGTCGCGGTGCCGTCTCCTGGCTGGGAGACCCACCTCGTATCCTCTGCCCGCCATGTCTCTCGCCACGTCCTCTGCGCTGTCATACGTTTTCACTCCGCTTTCCCAGTGGATTCCTCGCCAGCGGGGTTTGGAAACTGATCTTTTCCTCTTTCAATATCTTCTTTATGGCCGCGTATTCCCTTCTCTTCTGGACCACTTCAGTTGCATAATCATGGTAAAAAAAACACCCTCTTCTCTCCCACAAGTTTCTTCCTCCAAGCATGACTGAGCACCATCTCCTTCGTCTCAAACTGTAGGAAGTTTACCACCATTGACCTGGGGGGTGCGTTCGGAGGTGGTTTCTGCGCCAGGGCTCTGTGTGCTCTCTGTATCTGGAGTGGGGTGTCGCTAGTGTAAGGCGATCAACTTCTCCAGAATTGAGTTAATTGAGTCGTCACTTACAAGCGAGTTCGTTTAATCTCAACGAGATGTCCTTGATATAACGTCTTAAGATAAAACGATCCAATCAAATATTAGGCACCACTACTGAACTAACTGTTCATTAAGAGAATATTTATTCAAGCACATCAGCAAGCAATAATAGTTCATTTCCATGGAAAAGTGGTCCCATCTAGTTTCACCTCCGCAGGCCAGTATCAGCTAACCGTCAATAGGTTAACTGCAGAAGCTTCACCAGACAAGAACCCAGTTTCGCCTTGATACATAGACTTTATACATTTTGATTTAACATTTGGGGCTGGGCTGTCCCTCCTCCCCCTATCTGGTAGTTTTTAAATTGTCAGCATAAAATCTGTTGCAGCTGTGACCATTTGATTTGTAGCAAGTGTTTTAGTTAGTTATGTGGCCTTCAACTCCTTGTGTGGGTGCGAGTGTACTGTGTGTTATCTTCTTCTTCTGGCCCCCCCCGGCCGTTAGTCATGGTGAGAGTAGTTGCACACTTTGTCGGCTGTATCCACCTGTGAGAGCAGCCTTAATCTTGCGCAACATTAGACACATACACATTCTGTAGTTTTTAAGAAAACAGTAAGCATTAAGAAATCAGTAAACATATGCACACAGTTATATTTTTAGGATGAACAGACATTTTTATACTGTTAATTCTATGTGCGTTCTAAAGCACTAATTGGCCAGTTATTTGATCTTCAAACCCATTCCCTCATGACTAGGTCAGTGTGTCCTTTATCAGAATAGCTTGTGAAAACATAACTGTTGAAGTTACACAGTCCCATGACTTGGGATTTGATTAACAAGTTAAAATATAGTATAGAAGAATAGACTTATCATTAATCATTAGTTATGAAAGTATAAAATCAGTACAGGAAAATAGAATATCATAACAACAGGTTTAAAATGGTTGTTAGCACATAGGTAAAAATAAGTAATTTACAGGCGGTTTGAATCATAAAACTTTCTGTTAGTCAGGAGCTTGTCTTCTTCTTGTCGCTCAAAAACAGAACCTCTCTTTTGGCTTCGCGTGACCTTCTAATTGTTCTCAACTGACCTCAGTCACATATTATTTAAATGAGCACATAGTACATGATTCATCACTTCTAGTCATTTTAATACAAATTCCCAACAGTTGACAACAATATATTCAGCTGACCAGAAGACTTTGGTCCAAGTTCTTGGCTTGTGGCCAAAACAAAGAAAACCTACAACAGTTTCTTTTTGAGACATGGTCCAAGTCCAGGAAAGACCAAATTCAAGACATCACTTTGATTGTTGGACATGGGTCTGAGTGTCATGTGATCAGAGTCAACAGCAGTGGCACAGAACTTGAGGTTTTACCACTGCTCACACTGTTCTCAATACAGGAGGAGGCAGACACCCTGCTGTTGCTTCACTGTGAACATGCCTCACAGTATAGCTCACATGTTGTGATCAGCAGTCCTGACACGTGTGTTTGTACGGGCTATCGCTTTCTGTAAGGAAATAGGAGCAAACCTGTACTTCCACACAGGGAAAGGGACAAACAAACACCATACACGTACAGAGAATACACAGCCATCTTGGTGATGAAGTCTCTGATGCGCTCATTGGATTTCACTGTTTCACCGGCTGTGATACAGTGAGTGCACTGCACGGCAATGAAAAAGTGAAGGCCGTAAAAACACTCCTGTCCAACAAAGAGCATTGTGCTACTTTCCAAAAGTTGGGAACAGCTTTTCAACTGCCAACAGAGCTGTATGAGGAAATTGAGGCATTTACATGCGACCTCTACGACCACAAAGGCTGTAGGGATGTACATTTAGCTAGGTGTCAAATGATTAAGAGTGGGAAGTGCAATGACCGAAGTCTACCACTAAATAAGGATGCCTTGCACAAACATAGTCAGCGGGCAAACTACCAGGCAGCCATACAGGAGGTCCCTTAAGAGCCAGCCAGACATCCCTCCGCCAATGAGCCATGGCTGGAAGATAGAGGGAGATTTATTTGGGATTGACTGGATGTCACTTCCCCCAGCCCCAGTCGCAGTTTTAGAGCTTGTATACTGCTCCTGCAAAAAAACAAAATGTGTGAAAGGGAGATGCACATGCAAATCTAACAACCTACCATGTACAGACATGTGTCTGTGTTTGCACTGCGAAAACACACTAGTGTTATAAATGTTCTCTAAACACTTGAATCTTTGTCTAGTCTCGTCAATTATAGGCAAGGCAAGTGAAGATACACTTAGGGCCGGTTTCACAGACAAGGCTTAAGCCTAGTCCTGGACTAAATCACACTTTCAATGTAAAATCTCCATTGAAGATGCTTTTTAGTCCAGGATTAGGCTTAAGCCTTGTCTGTGAAACTGGCCCTTAGTCTTGGGTTTTGTCTCACCAGCTCAGCATAACGTACTCACACACAAGTTAATGTTACTGGTCCCAATTTGGCACAATGATTACTGAAATAATTGAGAATAGACATAGTTGACATTGGTAACTATTGTACCCTTTAAAGTTAGATAACTAGCTTGTTAATTAATTAGCTTCACAATCGCGGGTGACGTTAGGTCGGGTTTTTCAGTAAAATAGCATATAGAACATGTTTGTATTGACACAACATGACATGGACTTGTTCATTAATATGTGATATGAATTAGTATGACATTCAAATCTTACCTGAAACATTACTTGACAGTAAAGTTATCAGAAACAACTCAGTCTTCATAGTTCCGTATTTTGTAGGAATATCATTGGCAGACGTCAAGTCAGGTGATGCTTTAACAGGTTTTGATTGGTTAGCGGCATAGTAGCCCCAAGCATTCTCCTTATTAACTTATGAATAGTGGAGTGGGCGGGGCCAGAGGCTGGTAACAATCTGGATGTATACACAGACACTGTTACATCATTTATCAGCTTTGGCGAGGAGGTGTGTGTCCCCCTCCGCTCCAGGAAGTCCTTCAACAACGACAAGCCCTGGTTTTCATCCCAACTCAGGCGTCTGAGGTCAGAGAAGGAGGTGGCTAGGCGCAGTGGGGACGTGGACCGGGTCAAGCAGGCCAAGTACAGGTTCGCCAAAGCGGTGAAGGAGGCGAAGCATCGCTTTTCGGAGAAGCTGCAGCAACAGCTCTCTGAGGGGGATTCCGCCTCCGTCTGGAAAGGCCTAAAGACCATCACCAACTACAAACCCAGGTCCCCGCTGATGTCCGACAACCTCCCTCTCGCTAACGAGCTGAACGAGTTCTACTGTAGGTTTGAGAAAGAGAGGTTCCCGCCCACCCCCGCCCTCTCCCTCCACACCCCCCGGCTACAACCACCACCCCCGTCCCCCAGGGGGGCCAATGTCCCTCCTGCTACCCCCACCCTCCCCCCTCCCCCCCCTCCCTCCCCCCTCCTCACCCGCCCCGCCCACCCCCACCCCCCTTTCCCCACCCCCTCTCTCTGTCACAGTGCGAGAGGTAAACAGACTGTTTAAGAGGCAGAATCCCCGGAAGGCAGCTGGTCCGGATTCCGTCTCTCCCTCTGTCCTGAAGCACTGCGCCGACCAGCTGGCCCCGGTGTTTACCCACATCTTCAACGCCTCGCTGGAGCTGTGTCACGTCCCAGCGTGCTTCAAGGCATCAACCATCATCCCCGTCCCCAAGAAGGCCAAGGTCACAGGCCTCAACGACTACAGACCCGTCGCTCTGACTTCTGTCGTCATGAAGGTCCTGGAGCGCCTTGTCCTGGCCTACTTGAAGCTCATCACGGATCCTGTGCTGGACCCCCTGCAGTTCGCGAACAGAGCCAATAGATCCACGGAGGACGCCGTGAACATGGCTCTGCACTACGTACTAGAACACCTAGACACTGCAGGCAACTACGCCAGGATCCTGTTCGTGGACTTCAGCTCGGCCTTCAACACGATCCTCCCACACATCCTGGAGCACCAGCTATCCCTGCTGCAGGTGCCGGTCTCCACCTGCAGGTGGATCACGGACTTCCTGACTGACAGGTCTCATGATGTGGAACGCCCTTCCTATAATCTTAAAGGAGTGCAAAACACTGCCCACCTTCAAAACCACTCTCAAAAAACATTTACAGGAGGCTGCAATCCGTAACTGGACCCTCTAAAACAAAAATCAGATTAAAAGACCCGAACTACCCACTGTACATACTTTGTGTTTTGTCCCCCGCCCCCACCTGTGGTGTATGTCCCCACCTGTCCTACCCGCTGTACATACCTTATGTTTTGTTGTATTGTTCTTCCCATGATGGATGTACGTTTATCTTGTAGATAGTAATAGTTATTTGTCTGTATTATCTTGTAGATAGTACTAGTTCTTTTCTTATGTCTGTCTTACATGTAACGATGAATTGAAAATCAAGGACCCCAATTGAAATAAGCCAGTGGCTTTCTTGGGTTTTTATCCTTTTAGTTGACCTTGTATGTAATATGTACTTTCATGTACCTACTTCTGCAAACCTTCTAATAAAGTTTTCAATCAATCAAAAAGCGGGTGAAGCTGGGGAAGAGCATTTCCAGCTCCAGGTCCACCAGCACGGGCTCCCCGCAGGGCTGCGTCCTGTCTCCAGCACTATTCTCCCTTTACACCAACAGCTGTGTCTCCCGCCACCCCTCAGTCAAGCTCCTGAAGTTTGCAGACGACACCACCCTGGTGGGCCTCATCTCCGGGGGGGACGAATCTGCCTACAGGGGTGAGATCGAGGGGCTGCAGAGCTGGTGCAGTTTAAACAATCTGGAGCTAAATGCTCTGAAAACAGTGGAGATGGTGGTGGACTTCCGAAGGAAAGCAGCCCTGCCCCCTCCCATCACGCTGGGAGGTACCCCGGTGGCCTCCGTGGAGTCATGCCGCTTTCTAGGCATGACCATCTCCCGGGACCTAAAGTGGGAGCAGAACACAGAGGCCCTCACAAAGAAGGCCCAGAAGAGGATGTTCTTCCTCCGGCAGCTGAGGAAACTCAGGCTGCCGAGGTCCATGATGGTCCAGTTTTACACGGCCATCATAGAGTCCATCCTCACCCACTCCATCATCACCTGGTTCCCTGCTGCAACGACCAAGGACAAGGCCAAGTTGCAGCGGGTGCTACGTTCAGCAGAGAGGGTGATCGGCTGTCCCTTGCCCTCCCTCAACTCCCTGCATGACACCAGGGCTCTGAGGAGGGCAAGGAAGATCATGACAGACCCCTTCCACCCCGGCCACGGCCTCCTCACCCTGCTTCCCTCTGGAAGAAGGTTGCGGCTGCCTAAGGCACTGAAGGCCCGCCACAGGCTCAGCTTCTACCCCTCAGCCGCCAGGCTGATAAATGACTCTGGCTTCCCCCTCCCCCCCGCCCCCAAGTCTGCCCAGGACTGAACTGGACTCACTGTAAAAACTCTGCACTGCACTTTATACCGCACTATCCAATGCACTGTTGTCTGTCCTGTGTTGTTGTTGTTGTGTTGTCCTGTTTTTTGACATGTGAAAAAAAGTATAAACGCACTTGCTGTGGTGATGAAGCAAATTCCTATATGTGTAATGCATAGTGGCAATAAACGTTATCTGAATCTGAATCTGAATCGTAAGTTTAGTTTTCATAAAACGTTGTTCGAAAATAGGCTGCCAACAAACGGAAACATGTTCCAAAAAACCCCATTTAGCTTATATGAAAAAATCAACTAGTCTGCAGTTGCAGATCGATCATTTCAAAAACTAAAGCAGATAGACAGCTTCGGCCCACCGCCTATTGTTGTATGAATAGATCCGAGTCTAAAAAACGATTGAACTTTCATTCTACCGCTTTAATACACTGGTACAGGGATTTTAAAAATTTGAACCCGGAAATTGCTAAACGAGATGCTAAACAACCCCGGGAAAACTATGACGATCTACGAGATCCCCAAAATCGTGGCTACAGCCTTCCCTCTAGCAGTTTCCCCGGCCAACATTCAGGCAGGATTCCGGGCAAGTGGGATATATCCCTTCAACCGAGAGGTATTCCAGGAGACGGCATTTGCACTGGCTTCAACAACAGACCGTCTTATAGTAAAGGCTGTTAGTCCAAAATATAGCACGTTGACTTCAGTAAATGCAACAAATGTCCCCTTTGGCATGGAAGTACCTTAGGGTCATAGAAAAACTTTTTTCCAAAGACAAGTGAGATCTGCTTTTTTTTTTTCAAAATGGCCCCAACAATACATCAGAGCCCATTGGCAATTACCACACCCCATATATTTGCTACTGTTATGGCTATAATGACATTTGGTGTCAAACTACATTTGTGAGGTCAGGGAATACAATTAAATAGGTTACAATGAATGAATGAATGAATGAATGAATAGTTTAATGACCAAACGACCTAGGTCGGTGGAATTTGTTTTCGGTACAGCTCAAAAAGCAGTGTCAAAAAACATACACACATTTTACATGACTATTACATGGACATGAAGACACACATAACCACAAGACAAGACAGAACATATTTACAATTTACAATTTATACAGTGCAGTGAGTCAGGTATTGAGAGTCCTTATGGCAGAGGGGAAAAAACTGTTTTTGAACCGGGATGTTTTGGTGGCCAGGGATCGGTAGCGCCGTCCAGAGGGCAACAGTTGGAACAGGTGGTGAGCAGGGTGGGAGGGGTCAGAGATAATTGATGGCGGTGTAGAACTGAAGGAGGAGTTTTTGTTTTACTTTGAATTTCTTGAGCTGTCTAAGAAAGAATAGTCGTTGGTGGGCTTTTTTGGTGATGAAGTCTGTGTTGGTGTTCCATTTGAGGGTTCTCCAAGGATGTTGATGTTTTTTTTGGGGGGGGGGGCTCAAGGATGAAAACCCAATAGTTTTCTTCTTACCATGGCAATCTAGGGTAAAAGATGCAAATTGTTAAAAAAACAACATTAAACGCCATGCTTTCGAAACTCCAGTCCTAGAAATAACAAACAATGGCACACGTACAATGTTGTAGTTGTTTAACACTAGAACAGCGACGTTTTTTTACCTACTTTTAGCGCAAAGAGGTGTCGAATCACACGACCACTCTTCACAATGGGGGAGTGTGTACTGACGCACAAAAATCGCTGGATGGCGATGTCACACAAGAAGAGAAAATGACAAGACACTACCTCTAAAAATGCATAAAGTTCCAGAGAAGTGGGGACAGAGCAGAGAGTCAGCTGAAAAGGAACATATATATATATATATATATATATATATATATATAATAACGTATGCATGCCATTGTAGATGTGACGTAAGTGGAGAGGAGATTGATCTAGGAGATTGATCAAGACTGCGGGAGTTTTCATTACTAACGAATGAAAGTTGAAAAAAAAAAAAAAACTGTAATATATAATAACTGTTGTCCCTTTCACACATAGTTCCATGTAATTTCCTTGGAATCCCAAGCTGTGTTGACCAGGTATCTGTAATGTTCACATTTATATATAACAGTAATAAATATAGCAATAAATGACAGCGCTGTAAATAGTGTAAATAGTGTAAATAGCACAATTGCACCCACAATGTGCTATTGCCGTCCGGAGTTGATCAGCTCCAGATTGAACCAAGGTTCTTCGCTACAGAAACATTTTCACACAGTGACAAACATGTGATGCGTTTTATATAATATTCTTTGAACAACAGAACGGGACAGGCGCCAGAAACTGCCATAATATACCATACATACTGTATATCTGGTAATATATCGTACCTCCGTTTTATATTGAGAAATATGATGATAAATACATTTAGGGCGGAGGTATGATATGTGGTGTGTTTAGTTGGCGAGCGGACAATTGGCTACTACAATGTACAATGTTGCCAAAATCAACTAGGCCTATCTAATGTTCGAAAACGAATCTACAAATATTAATCTGCGTACTGTATATCTATGGTACAACCGTCTTGCCTGTTGTGTATTATTATCATTGCCGACACAGGTCTATGAACATCTGATAATAAGGTGAAGGGCAGTATTATTCATCTTTACTTTATTGGGTGAATAAACTCAATATGAATGATTGTACAGTTGTCTATAGGCAAGAATGGGCTTTAGTTGGCGAGCGGACATGCCACATATCATCCCCGTACCTCCATCCCACATGTATTCATCATCATATTTTTCAATATATCTTGTATTGTCTGAACGAACATTTATTTCGCCATATTACGTGACTTATGCACCTTAGGTTTTTGTGAACGGGACGATCAGAAAGAGATTTGTTTACCACGAAACAAGGAATGCAAAATCAAAAAAACAACGCATTACATTGGCCGTCCTATTGAGATGATAACAGTTTACAGATTGAACTCATATCTCTCGAGTATGTTTGCATATGAACACACTTATTCCTATGTAGCCTATTGCATTATTTTCATACATAATACATTCAATGCGCAGCTTTCCGAGAGCCCACGGCACATGAGAGTAATGAGAGTAAAGTTAAAGTTTTATATTATAGTCTTTGAACAACAGAGCGGGACAGGCGCGAGAAACTGCCATAATATATCATACATATATCTGCCATCCCACACCTTACCTCCATCCCACATGTAGCCTATTTATCATCATATTTTTCAATATACCTCCATAGCCAACCTGGTCTCACACGGCAGCCGTCAGGATTCGACGTCTGTCGTTCGTCTCCAAACGTCGAATTCCGACGAGAAAACGAGCTCTGAAAGCGCAGGGGTACGCCTGTTATGTGCGCCTGTCGGGCTGCACGCCACATTAATTAGTTACGCCACATTTTGAGATACAAGCGCTTCAACGTTCATTCATTTGGAACTGCGAGAATGAGTAACGTTAGCCCGATTGCACTTGCATTAATAAAGCGTTATATAAATATAATTAATTATTATTATTGCCTACAGCTAATTGTTACAAGGTGAGAGCTAAAATAACATACGTGTAACGTTAGCCAGCAATAGCTAGACTAGATATATATAGCTAGATATAGTCACTATATAGTCTAAATGCAACCTGGTCTCACACGGCAGACGTCAGGATTCGGATGTAATATTAAACTCCCATATTTATTCTTTAAACAAACAAATCTGGGGGAGTGGTCGGAGTTAACGAGATATTGTTCCAATCCATTACCTGGCCATTACCTGCCTGTGAAAAGTATGAAACGTTTGCATTGCCTAGCGTGTAGGCCCGTGAGAAATTGAGAGCATATAAATCACTAGATGCCTACAACTACGCAATCTGTGGTCATGTACAGTACATCAAATACCATGACATAGATTCTAAATAAGAACAATATTCCATTTGCTTACAGATTCCGGGGTGGCGTTATTTGCCGATGTCCGTGTGAGTCGTCCGCGAATACATGCGTCTTCCTCTTTGCTGGATTTGTCTGCTTGACTGCATCACGTTGTTTAATTATAAATAAGAACAATATTCCATTTGTTCATTTGCTTTAATGAAATGACTCTGCGAAATGACAATAATTAAACAAGTCCTGAGCAGGACGAACGCAGGTGTAAACTAACGTATTCACGCGACGCGGCGGACAACTGTAGGGAGGTTCTAGTGCTTGATGTGAAGTGCCGTTTGGAATGAGACATCTTCTCACACGTACAGGCACACAACGAGTACAACATGTTGCATTTTCATGCCATTAGGCAACTTGCTTCCTAGCATAGCAGGTCCATTTGGACTTTGAAATACCTCCATCACTTTATATGGCCACTGTGTGTGTCTGTGGAGAAAAGGGTACGTTTGGGCCCAGGGAAGGGGCTGCGAAAGAGTCACACTCACCAAACTTTACACACTCCTTCCCCTTCATGGGACATTGTACCATGTCAACTTTCACCCTCCTAGGCCATTCCCTAGAGGCCCTGCACGCGACTGCTATATATTAGCAGGGACCTGCTATGCTAGGAAGCAAGTTGCCTAATGGCATAAAAATGCAACATGTTGTACTTGTTGTGTGCCTGTACGTGTGAGAAGATGTCTTTTTACAAACGGCACTTCCAATCAAGCACTAGAGCTCCCTACTCTGTATGGTACATTATATTGATAATTGGGTCCCTGGTTACCTACTACATACCTACTACATACTGCATACCTACTACATACTACATACCTACTACATACTACATACTGCATACCTACTACATACTACATACCTACTACATACTACATACTGCATACCTACTACATACCTACTACATACTGCATACCTACTACATACTGCATACCTACTACATACTACATACCTACTACATACTGCATACCTACTACATACTGCATACCTACTACATACTACATACATACTACATACTACATACCTACTACATACTACATACCTACTACATACTACATACTGCATACCTACTACATACTACATACCTACTACATACCTACTACATACCTACTACATACTACATACCTACTACATACTGCATACCTACTACATACTACATACCTACTACATACTACATACCTACTACATACCTACTACATACTACATACCTACTACATACTACATACCTACTACATACTACATACCTACTACATATTACATACCTACTACATACTACATACCTACTACATACTGCATACCTACTACATACTACATACCTACTACATACCTACTACATACTACATACCTACTACATACTACATACCTACTACATACTACATACCTACTACATACTACATACTGCATACCTACTACATACTACATACCTACTACATACTGCATACCTACTTAAGCGTTACTGTTAAGTGACAAGATTCTCTGTGTGTCTGTGTCACTGGCGTACCAGAGATGCCCGCATCCCCTCCAAGACAGGATTTGTCTGCGAAGACAAACAGCACACATGTGATTGTGTTTGCGTATGTGATCAACACACAGCTATGAGGTCATGTGACGGGGCTGCTCACAGGGCTGTGAGAGGAAACATGAATGCTGCTAATCACCTTGGGATAGCTAGCAAGCTAGGTAGTTAGCTGACTAATTATATTATAATAATAAATCGTATTAAAATCAAACGTGAACGAAGAAATGTGAACTAGCTTACCTATGGAAGCTCCTCACTGACTTTACAGTGAAAAAAGCGATTGAAAGAATCTAAACACAATGAGCAGGGCTTACGGAGCAGCTAGGATAGTCTAAAAGAAAATCATTTGAGACGAGATGTTTGCGTGTGTGAAAAAAAAGCATTTTACCCACTCCGTGTCACACACACACACAGGCCGTAAATGCTTATTGAGGAAAACCAGATACCAGAAGTTTGCTTTCTTCCTACACAGAAAAACGGCAAAATAGCTTCATACTAGCTTATCCTGATGTGATTTAGAAAATGTAAGGACTTCACATATCTCCTTTATCAGATCTTTATCAGACCCTTATCAGATCTTTATCAGATCTTTATCAGACCTTTATCAGATCTTTATCAGACCTTTATCAGACCTTTATCAGATCTTTATCAGACCTTTATCAGACCTTTATCAGATCTTTATCAGATCTTTATCAGACCCTTATCAGACCTTTATCAGATCTTTATCAGATCTTTATCAGACCCTTATCAGATCTTTATCAGATCTTTATCAGACCTTTATCAGATCTTTATCAGACCCTTATCAGATCTTTATCAGATCTTTATCAGACCTTTATCAGACCCTTATCAGATCTTTATCAGATCTTTATCAGACCTTTATCAGACCAGATAAACATTATACCATGTTGGACATGTATATATATATTGTATATATAAACATTATACCCTACTCTGGATATAGTATGGTTATTACTGGTGGCCTGAGGTGGTCCAGTGGTCTAGCACCGTGGTCTACAGTGATATACAAAAAATACATTATATACAATATTATAAATATCCGTTTGTTATATAATATTCATTGATGAGTACATGCATAATCAAACGTAGGCTACTGCAATTACTTTGCTGCGGGAGCTATGCATGCACCACACAACTTGATAGGTACATACTGTGCAGTGTATCATTCATAACTGTACATAGGCTACACATATCATAATACCTTATCACTATTGCATGGAACTTGGGTAAACCCGCTGTGAAAAAAAACCCTCAGCTCCAACAAATCTGAAGGGATTGGGAGACAACTGTACAGTTTATCATTTTCATAACTGTCTGTACATATACATATCTTATGTATCCCTATTGCTATATATAGCCTATATATAAACACATTATGTTACATACGTATCAGTCTTATCCACTGTATCTAATTCAGCACTGAAGCCTGAAGTTTGAGCACAATGTGTGTCCCCTTGATACCTCTGCTGATATAAAAGAGAATTGCAGCCTCGGAGAAAAAGATGGCAGCCGAATTCCAAGGCAAATACACAGACACACACAGAAATACTGCAAAAACGCTTTATACTAACTAGATTTTGAAAATGTAAAGATGCTGGGTGGTAGAACGCACATATCTAGGAAAAGTCATGAAAGGAGGGTCCTGACATTTGATCGAGTGCAAAGGTAGATTTGTTTTTGTACTCACTGGTGCCCTATGACACCTCACGGCTTTCCTAGTGCAATAAGCAAAAAGGACACTGGGGGTAATACAATAGACACAAACTCACAAACAAATGGCATATGAAGGTTAAAGCTGAGAAATGCTCAACTACATTGTATGTCTTTATAATCTACTACTGTGGATGTCATATGTTGCATATAAGAAGAAAAGCACGGTGAGCTGCCTAAACGACTACCGCCCGGTGGCACTCACACCAATCATCATGAAGTGCTTCGAGAAACTAGTCCGGGCCCACAGTCACACGCCTCCCGCCCAACCTGGATCCATACCAGTTCGCCTACAGAGCCCACAGGTCCACAGAGGACGCCATCGCGACGACTCTCCACTCCACTCTATCCCACCTGGAGAGGGGAAACAGCTACGCGAGACTGCTCTTTGTGGACTTCAGCTCTGCCTTCAACACCATCCTTCCAGACAGGCTAGTGACCAAACTACTAGACCTGGGACTATCACACTCTATATGTGCATGGATCAAGGACTTCCTGTCCGACCGCCCCCAGAGGGTGCGGGTGGGCTCCCACACCTCCACAGCCCTCAGACTCAGCACTGGGTCCCCCCAGGGCTGCGTGCTAAGCCCCATCCTCTACAACCTCTACACCTACGACTTCACCCCCGTCCACCCCAGCAACTCCATCGTAAAGTTTGCAGACGACACCACCGTGGTGGGCTGCATCTCGGGGGGGGACGAGGCGGCGTACAGGGATGAGGTAGAGCAGCTGAGCAAGCTGTGCAAGGTTAACAACCTGCTGCTGAACCAGTCAAAGACCCAGGAAATCATTGTGGACTTCAGGATGAAAAAATCTGAGGTCCAGCCCCTGCTCATCGACGGAGGGAGCGTGGAGAGAGTCTCAACCCTCCGATTCCTGGGGGTGCACATACAGGATGACCTGTCCTGGAAGAACAACACAGCAGCCATCATCAAGAAGGCACAACAGCGGCTCTTCTTCCTGAGAGTCCTCAGGAAGGACCACACCAGACAGGAGATACTGGTGGCCTTCTACCGCTGCGCAGTGGAGAGCATCCTCACCTACTGCATCTGCAACTGGTTCTCCAGCTGCACAGCCGCAGAGAGGAATGCGCTACAGAGAGTCGTGAGAACGGCCCAGAAGATCACCGGCGCCCCCCTCCCCTCTCTGGAAGAGCTGTACAACACACGCTGCCTCAGGAAGGCCTCCAAGATCTCCAGAGACCCATCCCACCCTGGGTACGAACACTTTGTTCGGCTGCCCTCGAACAGGCGGTACAGGACCATGTTCGCAAGGACAAACAGACTGAAGCTCAGCTTCTACCCCAGGACCATCAAGGCCCTGAACACAGCAAAGACCTAGGTTCTGGGCCCTGGACAGTCTGGACGGATTGATGGCAGCTGCTGGATTGAAAAATCAGGTGTAGTGCTGAGGCACAAATATGTACATTTCAAGCCTGCAAACTGCGACACTTTAAATGAATGTGCAATAACACTATGTGCAATATGACAACCCTAGGGTACATAAGGTTGCAGAGAAATAGGACATGTTAGAATAGGTATAGCATAAGAGTACAGCACAGTGTTTTATCTGTACAGTATAGTATAGTGGATAGTGTACATAGCCTTTATTTATGTAAACCAGCTCCTTTCCCTTCTTGTCTTTTTGTTTTTTTCTTTTCTTTCCTAGCACCAGGGGAGCCACCCCTCCCAAATTTCGTTGTTTGGTACCTGTACTATAGCAATGACAATAAAGACCATTCACCATTCACCATTCATTCACCATTCACCATAATGTTATGCTCTGTATATATATATATATATATATATATATATATATATATATATATATATATATATATATATATATATATATATATATATATATATGGGTATAGTACACTTACACACAGGACAAAGTGGCCTGGAACCCACAGTGGAAGGATAAGGGCATCCTTCTGATCAGCATGTTCCTGTTCAAAACCATGAACTGCATTTATCATTTTTATCCAACACTTAACTGGGGTGTGCATGATTATGAATTACATGATAATTTGATGAAGTCCTTTCTCATACATGTAGTGTTTTTTTTGGCTTAGTGTTAGGAAACCATTTAATTTACCTTGATGAAATCAAGTAAAAAAAAAAAAAAAAACGTATTTATAAATCCTATAGGACCAACACAGCTAATGTGCTGATGTCCCATGAATGAATGAATGAATGAATGGTCTTTATTGTCATTGCTATAGTACAGGTACCAAACAACGAAATTTGGGAGGGGTGGCTCCCCTGGTGCTAGGAAAGAGAAGAAAAAAAAAACTAAAAAAAACAAGAAGGGAAAGGAGCTAGTTTACATAAATAAAGGCTATGTACACTATCCACTATACTATACTGTACAGATAAAACGACTAGGGTTGTCATATTGCACATAGTGTTATTGCACATTCATTTAAAGTGTCGCAGTTTGAAGGGCATGCCAATTGTAATGCTGGATACAATGTTGTCTACATAGCTGTTTATCTTATTCAAATACCGGCTCAATCATTTGACTTACTGGGAAATGGCTCATGGGATCACAGTTGTGGGGCTGGACCCACGTTGCGGTTACATGAAGGTCAGCAATGAAAACCTCCTTTCCCTGTAGAATTCAAGTGCATCTAAAATTAGTCAATGCTAGAAAATGGTACGTAAAACATATGGCTGAGTTCCAGCTATCTATTAAAATCACAACAAGGCATATAAGCCACAACATTACCTTTTCATCCAGTCACTTCAACAATCAACTATCCTTATAATGTAATATATATAACTTAACCAGAAACATTCGAATAACCAACTTACAGGAATTAGGTGGACAGCTCAATAGACGGCCACCGTAACATGAACGTCTGAGACTAAACAAATAATAACATGGCCGACTCCTGACTGAGCCGGACAGCATAACAAACGAGATACTGCCACCTAGTGGACGGCGGTATACCCTTCACTTAGTATAAACATTTCTTGCATAAATGATTTGAAAAAAACATACAGTCGTAAGGCGATGACTAGTCTATGCAAATATGCAGGCGCAATATGCAAATATGCAGGCGCGGTATGATGACGCGCTCCAACCACTCCAACCAAATATGGTCCATCAAGCTTCCGGGTGATAGGCGTGATGTCCGCAGCTGGATATACTTGGAGAGTGTTTGTAAGGCTGGCGGCCATCTTAGGTGAGTCAGGTTGTGTTGTAAGGCTGGCGGCCATCTTAGGTGAGTCTGGTTGTGTTGTAAGGCTGGCGGCCATCTTAGGTGAGTCTGGTTGTGTTGTAAGGCTGGCGGCCATCTTAGGTGAGTCTGGTTGTGTTGTTAGGCTGGCGGCCATCATAGGTGAGCATGGTTGTGTTGTAAGGCTGGCGGCCATCTTATGTGAGTCTGATTGTGTTGTAAGACTGGCGGCCATCTTAGGTGAGTCTGGTTGTGTTGTAAGGCTAGCGGCCATCTTAGGTGAGTCTGGTTGTGTTGTAAGGCTGGCGGCCATCTTAGGTGAGTCTGGTTGTGTTGTTAGACTGGCGGCCATCTTGGGTGAATCAAGTTTCACCAAAAGTTTCACCAAAAGTTTGGAGTGAGATTTTTTGGCGGTGGAGCGACCCAAAACTGTTTCAGTATGACTTTTATTAAACTGCGGTTCCTCCCGCGCACGCCCACATACAACATCCGGGTCTTACATGCAACATTATCAGGTCACCCCTAGGTGTCCCTGTAACACAGGCTACTAACATATGTGTGGTGGCCTGGGAAAACCCTTCACATGGTGGCATTTTGACATTTTCATTTTTTTTTATTTCCATAAATTAGAAGTTATCAGCTATTCATAACTGGTTGAATGACTGAGATAGCCCTTTATTTTTTAAAAGTTATGAGCATTTTAATGTATCATGTCAAAAAAAGTGAAAGGTGAGAAATGCTGCCCCCATGCTGCCTCCGACTCCTTTCTCCTCCGGGTCGGGGGAGGAGCCTATGCAGATCGGCCGGTCTCGTTTGTCTGCTTGTGATGCGGTGTTAGTCTGCTCGCCTCGTCTGTATGCGAGGGACAGATCCATTTGTGTGTCTTCTAGTTAAGATTGTATTACTTTATGCTTAGTGTGAGCATCAGTAAACTGGCAATAACACAGGTGGAAGTATCGTCTCTCCTTTCGCTCATGTGTGCGTGCGTTGCTTAACTGAGAATGAGACACGTTCAACGTGACGTTGTTTCGCTAGCAAACTACCCACCACAAAAACATAAGATAAAATAAGTACTTTCTCTTTTGTTTTCTTAAAATGTTTATTCACCATAATGTAGTATGGAGTTCAAAGTACTAGAATACCACATAATATCAAAATCGCAGAAATAGGACATTTCCATCTATTTTTGCTCTTTGCCACAAACGAACGCCAGCGACATCCGACGGGTTTACCCAGGCCACCACACATATGCCTATATGTAACATCTCCTTTCCTTTAGCTGTTTGCAAATGACATGCTTGCATCTCCGTCTGCAATTCCATTGACAATAACAATCCCAAACATTAACAATAGCATTACAACATTGCATTATTTCCCTTTCCCTTTTTTTTTTTTTTTTTTTCTGAACAAAGAACAACAGTCCAGAACAGCCGTCTGAGGCAAAGTCAAAACAGTCCGAGAAGAGCTGTCCCTTTACTCACCCCTTCCTTTTTTTTCTTTTTTTTTCTTCAAAGTCATAAGTCCAGTCGTTGTGGCGGCCGTGACAGGCGACCACTCCGTGAGTAGACACCCTGGCCTGCCGTGGCAGGACCCCCCGGCGTCGCCGGTGCCCTTGGTGTACGAGGATGTACCTCGCCGCCTGTCTCCCCCCGACTTGAGACAATCCGTGTCTCGGCTGAGGCAGTCTCCCCAGCGACCTGGGTCTGGTCAGGACTGCTCCGCTCAGGCCGTAGAATGTCTGTCTGTTGCGCTTGAGCTGAGCGCTCTGCAACACGCAGATCCACTCGGTTGCGTCTGTACAGTGTGCCGTCCACATCCACCACGAACGAGCGGGGAGCGACTCTCTGGAGGCACTGGCCTCGTCGCCACCACCCTGTGCGATCACCTGGCAGAGGCCTCATCCTAATGTGATCTCCAACATCCAGCTCTGGAAGGTCTCTGGCAGACGTGTCATAGAATGACTTGGCGACCCGCCGTTTCCACCGCAGCTTCTCTGCCACTCCGTCCACCACACGTGGTAGAAGCAGGCTGTCCGCGACGGGCAGTGAAGTTTTGAGCCTGCGTGCCATTAAGCGCTGGGCCGGGCTGCTGTCCAACCCCTCTGTGGGTGTGTTGCGCCAGTGAAGGATGGCCATCCACGCATCCGTGCCATCCAATTTCGCCCGCTTGCAGAGTGACTTGACAATCTTAACGGCCGACTCAGCCTTGCCGTTGGATCGAGGATGTCGGGGTGAGGATGTGACATGGGCAAACCCCCAGCTCGCTGCAAACTTCCTGAACCGTTCGCATGCAAACTGTGGGCCGTTGTCCGAGACCACCCTCTCTGACTGCCAATAACGTGCAAACTGAGCTTTGTAGCGCGTGATGAGCGTGTCAGCAGACAGATCTGGCAGCTGGTCGATTTCCCAGAAATCCGAATACTGGTCCACAATGACGAGAAAGTCCTTGCCCGCATATGAGTAGACGTCCATACTCACTGCCTGCCACGGGCGCACCGGTATGTCATGCGACATCATCGGTTCCTTCTGCTGGACCCGTGCATACTCATTGCATGCGGAGCAGTTCGCCACAAAGTCCTTTATCTCCGCTCTCATGTTCGGCCAGAAGAGCGTATCCCTGGCCCGTCTGTAACACGCCTCCCCACCAATGTGGCTAGCGTGTATGCGTTTGAGCAGCTCAGATCTCATGGCTTTTGGTATGACGACGCTCCGTCTTGAACATTCAGCTCGTCTCTGAAGGGCCAGTATTCCCGCACTGCCAGCGGAGTGTCCTCTTTAAAGTCTGGCCAGCCACTGAGGATCACAGATGCCAGCTCCTGAAGCACATCATCCGTCTCTGTGTGCTGCACAATCTGGTGGAATCTGAAAGCCGTAACGTCCAGGTGCTGCGCCTGGTCCAGCTGTGAATACCCGGCCTGGGTGCTGTTCACGGCGCACACAGCATGCTGCACGTACGGGGTGTCAGACCCACGGCACGGGGGCGTGGCCCTGCTCAGAGTGTCGCTGACATACATCTCGGGGCCCGGCTTGTACACAACATCCAGATTGTAGCTTTGCAGCTGCAGCAACATGCCTTGGAGACGTTTCGGTGCGCTCAGGAGGGGCTTCTTGAATATTGTGATAAGCGGCTTGTGGTCTGTTTCTGCAGTGATAGCCTCCCTGCCATACAGGTACTGGTGGAATCTCTGGCAGGCAAAGACTATACTCAAACACTCCTTCTCAATCTGAGCGTAGTTTTGCTCTGTCGGCGTTAGTGCCCTCGATGCAAAAGCCACCGGCTGTCCCCCTTGTAACAAACAGCCCCCCAGCCCGGTCATGCTGGCGTCGCTCTGGACCGTGACAGGCTTTGTGATATCATAGTACTTGAGGACGGGCGTGCAGGTGACCATACGCTTCACTCCGCACACTGCATCTTCGTGTTTGGGCAACCAGTGCCACATGACGTCCTTATCCAAGAGCCTGCGGAGCGGCTCACAGACCTCCGAGAGCTTTGGCAGAAACTTTGCAAGGTACGTCACAAACCCAATAAAGCGCTGCACTGCTTTCACGTCGGTGGGTGTCGGCATTTCCAGCACGGCCCGTGTCTTCTCTGGGTCGATTTTCAGTCCCTCCGAGGACAGAATGTGGCCGTGGAAGTGTACGGCTTTGAGCTTGAACTGTAGCTTGCGTTCACTCAGCCTGAGTCCCACTGCTCTGCATCGTTCCATGAGAGCACTCAAGTTTCTGTCATGGTCCAGTTCGGCCTCGGCATCCGTATCGCCACACCCGACCACCAGGATGTCATCCGCGATCGGTTCGATGCCGGCCAGGCCCGATAGCAGCTTGTGTTGCTTGCGCTGGTAGATCTCAGGCGCTACTGAGACTCCGAAAGGGAGCTTGAGCCATCTCATCCGACCCCACGGTGTCCAAAAGGTCGTCAGACGGCTGCTCGCGTCGTCAAGCTTGCACTGTAAAAAGGCAACACGAGCGTCTGCCAACGTGAAGAGGCGAGCCTTGGGCAACTTGTACAACACATCTTCCAGCGTAGGCATATGGTAGTGAGACCTCAGCAGCGCTCGGTTGAGAGGCTTTGGATCGATACAGATTCTTATTTTCTCTGGCTTTGCGACAGTCACCATGTTACTTATCCATGCTGTCGGCTCAGTCACCGGCGCAATGTTGGCGACCTTGACATGTCTGTCAAGTTCCTCCTTGACTCTCGCCTTCAGAGCCACTGGAACATTCCTCGGCGCGCACTGCACCGGCGTCACATCAGGATCCAGCTCGAAGTGTATCTCGCCCGGGACTGACTCGATTGGGTCATTGAAAACGTCATGATAGTCTCTCAGCAGCTGATCTTTGGTGAGGGGCACAGATTGGCTTGCATCAACTGTGTGGAGTTCATCTGGAACGGTGAAGGATACGAGGCCCAGACGTTCGCATGTGCCCCCCACAGAGAAAAGGCTTTTGCTCTGTGTCGACTATTTCAAATGTGAGGTTGTGCTCTTCTCCCCGGATGACACATTCACTGTGGAATTTCCCCAGTGATGGCATGATTTCCCCAGAGTATAACTTTAACTTGGCTGCGCTCGGGCCTAGCGCCGCTCTGGGTGACAGCTTCTCTTTAATCTTGCGGCCCATGACATTGCAGGTGGAGCCTGTATCCAGCTGACACTGTTGCCTTTTCTCATTCAGGCATAGATTCACAAACCACTTGCGCCCCTGCTGGGCCTTTGCAGTATTGACACATTCAGTTACTAGAAACAGTCTATCATCAGTATCTGAGTCATCTTCTCTTTGCTCATCATTTTCAAGCACATTCACTTTTTTTATTTTGTCAGCCTTGCTGCCAGCCTGGCATACCTTGGCAAAGTGATTTGCTATGCCACATATCCGGCATGTCTTACCGTAGGCTGGGCACTGCTCCCTGCCCCGTTTGTGGCTGCCTCCACAGTATTTGCAGCTCCACTGTGGCTCTCTCTCCGCTGGCGCTGTTTTCCTTTGATGTGCGTGCCTCTCACTCTGCCTGTCCGCGGCATTCACATTGTCCGTCTGTGCTAGCGGGGCCATCACTCTCATGTGTCTCTCGGTTAGCTCAGCGAGCCTACAGATTTCAGTCGCTGTGTGTAACGTCAACTCACGTTCGCGTAGCAGACGCCTCCTGGTGCCCTCACTCGCAACACCCAGCACGAACCTGTCACGAACCAGCTCGTCCTTCAGCGCACGGTATTCGCATGACGATGCTCTCTCCTTAAGCTTTGTCAGGAAACTGTCTATTGGCTCATCAGCCTCTTGTTTGCAGCTTCCAAACATGTACCTCTCATAAATGACGTTTCTCGCCGGTTTGAAGTAAACCCCCTGTTATGTTCAATAATGGAGACTGAACTCAGAGCTTCAAGTTGGAACTGGTACTCCATTTATTCAACAACGTGTGTAACACATAACGTAATACGGCACTGTAGTAAAGTCCAAACTGTCGTAAAACTACAGACGTAACATTTCCCCCCCCCCTCACACAACCTAGGTGTGATATTCAGTCATGTAGTCACGCAAGTGATCGGGTCTGTTGCGTGCTCGAACCAAACGTGGCTCTGGTGCAGCCACAGCCACTGGTGGCGGCTCCACGCCTTGGGGCTGAGCCTGGTAGGCCGGGGTTGCTGCTTCATCCAACCGTGCGGCTGGCAAGACTGTGGAAGAGGCCACACCCAGCGCTGGGCCAGGGGGAGGCTGCACCTTACGCAGGCGGGTAGCATGCCAACGAGTGCCGTCGGCGAGCCTAAACGAGGCCGGGCCAAGCGGTTTGCTGACCTGGACAGGGTCAGACCAAAACGACTGGAGTTTCTGGCTCCTGACCCAGTCCGACACAGCAATGACAGGTGGCCTAGCACGTCTGGCCCTGTCGAAACGATCCTTCATCAAGCGCTGGTGTTTGGTGACTGTGGCTTGAACTGGATGGACCGGGGGCCGAGCTAGTGTAGGGCGGAGCCTATCGAGAGGCAGCTGGAGCTCCCGCCCCAGCATGAGGGAGGCTGGGGAGACTCCTGTAGTGGCGTGTCGCGTGGCCCGATAATGCAACAGCGTCTGGAGGAGGCTGGTGGTGAGCGTGCACCCTTGTGCCAGGTGGGCCCTGATGCCATTTTTCAGTGTTTGGTTCAGCCGTTCCACCCCCCCGTTCGCAGCAGGGTGGTAGAACGCTGTGCGGATGTGGTGGATCCCTTTACCCACTAGATAGGAGGACAGTTCATGGGAAATCATTTGAGGACCGTTGTCAGTCGTGATCCTCTTGGGCAGGCCCCAACGTGCAAACAGAGCGTCGAGAATGTCGATCAGCACCTTTGCTGTGACCGAGCCCACAGGTGTCACCTCTGGCCACTTAGAGTGGAGGTCGTAGGTCACGACGAGAAAACGCTGGTGATGTGGTACCCCATGCAGCTCGCCGCAGATATCCAGTTGCAGGTGCTCCCAGGGTTGAGATGGCCAGTCCAACGGCTGCATGGGCGGGGGTGGAGCTGGAGCCCTGGTCTTACCACTAAGGAGACAGGCAGTGCAATCCTTGACCAGGGTTTCGAGTTCCCTGTCGATGCCTGGCCACCACACAACATCACGACAGCGCTGTTTGAGCCTGACTATGCCCAGGTGACCCTCGTGCGCCATAGCAAGGATACGCGCCCGAAGGACACCTGGGACCACAGTGCAGAACCCGCGAGCGACACAGGTGTCATTCCAAACCGACAACTCCTCCCTGATCCTGGAGTAAGTGAGTAGCTCGTCAGGTACTCTTGCCGGCCACCCCTGCGTGATGTAGGTTGAGAGTGTAGAGAGGGTGGGGTCATCGGCTGAGGCATCCCGGAGCTCTTTCAGCGACACCGTCTCCTGAAGGGGTGTGTGGAGGAGCTGGACGAGGTCATGCTCAGCCTGGTCCAGTCCGGGGGTCAAGGTTGGGGCTGTGGGTGGGCTGGGGATTGAGCGTGATGGCAAGTCGGCTACCACGTTGTCTCGTCCTGGCGTGAACTGTAGCCGGTAGTTGTACTGCTGCAGGCGGTCGGCCCAGCGGTGGAGGCGGAGTGGTTTGTGACCGGTGCCAGACGTGGCCAGGAGGGTGATGAGGGCCTGGTGGTCTGTCCTCAGTGTGAATAGACGTCCATAGAGGTACATGTGCCAGCGCTCACATGCCCAGAGGCCCAGAGGCATGCTCCCGCTCCCCCACCGAGTACTTCTGTTCCGTGGGGCTGAGAGCACGGGAGGCGAAGGCGATCGGTCTCTCCACCCCCCCTTGCAGCTGGGACATCACCGCACCAATGGCTGTGGCAGAGGCGTCGCACGTGACAAGAGTGGGGCTGGCCAGGTCGAAATGCGCCAGGACCGGTGGCGAGGTGAGTTGGGCCTTCAGGAGGCGTACGGCGTCTGAGCAGGCAGACGTCCAGAGCCAGGGCTCGTCATGCTTCAACAGCTTCCGCAGTGGTGTGGTTGTGGCCGAGTACTGTGGCAGGAAACGGAGGTAGTACGCCGTCATGCCTAGAAAGGAGGCCACCTGAGCGGATGTGGTGGGCTCCGGGACATGATGGATGGCCTCGGTGTTCGAGTGCAGCGGGTACGTGCCATCAGCTGAGAGGCGGAACCCCACAAAGTCAATGGCTGGGGCGGCGAATACACACTTCTCACCATTGAGTGTGAGGTGATGCTTGGCCAATGCACTGAACACACTGTGGAGACGCTCGTCGTGGCTCTCGACGGTGGCCCCGTGAACCACGATGTCATCAAGATAGATGGCCACACCTGGGATCCCAGCGAAGATGGAGGACATGATCTTTTGGAAACAGCTGGGGGCGGAGCTTAAACCGAAAGCCATGCGTTTGTAGCGGAAAACCCCTCTGTGAGTGATGAACGCTGTGAGGTTGCGGCTCTCGGGGTGTAGTGGCACTTGGAGGTAACCCTGACGGAGGTCCAGTTTAGAGAACACGCTGGACCCGTCGAACTGGGCGGTGAGCTCCTCTATCGTTGGCAGGGGGTATTTGTCAGGGATGATGGCCTTGTTTACCGCTCTCAGATCCACGCAGATGCGCAGCCCCCCAGACTTCTTCTTCGCCACCACCAGGTTGGAGATCCAAGGCGATGCATTCACCTGCTCAATGATGTCGCTATCGAGCATGCTCTGTAGTTGAGAGGAGATGTCATCGCGGAGAGCCAGGGGGGAGCGGCGGAGGGGCTGTATAACAGGCGTCACTGTAGGATCTAACAGAGGCTGGTGGGCAAAAGTGTCGAGGCAGCCTACACCGCTGAACAGCGCAGGCCACTGTTGCTGCCAGGGGATGGAAACGGTGTGAATCTCTGAGCCAGCTGTGTCTAACAGGGTGAAACCGAGGGCGTTGAACAGGTCGAGGCCTAACAGGTTGGTCCCGTGGCGTGCAACATTGAACCTGAAAGCCGGCAGTGTCCTCTCCCCGTACTTCACAGGCAGCTGAAAAGAGCCCACAATGTCAATCTCAGAGTTGGCATAGCCACGCAGGGTGGTGGAGGGCAACCCCAGGGGCACATGGGAGAAGAACTGTGTATAGGTCGTCAAGTTCACAAGGGACACTGTGGCTCCAGTGTCTAGGAGGAGCGGCAGAGTGACACCAACCATCAACGAGCATGTTTTGAATGGCGCTCGTCCTGAGCTGACATTATGGATGACTGTGGTAGGTGACTGGGAAGCTCTAGCTGGGGCAGACCTGCAGACCTTGTGAAAGTGGTTTAGTCTCCCGCAGTTGGAGCAGGTTTTACCACGGGCTGGGCATGTCTGAGCTCTTGAATTGTGTGCAGAAGAGCCGCAATTCCCACACGGCTGTGGCTGGTCGCGTGACCGAGAAGCCAGTAAAACGCTCTCCCCCCCGCTGGCTGCACTCACGTGGAGGAGGGGCACCTGTAGGCTGTGCGCGCCCGCTGCCGGTGAGCTGGGAGAGGCTGAAAAACTAACTGCACATTCCAAGGCTGTTTCCACCTGGACCGCTATGTTCAAAGCTGCTGATAATGTAAGTTCATCATTTTCCAGTAACAGTTTTTCCCTAATCTTGTCACAGTTCGTGTGTAAGATGAGTTGGTCTCTTATCATTTCGTTCTGTAATGTCCCGAACTTGCATAAGCTCGCCAAACCCCGCAGATCAGCCACATACTGTGTCACTGTCTCACCTGTACGTTGGTGTCTTCGTTTGAATATGACGCGGCGGAGAAGAGCGCTTTGTGGAGGGGCGAAGTGTTGCTTCAGTAGTTCCACAGCGTCTGTGTATCTCGCCGCAGTGCCGAGAGTTCCATACACGCGCTGACCCTCTGCTCCTAGGCAGTGCCGCAGCAGCGCACATTTTCTCTTGTCGGAGATGTCTTCCAAGCCGGTGGCTAGGATGTATGTCTCGAAAGAGGAAATCCAGCGGTTCCACGGAATCGGTGGTTCTGCCGGGACTGCTAGGAAAGGAGAGGGTGGAGGTAGAGAACAATCAGCCATCCTCGTCGCCAATGTTATGTTCAATAATGGAGACTGAACTCAGAGCTTCAAGTTGGAACTGGTACTCCATTTATTCAACAACGTGTGTAACACATAACGTAATACGGCACTGTAGTTAAGTCCAAACTGTCGTAAAACTACAGACGTAACACCCCCAAAGCGTCCATAATCGCTTTTGGGTCCTTCTGTTCATCCTCCGTCAACGTGAGGCTATGTGTGTACACATGACGGCACTCACTTCCCATCAGCCGTCTCAGCGTGGCTGCCTTGATCAGCTTCGACTTCTCGCTCAGTCCGAGCAAAAGAAGCGAGCAAAAAGTCCTCAAACTCTGCACGGAAAACTTCCCAGTTTTTCGCCAGATCACCAGTCATGCGCATACCATCGGGCGCGGGGATGCTGTTGCTTGCCATGGCGTTTCATTTCTTTAAGCGTCTTTATTTTATTTTTATTTTTACTTAGATCCCGCTTCTGACTCCATGTTTCAGTATGACTTTTATTAAACTGTGGTTCCTCCCGCGCACGCCCACATACAACATCCGGGTCTTACATGTAACATTATCAGGTCACCCCTAGGTGTCCCTGTAACACAGGCTACTAACATATGCCTATATGTAACAAAAACTGTGCACGTTTTGGCAGCGGCGGCCCCTCTCTCCCACCCAATTATTTGTGCTAGTTTCCTGCAATTTTACATGTTGTTCATAATAAACCAGCACAAGAAATGAAAATAATAACTAATAAATAATAACATTTTATAAAACAAGAAAAAAATTCAGACAATATATCATATTTATGAAATCTTAATAAACAAATACAGTAGCCTACAGACTCTAAAAGAAAAATGGGCCCCATCAACAGGACTCAGCCCCTTGGTCAGCATCAGGAAGACCCGTGGTCATCATCTTATATACAGTGCATTGCTCATAGATGGCTATCATGTTATACAGTACATACCAGGGTTTTTCCTGGGTCCGAATGAGGGCTTGGTGGGTGATTTTGTGCGCGCACAGCGCGCCCATATTTTTTTTGAGGGACCCCCAATTGTTGTATTTGTATTGTAAATTGTAATTATTAATTATTATTATTATTATTAATGTACCTGGTTATGTTACAGTAGAGAAACAAAAAACAGTTACCAAAACTGAGTAGCTAAGATTGGCAAAAGATTGGCGTGGTGCAACCGAAATTAGTAAACAACTAGTTTGAAACTAACTAGTAACAACTAGGGGTTTAGTAACTACTAGTAATGACTTAGGCCATATTGGTGCAACCCAGTCCAGTAGGCTACCAGATACGATGTTGTAATGTATGCACATAGTTTGCTACCACGGTTGCCAGACGGAATTGACAATGTCCAGCCCAACCGGTCTAAAAGCTGCCGAATCCACCCGTCCAGTGTGACCAAAAGTAGCCCAATCTGGTGTGGCGGGTGGCGCCAATAGGAAAAGGGGAGGTGCCCAAAGGAAAGCACTTAGGGCTCACCTTAGGGGGAACGCCAGAGCGCAGCCGTGTGATCAGGTCGGAGGTAAGGTAGTTGCACACCAGTGGAGGCTGGTGACTTCCAGAATTGAGGAGGCCAAATTTTTTTCCGCTTGCTCGCTTCACTCGCGATGGAATGTTCCCTGTTCTTCTTATCTGTCTTTGTTAAAAATTATTAATTTGTGTTTGGCGGTACTGAAGGGATTGGGACACTCTCAGGATGGTGGATGAAGCAGCTTTTATTGCCTGCACAATGGGTCATCAAATAAACAAAACAATTGGCATGAATCTCTGGTCCGCCTGCAGCAGCTATTGACCCTTCTGCTCAGGCTCACAACATTCACCACAACATACTACATACAATCAATGACATGTCAAAAGCACTCAAACACTATGTCAATCACACAATCACAGAATCACACAATCACACAATATACAATTCAGAACAATACTTCATCCATTTCTAATATTTATCCTGCAGAACAGCACTCATACACGCGTGTGGCGGAAAAAGGTACTACACGTGGAATGCAACATGACGTTACTGACTAGCCATGCCCTAGCTCGCGAATGCTAGCAACACCACGAGTGGACTCTTACAAAATGCACCAAAACATAGAACTCAAACAACATATGTAATAAGTTACCTGCACAATGGGTCATGGTCCGCCTGCAGCAGCTATTGTCCCTTCTGCTCAGGCTCACAACATTCACCACAACATACTACATACAATTATTAATTATTAATATTAAAAATAAAACTGTTCAATAAATCCTAAATGTTGTCTACCTATTCGATGTATAAATCGCGCCAGAATCTCGCCGACTTCCGAGGTCATTTTAAGCAAAAGTATTTGGCCAAATGAGCTATTATTTTCAGGGATAATAGCCATGGGTGTTCTAGCGTGTCCTGCACTGAAGTGACTGGCGTTCATGTGATTGGACGAACAAAATGTCAATCTTTCAGCCCTGGACTCAATGCATGGTGAGGCCAGGCCTCCTGTGCCCACCCATTTTCAGTGATTTGGCCAATCACATATTGCCATGAAAAAAATTGCATTACATTGACTTCTATGAGAAACCACTTTCCGACAGGAGGCCTGGACTTTCCGACAGGATAGGGATTCTGGCCTGTAGGTGCTTTACAATTGCAATATTGGGTTTTAGCCATGGAAAAATTCAGATTTATGAACAAAACGGAAATAATATTAATATAATATAATATGTTAAATAAATAAATAAATAAAATAAATATAATTATTGCTTTTTTAAATCTCTCTCTCTTCTCTCAAATTATTGGGGAGGCCAGGCCTCCTCCACCTCTATGGAGGAGCCTCCACTGTTGCACACCTTACTCCATGCTGACAGGCAGAGATCAAGAGGTAGGCCGCAGCCTATGGCTATTTTCTGTGCGTAGCGTTTTATATTATTTCTTTGATTGTATGTAATATTGATGGTGTGATGTATTACAGGTCACCTACTTCCCTGCTGGGTTGAAAGCGGCTGGTAGTCGCTGGTAGGACGCTGCCATCGACGTACCAGGTATTTTAATGTATTCGTCATGTAAATTGAATCATTACGTATTTTAATATGTCGGTAATAGTGTTTTAAGATTGTTCATTTGTGTTTCCTCCAGAGCATCAGTGCGGCCAGCTGCTCTTGCCGTGAGACGTTTTGTTTGGTTAAAGTTTATGTTCTTATCTAGTCCGCCTGGGCAAGTGTGCCGGCAGCGGGGTGGACTAGTTTTTCTTTTTGTTTGTTTGTTTGTTTGTTTGTTTATTTGTTATTTAAATCCGCTTTTCCCCCACCATTGCCACTTCACCGGGTTAATCCCAGTTCGACCATGAGGGCAGGTTTGAGTGTGCTATATTTATAGATGATTGCAGTGAACAACCCTTTTCTACAGTGTGTAGCCTATGGTGTGCAGTGAACAACCCTTTTCTACAGTGTGTAGCCTATGGTGTGCAGTGAATATAACACCTGCCCTGGTAACAATAACTGAGGTTCTTTGGAGAGAGGTCAATGTGGGCCTGGATTGTGAACTAATGTAATAAAACTATTTTCTATTTAAAGTACATTCTCAACTGTCATTCTTATGCTAGGGACCTATATGGTGGGTGTAACACTGGCAACACTGCTTGCTACGTTCTTGCAGCTCGCGTGAACACAGGTTCTTCCATCAGCGCTCGCCTGCCGCTTCGATTGCAGACTCAAGTTAACGCGCGTGCAGAAAGATGCCACGAAACTCATGTCCAGTAGCTTTCTTTCAAGGAATTTCAAAAATAAAAGTCCCATAAAACAATTGTTATTTCTCGCCGTGAGAAATAGAGATGTGGCGTGAGAGCGTGAGAACTGGTTGAAATGTGTGAGTCTCACGGCGATTGCGTGAGACTTGGCAGCTCTGTGTTTGTTATCGCATAACCAGTCGTTCAGAATGCTCTCAATATTTCCCCTACAGTTGCCTTGGGGTGGGCGGGCCAGACCTCCACACACAGCTTCGTGCCGCGCTGGAGAATGGTTTTGTTTTTGTTTTGTTTTGTTTTGACCGAGAGAGTTTTTGCAGGGTGAAAGCTCTTCAGAAGAAAGTAAGCAAGTTGAAACGTTAGCAAATATAATTACTGTGTTCTGACAGAGAAAGTTGGTTCAAATTAGTCGTTATTATTGTGACTAGAAAGTGTCTGATTATAGTTTCATGATGTGAATAATAGTGTCAAAGAACTAGCAAGCTAGCTAGCGTGCTCAGAGGTGATTAGATGAGCTAGTCTGCTGCACACATGCCAGCTAAAGAGCTAACTGGATGCACTTTATTATTTTACTTAAAGTAGATATACAATCTTTCTTATTCTGCTAGAATTGGGCTTTATGGTAATACCATAATGGTATATTTACAGTACATGGACAGTGGATTGAAGCATTGGAACAAACCCTCACTTATTGGAAATGTCTGTTTTTTGTAGTTGGACATACGATTTTCTTACAGGTGAGAGAGTAAGTAAAGACAGTATCTGACTGCATTGCCCACAGCAACCCAATATTCAATTAGAATGATGTTATGATTTGATATGAATTCAATGTATACCTCTTATTAAATTATAAATACTCTGGTTGTTATATTTGCCTTTTGGTTGACAGCAAAAGAGGTAGAGAGGAGGATAGAGAGGGAGAGAATGAGAGAGAGCAGGATGGTGTCGGCACACCAGAGAGACAGCAAGAACCAGGTGAGAAAGTGGACATGTAGTCAAGACCACATAAGTAGCCTTGAGAACCGACGGTTCTCGAGCCTAACGGCCCTTAAGGGGCAGGAGCCTATCTCCTGTTTCTGTAGCGTGAGGCAGCTTGATGTACAAGTACAGTCCATGCCCCCCCCCCCCAAGGCAGCAAACACCGGTGTAGATGCATACTGTATGCATAAGTGAGTGTGGTGGTGCTTATGGGGTGTCGCTACGGGACAGGTGTCGCTCTGACTGGGAGGGCAAAATCACAGTATACCCACTAGAAAAAACTAGACTACACCACTGTGTATCATTCATAACTGTACATAGGCTACACATATCATAATATCTTATCACTATTGCATGGAACTTGGGTAAACCCGCTGTGAAAAAAAAAAACTCAGCTCCAACAAATCTGAAGGGATTGGGAGACATACTGTACAGTTTATCATTTTCATAACTGTCTGTACACTATTGCTATATATAGCCTATATATAAACACATTGGGCCCTATTATGCACTTCATAAGTCTTAAGCAATAAGACGAGCGGTAGATCTAAACTTAAGACGTGGAGGCGTGGTCAAGGCCACTTTGCTATTATGCGTGCGGTAGTGGGCGCCTAAAACCCGGCGCTAAGCCCAGAAATTAGTCATGGGTGTGTTTTGGGCGTCTTCTCAATCAACCCAATCAGCGTGCCAGGTGCCATTCCCTTTAAGAACCGGCTGCGTTAAGTCATTAGCGCTATGCTATTATGGAAGTCCTAAGAAGGAGGTCAGCGCGCTTCTCTGCAGAAGAAAGTAACAAGCTCGTGCATGAGGTCAAGGCTCGTCAGTTCGCAATCTTTGGAACGGCGCGAAATCCTCCCCGAGCCCACATGCATGCGCAAAACGAGCAGGCGCGCTCGTGTTTGAAAACGTGCATGAAGTCTAGCGCCTAAGAACTTTTCAAACCACTTCTTAGCGCTAGGCGCAAACTCAGATCGCATAATAGCAGGGGCGCCTAACTCACTTCATTAACATATGAACACTCCCACAATGAGTAATATATGCACGGGAGTTTTACGTCTTATGTGTTGGCGGCTAGGGACACCTGCATAATAGCAGTAGCGCGTATGAAGCGCATAATAAGGGTGGCGGTAGGTCTTAACCTGGCGGTGCGTCTTAATTAAGACTTAAGACGGCAAGTTAAGAAGTGTATAATAGTGCCCATTATGTTACAAATATCAGTCTTATCCACTGTATCTAATTCAGCACTGAAGCCTGAAGGTTGAGCACAGTGTGTGCCCCCTTGCTACCTCTGCTGATATAAAAGAGAATTGCAGCCTTGGAGAAAAGATGGCAGCCGAATCCCAAGGCAAATACACAGGCACACACAGAAATACTGCAAAATCGCTTTATACTAACTCGATTTTGAAAATGTAAAGATTCTGGGTGGTAGAACGCACATATCTAGGAAAAGTCATGAAAGGAGGGTCCTGACATTTGATCAAGTGCAAAGGTAGACTTTTTTTTGTACTCACTGGTGCTGTTTAACACCTCACGGCTTTCCTAGTGTTAAGGCTGACTCGTTCCCATAACAACACAGCTCTTAAATCAAGCTTAGCCTGGGGGGAAGGTGGCTAACTTTCTAACCTCAAAATAAGTCAGTCTTATTTTTTATGCAACAGGCAGTCTTAATTAGACTGGTCTAACCTGAGAATATAACACTAGTCTAAGGCTCAGACCAGTCTTAATCTATGTTTATGAGAATATAAAACTAGTCTAAGGCTTAGACCAGTCTTAATCTATGTCTATGAGAATATAAGACTAGTCTAAGGCTCAGACCAGTCTTAATCTATGTTTATGAGAATGTGAGACTAGTCTAAGGCTTAGACCAGACCAGAATCTATGTTTATGCAACCCGCCCCAGGTGTGGCCTCCCCCCCCCCCGCCCCCCTCCCCCCTTGGTTTAGAACAGGCACACAGCAATGGATCCAGACCTAACAAGAACCCTGAAGGAGGGTCTCCTCACACTGCAGCTGGTGACCACATGGGCTCTTCACATAAGGTAGATGCTAGGTGGGACGCTCAGGACGGCCCTCACCTTAACCACCTTCCATCTGAACGTGTCACATTCTAGTCTTTTGGTCCTCATGTCGGCAACCAATCAAAATGTATCAGGCTTTTCTTTTGAAACACGGAACTACGTTTCAATGTTGTTGAGAGGATCACAACACACGACCCTGTCGGTCAAGCCAAAATACTGGAACGCAATGGATTGATCGGTGAGTAATTCCTCCACTGCTACCTAGTTAACTGTCTATAATACTACTTTACATTGTTAGCAGGCTCACAAAACAAGCTGTGTTAGTTGACTGGCGATGTGTGTCATTGATTTCCAACAACGCAGAAATGTAGTTACATTTTTCAAAAGAAAAGTCTGATCATTGCATCGGATCCCGACATGAGGACCAAAGAATTAGAAAGTGTCACAAAGTCAATGGGGTGACGTCAGTCTGGCTGTCCCAAGCATCCCACTTAACCCTTCACATAACATAACCTCACCACCACAATACATCGAATACATCGACTGGTAGGAATCCCTCGAGAGTTAACAGACACATACTTGGTAGTCAAAGTTAACAGGACATGATGGCAGAATGGTAAATATGTTATGCTTGGTAGTTTGTTCTTAGTTTTTGTTAAGAAGCATTCTCATGTTTTCTTCCTGCGGAAATTAAATAGGTGGTAATAAATATATAGCAGTGGTAAAGTTATGAATACGCCCAATGGGTGAGTGTTTTAGAAGTCCACGTACACACACACACACACACACACACACACACACACACACACACACACACACACACAGACAGACAGACACACAGACACACACACACACACACACACACACACACACACACACACACACACACACAGACAGACAGACAGACAGACACACACACACAGCTTTACATCAGAAGTCAACACACAAGTGGACAGTGTGACAGCACATCCACCCGCCTGTCAGAGTTAATAATGTGTATATAATAGTTAGATCATCTGGGTTTGTGAAAGTAAACATATTGCACCTAACAGGAGTGGCAAAATCGTTCTGTCATAATATGTAGTCTGGGAACCAACTACTGTAACTAACTTCCATCTGTCATAATATGTAGTCTGGGAACCAACTAACTAACTTCCATCTGTCATAATATGTAGTCTGGGAACCAACTAACTAACTTCCAGCTGAGCAATCTGAATTCTTGATTGACAATCCTGTTGTGTGTTAGGCAGAGGGTTTCTTGAGTTTTATTTTCTGTTTCACTTGTGTTTCGTTCTGGTAAATGGTTTCTGACTCACTAGAGAACTGTTTCTGATTCACAAGCGAACTGTTTCTGATTCACTAGAAACTGTTTCTGACTCACTAGAGAACTGTTTCTGACTCACTAGAGAACTGTTTCTGATACACTAGACTAGAGAACTGTTTCTGATTCACTAGAGAACTTTTTCTGATTCACTAGAGAACTGTTTCCGATTCACTAGAGAACTGTTTCCGATTCACTAGAGAACTGTTTCTGATTCACTAGAGAACTGTTTCTGACTCACTAGAGAACTGTTTCTGACTCACTAGCGAACTGTTTCTGATTCACTAGCGAACTGGTTCTGGTAACCGTTTCTCAATAACTTGAATGTTACATATTGCACCTTTAAGGACTGTAGATAACCAACCGAAGACTAAATCAAATGCTAGTTCATTGGGCAAGAAAACTTACAAGAAACCCTGAGCCTATAATGTTACACAACGCTTTTATTAACAGTTTTGAAAAGGTCCGGATGGGAAAAACATATGGATCTTTTTCTGTATTGAACCGGAGGAAAGTTCAATGAGCTGTAATGAGCTACATTCTGTCAACACGCTTCATAACTCTATAGAATAGACTCTAGTCTTTACAGTAGAGAGGGGGGGGGGGGGGGGTAGTGGGTATATGGCTGTGCAGCAACGGGGGGTAGTGGGAGCTACAGGGTTAATAATCTCAGACAGGGAATAGTGCAACAGGCAGGTTTGACGTCGACAAACGTACGTGAGTTAATGCTTTGGGTGAAGACGAAGAGAAAAAGGAAACCCTAATCTTAAGACGATACTCTCACGGGGAAACGTGACGAGAGAGAGAGAGAGAGAGAGAGAGAGAGAGAGAGAGAGAGAGAGAGAGAGAGAGAGAGAGAGAAGACCCTACACCAAACATTAGTTAGAAACACTGAACACACACAGAGTCCTATAACCACTGGGTTATCATCCGGCATCCTCTGTGGACTGTTAGAACATCATGACAACATCAGAGGCAGACATACAAGTTTGTATTACAGTACAGTACCTACACACATGTGTGACATATTAGTTGGCGGTGTTCATCGATACTTCAGGGAGTTGATTATTAGCACTTTAACAGTTTAACAAAGGCCTGGAGTGAGGCATGGTGATGAATGGCCACTGCGGGATTTTTTTCTTCGATACACACAAGTTCAAAGCCAGAAAACAGATGATGATGAATAGGGCCAGGAGGTATTCTTAGTTAGGAAAAACCCATGGCCCTTCGGCGTATGGGTTGTTGTTTTTCTCTCCACTCCACCAGGCTCGGGGCCGAGGGGCTACCCTTTTACCACCCAGAGACCTGGTTGAGGGGCTCACCCGGGCTATATTTCTGGACACCCCTCCAGAAGCCACGTCATCGTCTCGTCATCTAATACCGACAGACCATGCATCCCGTTGGGTGGGTGGTACACCGGGCAATCCAGGATAATATGGTCTGCGGTTTGGTCCTCTGCGCCACACTCGCACGACGCATTTGGGGCCAAGCCCCATCTGTGCATTGATGAGCGGAAACGCTCAGCGAATAGAGAGCACTCAGCATCCGTGCATGTTGATGTGGCGTGGCAAACACCTTCTCGTGGTGCCCCCCGTAAGTAGCTAATGACTGCCAAAAGCAAGAAGCGAAACAAAGTTTGCCAACCAGGGCCCCTCACCCGGGCTGGTGTTCGGCAGCAGCCGGGGGAGAGGTCTGCTGACCTCGAACCCAGAATACTGCAGCTGAACACCGAAGGACTAACCCATGGCCCTAATAATGAGGTATGTATACTCGAGGGAGGGCGGGGGGGTGGGGGGGGGGGTTGTCACTTCCCCTAATGCAGATAAATATCAACGTTAGTCCTTCATCCAATATGGCCGCTCTGGCAGGTGCATATCATAGTAACCAGAGTAACTAGACCAGATGTGCCCAGACCTCCTCCTGAAAGAGCTACCTGCAGGTTTCCACTCCGACCCTGACCTGACACACCTGATCAGCTTAACGAGGTCTTAACGAGTCTCGTTAAAGGCTAGGGTCGGACTGAAGACCCTCAGGACCCGAGCTCTCCAGGAAGAGGCGTGGCCACATCTGTCTGATCGGGATCATCCCCATTAGAGAGGGAGACTGAGGGTTCAACTGTTCTGTCACATCTCAAAAGAGAAGTTGTTGTTGTTGTTGTTGTTGTTGTTGTTTGACAAATCTTTAAACAAATCTGTACATACATATCCACATGAAAAAGCAGAGGGCGGCGGGGGGGAAACAGAACTGAACACGTAAAAAAAAAAAGGAAGATTTTTTTTTTTGTGCAACCTTAATTTAGACTTTCCTTAAGTTAGACTTCTGCTACATAATCGCTGCTTAGTGAGACAGGAGTCAGTCTCTGTGTGGTTGGCTGAACTTCACAAGGCACCAAAGAGTCACTGAGGAAAGAGGAGCGTCCCACTGTATTATCCTTAGTTTCCTGCAGGGGGAGACAGAGAGAAGGAAAGAGAGGGTTACACCTTAACTGCTCCTCCTGAGACATCTACTACCCCCCCAGCACTGTGCCTCCTGAGACATCTACTACCCCCCCAGCACAGTTGACAAGGATTTTTTTAGGCTAGGCAACATGTTACACAAGACATCAATACCGTCTGTATGTTTGGGGCCTCTGTAACATTTTGTTTCAACAAACATACATTTTTTTCTTATTATTCTATAATTTATAGCGCCATCTTGGGAGTTCAGTATCATCAATACATTTACAAATAGGAAATAATGTAATTAATTACCCAGCACAAAGTCAGACCATCTGGGCCCAGTTAGGCCCCTCGCCCGCGATTGTCTCGTCACTTTCGTCGGTGGCGGTGTCTGTGATTCACTTAAGTCCTTCCCGGGACTTTTCCGCTTGCTTTTCCTCTTCCCTACCTGGACACAATCTTGTACAGCAAAGTCTATCAGCGGGAGGCAACCAGAATCGTTCTTGGCAGCGCTCCTCTTTTTCCTTCTCCCCCTCTTCCTCCTGTCAGTTTTCACAGCTTTATCCTCATCCTCCTCCTCCTCACTCCTCACCCTCTCCTCCACCACCACCCTCCCGTTGGGGCGGTAAGCAGAGGGTGAGCCGTCGTCTAGCGTCACCCTGCAGATGTCCCACTCCTCCTCGGGCGTGGACTCTGTGTCCGGGGAGTTGATCTTCTTCAAGAAGACACGGCACTCCTTCAGGGACTCTGGGCTCCAGGCTTTGGAGCTGAGACGCTGCTCTTTGGGAACATTCATTGGGTCTTCTGTCAGCTGGGCAGGGTTGCTGGTCTGATTATTGTCCGAGGAGGAGTTGAATGGATTAAATGCTCTCGCAGGTGTAGACAAGTGCTCCTCCCCAGGCTGCAGGGTGGACTCGGACACCTGCTCAGCTAACCTGAACCCGTGCAGTCTCCTCCTCATCAACACCATGAGATTGTTCCCCTGCCTTTTTGGCCACTTGTCTCTCTCTTTCCTGGTCAGGAACCTGAACTTTGCTCTGAGCAAAACGGATCGATACCTCCCCAGCCTGCTCCCTCTCCACAACAAGGGGGTTATTCCCTGGCGGTGCACCCTGCCTGACGCCAGACACACAGAGAAGAGTCGCCGTTTCGCGTTGTTCAGCTTGCTCCCGTGCCGTATCCTCTGCTGGGCCTGCCGGTGCTTGGCGGGACTCTTTGGGATCGTTTTGGCGAACTTCTTGACGTGTTTGCGGAGCCGCTCAGCCTGCGGACTGTGCCCCCTGCTGACGGCTCGGGGGTAGTGCAGGAGCTCGTAAGGGTTCCGGCTACTCGAGTTCTTAGTGATGGACAGAGACTGGGTCTCGGTGGTCTGCATGAACCAGGAGCAGAGCTGGTCCATGCTGCAGGACCGTGGCTTGCTGGATGGACAGTCAAACAGCATCCTGACCATCGACGAGGACTCTTCTGGCTTCTTGGCGGATGTCGAACCGTTGGTTCTCACGCTCACTCTGGGTTTCAAAGACTTCCCTCCCTGGTTCTCAATGGCGCCAGAGACCCAGGTGTCGGACACGAGTCGTATCCTGCGGGCCAGCTCCTGGCTCAGGTTTTCCTCCTCGGCCGAAGCGGGCCACCACCTCAGCGCCTCACTGGGGGGGAAGATGGAGTCCACGGACACCCCTGCTACCTGGCTCAGATCCTGACACACCGTTCTACCCTTGCTCCTCTTACCCCCCAGCTCAGGCAGCTGTGCTTTATCCCCTGGCGTCTCCTCTCCCCCCTGGGCCTCCTCCAGCCTCCTCTGGGTGCTGGCCCTGTTCAGGAGCAGCTGTCTGGAACGCCGCAGCAGGGCCGTACTGTGGCTGAATGACCTGGAGGTGGCGACAGAGTGTAGCAAGTACACAGAGGGCTTCCGAACTCGTACCGAGTGACGGACCGGTATCTGTGGCGTCTGCCCTTCCTTCCTTTCCTGCTTTGAGTCTTTTGTTCTCTCCGTTTGCACACTGTCGCTGCTTGGTTCAACACTGATTGTCCTCGGCTCTTTGGAAGGCTGGAATTCAGGCAGGAGCGCTTTCCTTCGCCGGAATTTGTCCGGCGACCCCCTGGTGTCTTTGTTCATGTGTACAGTATATCTCAAAAGTGAGTACACTCTTTAGATTTTTGCAAATATTCTGTCATATCCTTTCAGGGGATAACACTATCTTAATGAAACTTTGATATAACTTAAAGTAGTCAGTGTGCTGCTTGAATAACAGTATAGATTTATTGTCCATTGAAAATTACTCAGTACACAGCTGTTAATGTCTAAACAGCTGGCAACAAAAGTGAGTACACCCCATAGTGAACATGTCCTATATATACTTATATTGTATATCTCCATAACTATCGTTGTCTATAGAACGCCGCTCTGGGGCCTGTCCGAACGCTTCATTGGCAGAGCTATCCGAGTCGGATAGCATCCCCGAGATAGCGTCCGCCAGGGGAATGCTCTCCTTGAACCAGGCCATCCTCTTCCGCCTTTCCGCGACGGAGAGGAGAGAGCAGGGGAGACAGCTGGGGGAGGCGACCAACGCCGCCTCGGCATGTTGGGGGCCGAGGCAGACGTGGCAGAAGTCGTGCTTGTCCTCCGCTGCTAGGAAGTCGCAGCGGCAGGCGTCCCGGAGGAACTTCTTCGTGGTCGGCGGCGGACGATCCATCGCTGAAGGGAAGTGTCTGGCGGGTTCTCCAGTCTCTTGTAGTCGTCCTTCTTGCAGTCTCAGATGTAAACCCGTACTGACATTTTTGGGAGAATGAGGGAACGGAGGACTCCCCTTTTATAGCACCCCAGGGCGGCCGCGGACATCGAAAAATTCAGTCATTGGCTACTTTAGGTAGCGGGGTAAACCAATAGGAGCAGAGCTCCCCTATGGGGTGGAGCTCCACGATATAGAACGACACTCAAAGCAGCAGGACTAATATCACACTCTTTTCTTCAGCTTGTCAACGTTCATTCTCAACCGTAACCATGTCAGGAAGAGGCAAAACTGGAGGCAAGGCCAGAGCAAAGGCAAAGACCCGCTCTTCTCGCGCTGGGCTTCAGTTCCCTGTGGGCCGTGTTCACAGGCTCCTACGCAAGGGCAACTATGCCCATCGTGTGGGCGCTGGCGCACCGGTCTACCTGGCCGCCGTGCTCGAGTACCTGACTGCTGAGATCCTGGAGTTGGCCGGTAACGCCGCCCGCAACAACAAGAAGTCTCGTATCATCCCACGTCACCTGCAGCTGGCCGTCCGTAACGACGAGGAACTGAACAAACTGCTGGGCGGTGTGACCATCGATCAGGGTGGTGTGCTGCCCAACATCCAGGCAGTGCTGCTCCCCAAGAAGACCGAGAAGCCAGCCAAAAAGTAAACTTCCCACTGCGGCCTCAGCTCCTCAACCCCAAAGGCTCTTTTAAGAGCCAACCACTTCTCTCTCCAAAAGAGCAATGCATCATCCATCCTCTGTTTATCTGCGCCATGAGTGTCTCATGTTGTGAAATGTCCTCATTATTATCTTATGTACATGAGGCAGAGAAAACGCACCAACGATACACACAGTTGTGACAGAAACATTCCTCATGATGTGACATTTTCAGCATTCAAAATAACATTCAGTTCTTTAAGGTTCCCGTTCTTTAAGGTTCCCTTCCTTGTTCTTCGATATGTAGTTAATGTTCGTTTGGTTCATTTGTATGATCTTGGCGGAGACAACTAATGATGGAAGGAGAGGATAGAGGACAACAAACACAGTAAAAGGACGTCCAATGGAACACAACCACCATAAAGACTAAATAAGTATCTGCACTCTTTGCAACATGCTGATCTCTGTAGGCTACATAATGTTTACACAGTTCTCATTTAGGCTACTTGTGTATATATATTTTTAAGCTGCAAAGTCCACATCTATTTTCATGTTAAGTTATCAGCTCTTTAGTCTAGTAGTAGATTACTTTATTTATTTTTGTTATCTTCACACTTGCTTTGGCAATGTAAACGGTTGTTTCCAACGCCAATGAAGCCCATTAAAATAGAACATTAAAGGATAGATTATAACAAAAGTTCAAGGATACATCTCTGTGAAGCCAGCTGTTTGGTGGAGGGGGCAAACAATGTTTGAATTTATGGCGGCAAAGGCGTGGACGGGGCTCGTGTCCAATGGCAGCCGAAGAAGGGGGTAGTGGTGGTCTAGTGGATAGTGAGTTGGACTTGTGATCGGAAGGTTGTGAGTTCAAATCCTGCCTGAAGCCACACCACTACTAGTGTGCCCTTGGGTAAGGCACTTAGCCCTCAGTTACTCCAGGGGGAATGTCCCTGTAATTCGTAATTGTAAGTCGCTTTGGATAAAAGCGTCTGCTATATGGCAAAATTAAAATTAATTAAAAGAAGGAGGTGACAAGGAGCCAATGAGCTCGTCTATAGTCGCCACCCAATCGGAGCACGACCAGGGCTTTATAAACCAAACTCTGAGAGCTTTTCAAGGTTATCTTCACTCCAACTGAACGTAGGAAGTTAGCGTCATGGCCAGAACCAAGCAAACCGCTCGTAAATCCACCGGTGGCAAAGCCCCCAGGAAGCAGCTCGCCACCAAGGCTGCCCGTAAAAGCGCCCCGGCGACCGGCGGCGTGAAGAAGCCTCACCGCTACAGGCCCGGCACCGTGGCTCTGAGGGAGATCCGTCGTTACCAGAAGTCCACCGAGCTGCTGATCCGCAAGCTGCCCTTCCAGCGCCTGGTGAGAGAAATCGCCAGCGAGGCCTGTTATGATTAATAACTGTCCACACTTGGATAACAGTCATCACTTTATTATCTCCTCACATCGCCATCTTGCACACCAACAACACGTGTCAACCGGGGTAACTCCACTACCTTCCGGTGTCTCTTAAAGGTGCAGTCCCACATACATAACATTTACCCCCCCCCACAGGAACCAGAAGAACACAATGAATAACACAACATTATAATTATCAAACTTGATGAACTGGGTAGACTGCCAGTCACCAGCATAGCCATGTGGGTTATTCTGCCACTGAACAGGCTATGCCCTAAACCCTACCCTTGGGTTCACCAGTCCACGTTATAGTCTCTCAGGTGTGCTGGTCTGACCCGGGCACGGGCCGGACGAGCCTCTGGGCGAACCCCGGCCTCCACCAGTTCAGGTGGGAACTCAGCTGGACCCTGCGGTTGTTCTGGGTCTATGATGGGAGGCGATGCCACCTTCCGAAGCCGGCTTGCGTGCCACCGTGATCCGTCGTCCAGGCGAAACGAGGCTGGGCCCAGCTGAGCGGTGACCTTCATCGGCGCAGACCAGAACGAGAGCAGCTTGTGGTCCCGGTTAGGGCGGCGAATCCTGACCCAGTCCCCCTCTGTGAAGGGAGGTATTCTCACCCTCCGTCTCCTATCGAACCGCTGCTTCATCCGCCACTGTGCGTCTGCGACCCTGGCGCTCTGGCCGGGTGCTGCTGCTGGCGTGGCGACCGCTGGGGCCCGCAGCCGATTGAGAGGAAGCTGCAGCTCACGGCCCATCATCAGGAGTGCTGGGGAGCTGCCGGTAGTTGAGTGCGGCGTTGCTCTGTAGTGAAGCAGGGTGCGGAGCAGCGCGGCTGAGAACGGCAGGCCCTCTGCCAGGTGTGCTCTGACCCCATTCTTCAGAGTCTGGTTAAAACGCTCGACCCCCCCATTTGCCTCCGGGTGGTAGAACGCCGTGCGTATGTGGTTGATCCCCTTTTCCTCCACGAAGACGGCAAACTCCGCTGAGACAAACTGCGGGCCATTATCCGTTGTGATGGCGTTTGGATTGCCCCACCGAGCAAACAGAGAGGAGAGGAAGTCAGTGACCACCCGAGCTGTTACGGACCCCGTGGCGACCACCTCTGGCCACTTTGAGTGGAGGTCGTAGGCCACTAGGAGGAAACGTTGGTGGTGTGGGACGCCATGAAGTTCGCCACATATGTCCAGCTGGATGTGCTCCCAAGGCGTGGGTGGCCACTGTAAGGGCTGTAGGGGTGGTGAGGGTGGCGGGCCCGTCTTCCCACTGACCAGGCAGGCCGTGCACTCCTTCACCATCATCTCGATATCACGGTCTATGCCCGGCCACCACACCAAATCCCTGCAGCGCTGCTTCACCTTTACAATGCCCAGGTGGCCCTCGTGCGCCATGGCGAGGACGCGCGCCCTGAGGTCGCTGGGGATGAACGTGCGGAGCCCCCGGGCCACACAGACACCGTTCCAGCAGGTCAGTTCATTCCTGACCCGATGAAAAGGCGCCAGCTCCTCCGGCACTTTCGTGGGCCAACCCTCCCGGATGTAAGTGCGGAGATGGGAGAGCGTGGGGTCCTCTGTCGACGCGCGCTGAAGGTCCTCCAGGGAAACCGTGGCCTGGAGTGGGGCGTGAAGCATGAGCACGAGCTCTGACTCCATCTCGTCTGGGCCCTTGTTGGGCAACGGGCCGGGGTTGGGGCCGCCGAGTGCTGGGACGGGGGTGGCTCGGGAGAGCAGGTCAGCCACTACATTTTCCCTGCCGGGGGTAAACAGTGTGGTGAAATCATACGGTTGAAGCCTCTCCGACCAGCGGTAGATCCTCAGCGGCTTGTGGCCCGAACCTGAAGTAGCGAGCAGGGCCGTGAGAGCCTGGTGGTCAGTTCGCAATGTAAAGTGTCGCCCGTACACATACATATGCCACCGCTCGCACGCCCAGACGCAGGCTAGCGCCTCCCGCTCCCCCACCGAGTACTTTTGTTCAGCTGTGTTGAGGGACCGAGAGGCGAATGCCACCGGGCGTTCCGTGCCCCCCTGGATCTGGGACAGCACCGCCCCGATCGCCGTGTTGGATGCATCACACGTCACGAGTGTGGAGCTCGCCAGGTCAAAGAATGCCAGCACCGGCGGCGAGGTCAGCTGCTTCTTCAGTTGGTGAATAGCAGCAGAGCAGGCCGGGGTCCACTCCCAGACCGCGTCCTGTTTCAATAGTTCACGCAGTGGGGAGGTGGTCATGGAGTATCGGGGAAGGAAACGCAGGTAGTAGGCCGTCATCCCAAGAAACGAAGCCAGCTGAGCTGGGCAGGACGGCTCCGGCAGGCGCAGCACAGCCTCTACGTTAGAGTGTAGCGGGCTGAGTCCGTCGGCGGTCAGGCGGAACCCCACGAACTCGATGACCGGAGTGGCGAAGGTGCACTTTTCCCCATTTAGCGTGAGGTTGTGGCTGGCGAGGACGTCCAACACCCTCGCCAGGCGCTCGTCATGGACGTCCGGTGTCGCACCATGGACCACTATGTCGTCCAGGAAGATGACCACGCCCGGGATGCCGGCGAAGATGGTGGTCATGATCTTCTGGAAACAGCTGGGGGCTGAGCTGAGACCGAAGGGCATGCGGGTGTAGCGGAACACCCCGCCATGCGTCACGAAAGCTGTCAGGTTGCGGCTGTCGGGGTGCAGCGGAACCTGTAGGTAGCCTTGGCGAAGGTCGAGTTTCGAGAACACAGAGGAGCCGTAGAAATGTGCAGCCAGCTCCTCCACTGTGGGCAGCGGGTACCTGTCCGGGATCACTGCCTTGTTGACTGACCTGAGATCGATGCACGGACGCAGGCCCCCTGACTTTTTCTTTACCACCACCAGGTTCGAAATCCAGGGGGAGGCATCGACACGCTCGATGATGCCTGCATCCGAGAGTTTCTGGAGCTCGGCGGTGACGTCGTCGCGTAGGGCGAGGGGCAGGCGGCGTATGGGCTGTATCACCGGATGCACCTCGGGCTTGAGGAGGGGCTGGTGGTTGAATGCGGTGAGGCAGCCCAAACCGCTGAATAGAGCAGGCCAGCGTTGTTCCCACGGCGAGCCGACAGACAAGATGGCGGATCCAACATTGTCCATGAGGGTGAAACCCAGCTCGCAAAACAAATCAAAACCCATGAGGTTAGAACCCTGGTGAGACACCTGAAAGGTGAATGAGGGGAGGGCCTTAGTCCCGTAACGCACAGTGAAGGCGATTGTGCCCACCATGTCTATTTTGGAGTGCCCATAGCCATAAAGGGCCTCGGCGTTGGCAGTGAGCGTTCGGAGTGGAAAGAGCCGCCGTACCGTGGCAGCGTTCATGAGCGACCTGGAGGCCCCCGTATCCACCAGCAGTGGGAGGCGAACCCCATCCAGCTCAACAGTGCACCACTTAGCCGGTCGGGGGGTGGCAGTCACTGAATGGATGGTCGTCTGTGTGGGCCGTCCCGGTGTACCTTGTGGCCGTGGACTGTCTGTTGTGGGGGTAGAGCGGCAGACCCGGGCAAAATGGTTCTGCCTGCCACAGCGCTGACACTGCTGCCCCTTGGCAGGGCAGTTTGGGGCTCGGCTTTGGTGTGATGATGAGCCACAATTACCACAGGCCCGGCGTGTTGTCGTACCCTGGCGTGCAGCAAAGTTCACATCGAGGCCGTCCTCTGGGAAACGGGACTCGGAAGGCTCCGTGGGCGGTGCCACCATTTGAGTTAGTAGCATGGGTCTGGGGGGAAAAGAGCTGGAGGTGGGCGCTAGCTGTGACTTCAAGGCTGCTGCTGACTCGAGCTGGAATGCTAAATCCACAGCTTTAGCTAAAGTTAGGTCGTCTGGCATCATTAACAACTTGTCTCTGAGCTTTGAGTTATTAGTGTGTTCAGCCAGCTGATCCCGTATCAGTTCGTCTTCCAGCACCCCGAATTTACAGAGGCTGGCTAGTCCCCTCAGATCAGCCACGTAATGGTGGATAGACTCACCCGTCTGCTGCCGACGTTGGCGAAACATTATCCGCCGGAGCATTACATTCTGTGGAGCAGCAAAATGTCCATTGAGCAGTGTCACACAGTCCGCGTATCTCGGAGCGGGTCCGAGAGTCCGAAAAATCCGCTGTCCCTCGCTGCCCAGTGAGTGAATCAGCAGGGCTTTTCTTCTCAGGTCACTAGCACCGGCCAACCCGGCGGCTACTATGAACGTTTCGAAGGACTCACACCAGCGAATCCACGGGACCGGTGGATCGCCCGGCAGGGCGAGGAACGGGGAAAGAGGTGAGAGTAGAGAATCCATAATCCTCGTCGCCAATGTTATGATTAATAACTGTCCACACTTGGATAACAGTCATCACTTTATTATCTCCTCACATCGCCATCTTGCACACCAACAACACGTGTCAACCGGGGTAACTCCACTACCTTCCGGTGTCTCTTAAAGGTGCAGTCCCACATACATAACAAGGCCTACCTGGTTGGTCTGTTCGAGGACACCAACCTGTGCGCCATCCACGCCAAGAGGGTCACCATCATGCCCAAAGACATCCAGCTGGCCCGCCGTATCCATGGAGAGCGCGCCTAAGATGACCACCCTGATCTGAATAAATCCCCAACGGCTCTTTTAAGAGCCACCTCAATATCTCCCCGAGAGGCGTGTTTCCATATACCACCCGTCTACTCCATGAATCTTCATTATGGGTCGTCTCTCCAACTGTTAAATTGAACCTGCTATTCTAATTAGTTGTTTAAATCCATACCAATATATACAAAAATCCTACAATATATACAAATATGAAGATTCATCAAATAACATTAAAATATACATTAATAATAATGTAATATACATTTATTATAAGTATAATAATAGGCAGCATATAGCCACCAGGGAGGTAACAAGACACAGATGTGCAGACTAATGACTGAGACAGAACCATACACAAGATCGCCAGGAGAGGGCCCCAGACGTCACACAATACCATAATTCATATTCCGCGTGTGTGTGTGTGTGTGTGTGTGTGTGTGTGTGTGTGTGTGTGTGTGTGTGTGTATGTGTGTGTGACCCTACCATTAGTTCCAGCATGGTGATGGTGTAGTTCTGAGGTTCCCACGGCGGCAGTAACATAATTAAAACACAGAGCGAACACATCAGATAACTGTTCAATATTACATCTGTAAGCTATCATTGATTACTTGACTTCTCAATATGTACGATGCATTGCCTGTAAATGTCATGACGTAATGATCATATTTTACACGAGCTGACTGTTTGTTTTCTGCCTCTTCGACAGAGCAGCCTGTGTACCAGAGAAGCAGTGCAACAAAGACCAGAAATACAGACAACATCAATACTGGATCAAATACAAATAAAATAGGCCTACTATTCATGTTGATAATGTAAATTGTGATTTTTGTTATTTTGTCTGGATATGGTTGCTTGAAATAATAGATAGGGCCTATATTTATCTATATGTTGTATTTTGTTGTTGTTGTATTATAATGTATTATTAAGCTATTGAATTGTATCGTATTATACTGTAATGTATTGATTTTGTGTGGACCCCACTAATAGTAGCCATTGGTTAATGGCTAATGGGGATCCAAATAAACAAACAGACAACCCCCCCCCACAATATGTTTGTCATTTTCTTATTTTATAACCCAAAAAAACATACAATAACAAAGACCAGAAACGCAGACACACACAACTTGCATCAATACTGGATCAAATACAAAGAAAACAAAACTTTCCTCTACTTTGTATAACATAATATTCTCAGACATACATTCCTGGCGTCAGTCTAATACTTTGTTCTCTTCTGACAATCTGTAAATCTGTTGATTTAAAGTAAATTGCCAGGTCATTGTAAAAAAAAGATGTTATATCTTTATTTATTGACTCTTGGTTCAATAGGCTATTAAGATGGTGTTGTGTTTCTGTTGCGTCAAGATGCAAGATCTGCGGCGCAGATCAAAATGAACGAGACGGGAACGTGTGTAGAAATAAGGTTTCTCTTTATTCAACCAGAGAGTTTGTAAGCAGATGATGTATGCAGTAGCTTGGAATCAGAATGCTGCTCCCTGAATTCCAGGAATCTCGTTCTAAATGATGCAATCAGCAGTGATAGAGTTAAAGCTGATGAATCCTATGGTAAATATTCTAGGGTAAACCACACTGCAATTTTGGCTCTTTAGAGACATAGTTCAAGAAATAAAGATATGAGTACGCGAGTGATTATTGTAGGCTATTGCTTGCAAGCAAGAGACAGATACATAACTGAGGTCAGAGTCTAAGAGTCGGTAGAGCACATGTCTGAAGACGCAGCTTCAGAGTAAGAAGAAGAGTAAGAAGAGTAAGAAGAGTCAGAGTACATTATAGGTAGGGTTAGGGTTATACGGGTTACACGGTTCAACCTAGGCTATATGTCATGCGGTGGGGGTACCAGGAACCAGTCATGCAAGTGAGAGGCGAGGCTGAGAGGCCAGTGCCTCCCTGTATGAGAGTTACTCCTCCACCAGCCTGTCTGTGTCAGGAAGTCAAGGCCGTCTTTGCACCTGCAGTCACAAAGACCCACAGTGAGACAGAGGGAGAGGGAGGAAGACAGAGGGAGAGGGAGTGTGTGTGTGTGTGTGTGTGTGTGTGTGTGTGTGTGTGTGTGTGTGTGTGTGTGGGGGGGGGGGGGGGGGGGGGGGGGGGGGGGGGGGGGGGGGACATGATAAGATACTGCTGATGAGAACATGACGTTCTTGGTTCATGCAGCTTTATTCATATTTGTTTGGCCACCTGATACACAAGTAAAGCACAGGGTGTCTTGAGACGCACTATACACACATTAGTATTATTCATTAGGCTATTTGCTAAACAATATGAACAATAAATGCAATACAAACAATATGATGTAACACCAGAGACCCCCAAAACGCAAGACAAGACACCTCCCCAGAGCAGACAGGTGCGCCGTGAAAGTGAGTGACGTCACTGCGAAATAGAAAACGCAGAGGTGAGAGAAAGTCGCGATCGGTTCTGACGTCACGTCTCTCTTCACTTTCACTTTTCGTTTGCAGCGCGAGGCGGCGGACAGCTCCGACGCCGCGGGGACACGCGCCGATTGTGGATTGAAATCTGAACGAAACCCGCTTAAATCATCTCTAAACCGAACCGCATTCTTCTGAAGTGTGATACGGAGAATCGACTTCGAGGAGGATTTTGTTGTCGTCTTGTTCCAGAAGAGGAATGAGAAATGAGATGTGAAAGTGTGGTTGTAACCAGAGAACACCGAGCTGCGAGACTACCGTCTTTATCTCACCACAATTCTACTGAAAGCAGATGTGGAAACAGTCAAATATGTTTTCAGTGGGAATATGTAGTTTTGTTCCTTTCGCCCGGTCCGGAGCCAGAGGACGGGCCGCGGACGGTGTTCCTGCCGCCTTGCAGCGCCACTGGCCGGGGGAAACCGGGGAAAGTGAAAGTCTCCGCCCCCGCTGCCTGAGTTGGGAATTTCTCCCCCGTTTTCCCTTTCCTAACTCCAGACATATAAACAGCACAGGTAGGTACCATGTTCACATCCCGCTGGGAAACTAACAGGAGACTAAAGTGTATCTCGACATGTACACGAGCACCATGCAGACCTGGACGTGTGTTTTCATTCTTCTCTGCAGCGCGCCGACGGCGTGTCAGGGATGCGACTGGCTACGTCACCACTACCGGTACCTGAGCAACGAGTCGTTGTCGCTCGTGGACACGATGGTGAGTTAACGGTTATCGGAGCTCTGCACGGTGACACAAGGCAGCCTTCTGAAGACACACCTCAGCCTCACGTGCTGAGATACAACGAGGTTTATGTGATTGTTGTGATTGTTATTGTCACTTCGTTGCATTGCTGATGAGCTGACTTGCCCTGAGCATTTCATTACAGCGTCTACGGCTGTATTATGTTGACAAATCAACTTTGATTTGATTCGTAGGATATTGACAATGTGAATGTCTGAATAATAATCTAGGAGAGAATTAACTGTCAAAGTAACACTCAAGTTTAAAAGTATTGTTTATTATTAGAGATTTAACAACGTCTGATGTCTGTGAATGACCTCCACACTCTGCAAGCATTTGTCTTAGACCAGGCTGCCTGACTGAGATGATCTGTGACTTAACATTTGTATCTGTGTGTGTGTGTGTGTGTGTGTGTGTGTGTGTGTGTGTGTGTGTGTGTGTGCGTGTGTGTGTGTGTGTGTGTGTGTGTGTGTGTGTCTGTGTGTGTGTGTGTGTGTGTGTGTGTGTGTGTGTGTGTGTGTATGTGTATGTAGGGAGGAGAGTACACCCAGGAGCACATGCCGGTATCTTTCCCGTATTCTCTGTACAGACACATCCATCAGGCTGAGGTAAGAGACATCTGACATGCTGAAATAATGTTGCTAGATAGATAGATAGATAGATAGATAGATAGATAGATAGATAGATAGATAGATAGATAGATAGATAGATAGATAGATAGATAGATCGATCGATAGATCAGAAACTGTAAAAAGTAAAGATATATATCTTAAATCTATCTATCTATCTATCTTATCTATGCTTGTTCTCTCCATGGAATGAAGTGTCTTTGAGGACTGAGAAAATATAAATTATTCGCTATACAAAATAAATGCATTATTATCATTGTTGTTGTTGTTGTTGTTGTTGTTGTTGTTAATAACAGTATCTCTCTCCTTGTCCAGTACTCAGACAGAGTGTGGTTCCTGAGCGAGGCGATCCGCCACATCAGGGATCTGTTGGAGGGAAACACGGAGGCCGTCACCTGGGACCAGACCCGCCTGGAGCACCTCCGCCTCATCCTCCACCGCCAGTCTGACAACCTCACAGCCTGCGTGAGTCTACTGTTATAACCCTAACCCTACTGTTATAACCCTAACCCTACTGGTTATACTGGTTATACCCCTAACCCTACTGGTTATAACCCTAACCCTACTGGTTATACTGGTTAAGTGTTCTATTGTTCCATTCCATTCTATTATGTTATATTATGTTGTGTTGTGTTGTGGTGTGGTGTGGTGTGGTGTGTTGTGGTGTGGTGTGTTGTGGTGTGTTGTGTTGTGGTGTGGTGTGGTGTGCTGTGGTGTGTGGTGTGGTGTGTGGTGTGGTGTGGTGTGTGGTGTTGGGTGTGGACACTGTGGTGTGTTGTGGTGTGTGGTGTGGGGTGTTGTGGTGTGGGGTGGGGTGTTGTGGTGTGGTGTGGGGTGTTGTATTCTAGCTGTTCTTATCTTACGTTCAGGTAACTCAGAGGCTAACGTGTTGTTGTGGTGTGCAGGTGTCAGACAGGAAGCCAGACAAGAGGCTGGAACGCTACTTCAGGAAGCTGAAACACAGGGTCCTCAGGAAGATGGTGAGGTCACCTCCAGTCATAATAACAATCATAATAATCACAATCATAATAATCATAATCATATAACATCAGCATTATAATAATCATATAACATCATCATTATAATAATTATAATGATAACAATCATACAAATAATAAAAATGATAATAGTAATAATAATAATAATAATAGTAATAATATGATAGTAATAATAATAATAATAGTAATAATATGATAGTAATATTATTATTAATAATAATAATAATATGTGTTATGTATTGTTTGTTGCAGAAGTACAGTGCTCAGGCGTGGGAGCTCATCAGGAAGGAGACCAGAGATCACCTCCTGAGGCTGGACATCCTGGCAGCTCAAACCAGGAGGCCCTGACCTCTGACCCCTGGTCACCTGACCAAACCAGTTTATAAAGCGTCCATCAAACTGATACTGTTTGTAATGTTACTTACATTTTTTATTTATTTATTCTATTTATATGTGTAATTGTGTTGCACATTTTTATAATAATGTATTTATATTATGATGTATTATTATATTTATGTATATTATGATGTATTATTATATTTATGTATATTATGATGTATTAGTATATTTATGTATATTATGATGTATTAGTATATTTATGTATATTATGATGTATTATTATATTTATGTATATTATGATGTATTATTATATTTATTTATATTATGATGTATTATTATATTTATGTATATTATGATGTATTATTATATTTATGTATATTATGATGTATTATTATATTTATTTATATTATGATGTATTAGTATATTTATGTATATTATGATGTATTATTATATTTATTTATATTATGATGTATTAGTGTATTTATGTATATTATGATGTATTAGTATATTTATTTATATGTTGTATTTACTTTTGAGGCCTATGGAATTCCTGTGGAATGTGAACTATGTTGCCTACATTGCTTTACACTGGAAGTGTAAAAAACTCAAACGAGAATAAAACCTTTTTGTGAACATCGTCTCATTCTGTTCTTGTGTTACCTACTGAGAGTGGATGTAACATTATAGCACAGGGATATAGATATTTTAAATTATTAATATTGAAAGTACAGGGGTGGGCAGGACATGTACCCCCAAATAATCAATTTTATATGACGTGTAGGTCTGCATCTGTATGAAAACTGTTAATTTGGAAACATTTGGTTAACTTAAACCGAAACTCAGCCAGTATAACCCAACCACACAGGGGCTTTTAGAGATTCATAAGGTGGGTGTCAGTAAGATGACTGGTCCAACGTATTTGTGCTGCTCCCTGATTGGGACAGCGATTATGTTCAAGAAGAAAGGTCATTACACGTTTTGATTATTATTAAAACTAAACATGATAATGTTCGCCTTTGAAATGTGTTCAGTATTGGTGCCACTCAGTTTTCCTGGCCGAGAGCTCGTTCTTTTGCTGTCGAAATGCAAAGATCTGGTTGGAGATTTGGCACCAGCACCGGCCCTCAAACTGCCTTGGTGGAAGGGGTAATAAAGACCTCCTCCCCCCGCTTGGATTTGTTGCTTTGGATAAAGGTGTCTGCTAAATGTCTACAATGAAAACATGTAAATGTACAGCATCACAAAACACCAAATCTGTTATTAAAACACAAAAAGACACGCGCTGCCAACCAACTAGCCTATATGTGGTCTGGTCGATTGGTCCAAGTCGGCATCCGATTTAATGTTCAGACTTTTCTTTTGAAAAATTTAAAAACATTTCAGTGTTGTTAGTCAATTAAAATAGCTTGTTTTGCGAGCCTGCTACTAATGTAAAGTCGTGTTATAGCCTATGTAATTAGGTAAGCGGGGATTACTCATCAAATCTATTGCGTTGCAGTATTTTGGCTTGAGTGAGTTTGTGTTGTGATTTTCAACAACATTTAAATGGATTTCCATGTTTCAAAATAAAAGTCATTTTGAACATTTTGTTTAGCCTAGTTGCTGCCATGTGCAGTGGCGGATTAAGGTGGTCAGTGGCCCTAGGCTGCTCCTTTGTGTGAGGCCCCCCCCCCCCCTTTTTTTTTTTTTTTTTTTTTTCCTTTCCTACCACCAGGGGAGCCACCCCTCCTAAATTTCGTTGTTTGGTACCTGTACTGTAGCAATGACAATAAAGTCCATTCATTCATTCATTCATTCATACACGAGCCTCCCCCTCCCCAAAATACACAACTCACGAGCACCCTGCACACACAGACCACTCATAATGCTTTACCATAAAACACATTGTGCTTTAATAACATGCAAACAATAAAAAATGCACTGAAAAGGTTGTTATCATCCTGAACTATCTCTGTTGCTCACCTCACCTCAGTTCTGTCTCTATTGCTCTCCTCTCCTGTTGTCTGTCTCTCTGTTGCTGTCCTGTTGTCTGTCTCTCTGTTACTCTCTTCTCCTGTTGTCTGTCTCTCTGTTGCTGTCCTGTTGTCTGTCTCTCTGTTGCTCTCCTCTCCTGTTGTCTGTCTCTCTGTTGCTCTCTTCTCCTGTTGTCTGTCTCTCTGTTGCTGTCCTGTTGTCTGTCTCTTTGTTGCTGTCCTGTTGTCTGTCTCTTTGTTGCTGTCCTGTTGTCTGTCTCTCTGTTGCTGTCCTCTCCTGCTGTCTGTCTCTCTGTTGCTCTCCTGTTGTCTGAGAGAGAGAGAGAGAGAGAGAGAGAGAGAGAGAGAGAGAGAGAGACACACAAAATCAATACAGCAACAGTCCAAATTACATCCACAAAATAAGAGATAGATGCCCAGATTAAGGCAACACAATCATAAATGGTCCTACCCTTAGAAGGTATTTTTCCTTGATTTTCTGGCAGCAAAGTCCTTAATGAGGCTGGTGTAATCCAATGTGCGCAGAATGTCAGACTCAATTGACATCAGGCACAGGTGATTTAGCCTCTCTTGGCCCATTGTGGATCTTAGTTTGTTTTTGACAAGTGCCAGTTTAGAAAAAGACCGCTCCCCGCTGGCATTCGTTACAGGCAGAGTCATAAACAGTCGGAGTGCAACATCAACATTGGGAAACACTGCCTGTATTTTCCTTCCTCTTATAAGTTTCAGCAGTGACCTCGCTGAGGTGTCCTCATTTTCTTTAATGAATTCCCTGAATTGTCTGATTTCCTCCAAAAAATCTTCCTCCAGATCACCTGCATATTTCTTCTGCAGATTAGCCGCTCTTGTGCGAAGATCTAGCATGGAGATGGATGGAATATTGTTCAAAAAACCAAATGTCTGCTGAATATCTTTGTATGAGTGATACCTCCTCTCTAGTTCCATGACGAGTCGATCTATGACAGTGATATAAACCGTTACTTTAAAGTTGTCTCGGCCTGATCGCTCACAGTCAGGTTCAGTGGATTCATCTGCCTGTTTTTTTCGTCTTCTCTGCCTCTGTGTGTCTGCTTTGTAGTATTGGGACAACGGGGACATGTTTTTTGCAGCACTCTCCAACTTGTCAAAATCGTCCCGAAGACTGGCCACGTAATCCCTCAATGAGTAGACTAAATCAACAGCATTACATAAATCCAGCTCTACTGCCTGTAGAGCTTCGCTAGTTTTGTGAAAGCGCTGCAGTATGGTGTTCCACATAGAACACAGAAAGGCGTTCTCTAATTTTTCCATCTTTGTGTAAAGTGTCGTGGCTTCATCCCGAGTAGCGCCAGTTTGGATCGGGTCATCGCTCATCTTCTTCAGTGACTCTTGGATGTTGGCATAGTTCTGGTGTAGTGCTTTTGTTGCTTGCGCATGTGCTGACCATCTAGTATCTGACAA
>NC_137675.1:30577811-30620311 GCF_963989245.1 Nansenia antarctica | reverse complement strand
CATCCAAACTATGAAAGAACACGTGAGGAATTATGTAGTAAACAAAAAAGTGTTAAACAAACCTATATTTTAGATTCTGCAACGTTTGCAGGAAAAGTGCTATAGCCTACAAATAAAGGTTATTATTATTATATTATATATCTATGTTCATTATTAGACTATTATTATTATTATTGTTACTGTTATTATTATTATTCTTGTTATTATTATTATTATTAAGTAGCCACCTTTAGATGTCATCAAAGCAAAAGGTGGCTACTTTGAATAATCTAAAATATAAAACATATTCTGGTTTGTTTAACACCTTTTTGTTTACTACATAATTCCATATGTGTTCTGTCATATGTCTTCAGTATTAATCTACAATGTAGAAAATAATAAAAACAAATAAAACCATTGAATCACATAGGCCTATACTATAATCCACTATTTGAATTCTGGTTAGATGCCGAAGTGCGTTTCGTTGTGTTAGTACTGTGTTAGTAACCCCCCCCCCCCCCCCCCCCCCAAAAAAAAACACACATGATTTTGGATAATAAATACAAACGGAGATATCTGTTTTTGAAAAACAACCCCTCAAAGTTTAATCGGGAATAATATTAATTATGAATTAATGAATCCACTAACTAATAGATATCAACAATATGATATTGACGTGAACAGAAATAGATATATAGTATAATAATAGATATATAGTATAATAGATATATAGTATAATAATAGATAGGCCTATTTGTCTTTGTCTGTTTGTCAAATCCTTGTAATTCTGTAATTTGAGGAAATATGTAATTAGCATGTTTGTATCTCTTATGATGACTGGTGTAGTCTATAGATGACTCACATGTAGACACCTGTATTTGTTCTAAGTCACTTTGGATAAAGGCGTCTACTAAATGTAAAACATGTAAATGTAATTCACTGTGCTACATGTATTTGTCCAAATAATGTCATTATTATATTCAAGTTACTAAAGTGATTGTAAGGCACACACACACACACACACACACACACACACACACACACACACACACACACACACACACACACACACACACACACAGAGAGAGAGAGAGAGAGAGAGTCTTATGAACTGTAGTCTTATGAATGAAGATGTATGTTTTTCATCAATAGTTTTTAAATATTTAAACTTTTAATTCATCAACATGTCAACGACGTCGCCACAACGGCAGATTATGTCATGGTTGTTTATTTACCCTTCGAATTAATTTGAAGATGGTCATAAAAAGCATCAAACGCTACAAGATGTCTTTAAAAACCAAGCACCAATTCCTTTAGAAAATGTTATTAATGTATTAAACATTCTAGTGAATGTAGACAATAATTAAATACATACATACATAAATAAATAAATAATACATAAATAAAGACATTTATAACAGAACTATTTTCAACATCCGTGCTCGTGGCTCCTCACTGCTCGCTTGTGCTGTTGAGGAACCTCTTCAGCTGCACCACGTGGTGTCCAACCTCGTCTCTCCGTCTCCCATGCGCATGCGCTGTGTTCCTGAAGGGCATAGAGAGCTGTCAGTCAGCTGAGCCACCTGCGACCGCACCACGGCACCGAACACTGGAAACTCCTAGTTTCTGTGGCAGCAACATGCACATCCGTTATGTTACAAACCTTCTCTTTCAGGAAGCTGTCCAGCTGGTCAAAGTAGGCCTTGAGAGACACTCTGACGTCAGTCATGTTAACCCCTCCCCCTTCTCCAGGCGTCCTCACGCTGAATGGAAGAGGACAGAGAGTTTGGGATGGATGGATGGATGGATGGATGGATGAGTGGATGGGTGGATGGATGGGTGGATGGATGGATGGATGGATGGATGGATGGGTGGATGGATGAGTGGATGGATGGATGGATGGATGGATGGATGGGTGGATGGATGGATGGATGGATGGATGGGTGGATGGATGAGTGGATGGGTGGATGGATGGATGGATGGATGGATGGATGGGTGGATGGATGAGTGGATGAGTGGATGGATGGATGGATGGGTGGATGGGTGGATGGATGGGTGGATGGATGGATGGATGAGTGGATGGATGGATGAGTGGATGGATAGATGGATGGATGGATGGGTGGATGGAAGGATGGATGGATGTGTGGATGGATGGATGGATGGATGGATGGGTGGATGGATGAGTGGATGGATGGATAGATGGATGGATGGATGGATGGATGGATGGAAGGAAGGATGGGTGGATGGATGTGTGGATGGATGGATGGATGGGTGGATGGATGAGTGGATGGATGGATGAGTGGATGGATGGATGAGTGGATGGATAGATGGATGCTGGATGGATGGATGGATAGATGGATGCTGGATGGATGGATGGCACTCAAATACATATTAAACCGCTATGACACAACAAGCTATTTGAAATTCCAATGATGAAGTATGAAATAATCAAACAAATGTTAATAATTGATAACTCGATATAAAATATAATTTGTATTTATCTAGGGCTAGGCTATATATTGTTGTTCTCTCGATATTGTCTTTGTGTACTGAATGAATGCATTATTATTATTATAATTATTATCATTATTATAATAATTATTATTATTATACCCGGTCCTAAGAACGAGAGAGGGCATTAGTGCATTTCCCTTTTCGCTCTCTTGGTGGATTCAGATGAATCTGGGCAGGGCGGCCCTGTGATTGGGTAACTTCCCGACGGGTCTTTTTGACAGTTGGTTCTGTTTTACTTCTAGAGCAGTGATGCCGGGTAGCGGACAGCTTGGGTTGTGTTTAATTGTCATTTTGTTTAGGTTAGTTAGGGTTAATAGGCAAGCCATCATAGGCGGAATTCACTGTGTGTAAGCTAGACAGACCCCTGCATGTTTACTGTATGTACTTATATATTATAAACCCCTCAAAAAAGGTTTGGAAACTTTATTTCAATCGATTCTTCCTCCCCTTTAATAATACCAATTGGTATTGTATTTTATATCGTTGGGAAGCCTGATTAGTCACCTTTACAACGAGGTACAACTTGTAAGTGTAAGTAACGTGGAATGAGTTACACAGCTAAACGTGTGGGTAGCGGCCCAAATTTTTTTGCCAAAATCCCCTGCAATATTCTTCTGTTGGTATTCACTCTCGTTTTGACCTTCAAGTGCTGGCAGGTGTATGTATGTCAGTCACAGGTGTGTGACTGGCACCTGAATGGCACCTAATTGACAGGAATTATATTCTGGGGGCAGTAGTGATCCCATATCTCCAGAATCTGGGACCTAACTGTAACGGGGCAGGGGCAGCCCTAAAGCTTTCCAACACCCCTGCCTTCTAAGAGGATACTGTTGAGGAGCCAACCAAGGTTACCCAGACAACACCCAGAGACCAGGAACAGTCCACAATGAATCTTTATTAAAAGGAATTACAAAAGCTTATTAAAAATAGAGAGTCCAATGGGATGGGGTAATCCGATGGAGTCTCGACTCGGGCTCCCCCCAGGGTTAACTCCCGGCCGTATCCCGTCGGTCAAGGACCCTAAGGTCCGGCACATCTCTATCCCGGCGTGGCGCCAATGGTCTCGCTGAGGACAGGAGGGAGAGGGACTCAACAGGTGGTATGTAGACGACAGTCACTCTCACGGTGCGCCCCTCCACTAACTCCCAGCTACGCTAGACCATAGGGTTAGCCCTCGATCTCCAAAATAATACAACTCAAAACTTCAAAACAATACTTAAAACTAAATGATCAAAGAAAACCACACAACTGTCGAGAAGACAGAAATAATAAACCACACAAATAAGGAGCTTGCCACTAGCTCGTCATAAACAACACTACTCAAAAGAATAGACACACCAAGCAAAAGCAAAATAAAGTTCACAAGAAACACTGGAGAGGCTAACCCTAGAACACTATGTCTGTATAGGAGGCGAGCTAATAGTCCGGACGTTCCCGTCAACAACAGCGGGACTACAGTGGCCCACAGCCTGCGACAGATGATGAGGTAGGGCGTAAAGTCCACTTAACTCTGGGAAGGGTGCTTTGTGCCACACCCTCCCTTATCCCCAGTCAGGCGTTCTCTCGATTCCACGCGGGTCCCTCTGGTATCCAGCAGGGGTTCGTCTAGTGGTCGTCTTATCGGCACTCTGTGTCTCTGTACTCCCGTCTGGCCACTCGTTCTCGAACTGCGCTCCCCTCCTCTGCTTGCTGGCACCTTAAATAGAGAAAAGGGGAAGAGTGCCACTCCCAGTCCCCAATCACCATCAACCAGCACCAGGTGTGCACAGGAGGGGCAGTGACCACAACACCAACGGTGCGCCCGACCGAAGGGAAACAAAACACAGACGAAAAAGGTTCCGCATGCAAATGTCACCCCGTGACACTCCCCCCCACTGAAAGGTTCTAATCCCGAGAACCCCGTGTATACATTACTGTCTATATTTCTCGGGGGGCTTCCCGAGGTTCAATCGCTGGGAGCGCCTGGGTGCTGGTTCAGCAACCCCCTGTCCTCCCAACTGCACTCCTGGGCCCATCCTATACATAAAAACCCAATCAGGGATGGCAGCGGCTTGGGAGGGACTTTGGGGGATTGTCTCATTCTGGGCAGTCGTAGGCTGGTAGTTGGCACAGGGGCGAAGTTGGTTGCGATGCAGGACTCGTTCTGGACGGCCCTTGCCCTCTGGTCGTACCTTGTACACAGGGAGGTTAGGTTGAGACTGCCCTACCACTACGTATGGCTGGCCTTCCCAGCGATCACTCAACTTTCCCTTGCCCTGTCGACGATGATCCAGCACCAATACTCGTTCGCCTGGCAGTAAAGGGGCCTCTTTTGCGGTCCTATCGTATAGTCGCTTGTTTTTGTCTGCTGCCTTGCGCAAGTTATCTGAAGTCTTTTGGTATGCGTAGGCTAAGTGTTCATGGTGTCTTGCTACCCACTCGGTCGTGCTCGTCGGTTCCTCCCCCTCGGGTGTTCCCATGACCATGTCTATGGGTAACCGTGTGTGTCGGCCGAACATCAGGTAGGTGGGGGCATAACCTGTGGAGCTATGAACACTGTTGTTATAGGCATGAATGAGGCTTGGCAAATGTTCAACCCATCGGTTCTTCTGTTCTACCTCCAAGGTCCCGAGCAGATTTAGCACAGTCTGATTCAGTCTCTTACAGCCTCCATTCCCCTGAGGGTGATATGGCGTTGTGTGGCTTTTGCGGCACCCATAAGTTTGACACAGTTCTTGAATGAGTCTCGATTCAAAATTGGGCCCTTGATCTGAGTGGAAGGTTTCAGGGCAGCCGAAAGGTTGGATCACATGGGTCCACAATGCTCGGGCTGTGGTTACAGCGGTCTGATCTAAGGTAGGAACTGCCCATGCAAACTTAGTAAAGAGGTCAGTCATGACCAGGATGTTTTGGTAACGATCAGTAGGTCTGCTCAGTGTAAGGAAATCGATCGCTACAATGTCTAGGGGTGCTCTAGGAATGATGGGGACCAACGGGGCCTTACCCTCAGTTCTAGTTTTCCTCAGCACACAGCGTGGGCAGGCCTGGAGCCATGCGTGTACGTCGGGCTCCATCCTGTGCCAGTAGAAGTGTCTCCGCATCATGGACAGGGTTTTCTCCAGCCCTTGGTGGCCCGTCTGGCCATGGTAGGCGGTCCACAGGTCCTGCACTTGGTCCTGGGGCACAAGAATCTGCACCAGAGGTTCATTTGTGATTGTATCAAGACTCTTACGACACACAACTCCGTCTCTCAACACAAGCTTTTTCCATTGCTGCAGCAATTTCTTTACTGGTTTAGGTTGTTGTTTTCTTTCAGCAGCAGGGGGCAACCCACCTCTCTCCAGATGCAACCTCACCCAGCTCAGATGTGGATCTCGCCCTTGGCGTTCGGTCCAGTGTGTCGGGTTCCACCCCCAATTTGCCGGGGCTGGCTCAGCGAACACCCCCTGGACCTCCACGACGCTCACCAACAGCCCCTCGTCCTCAGGCGGCTCAGTACCTAGTACAGGGGATTCGCCGGGGCGTGGGTGGAGTCTAGAAAGAACATCAGCGTTAGTATTCTCCCGTCCTGGGCGGTGTTTGATTTCGAAGTTAAAGTTTGCCAATTGTGCAGCCCACCTCTGTTCGACTGCTCCTGCTCCTGCTGTTCTCAAATGGACAAGGGGGTTGTTGTCGGTAAAAACTATAAACGTTGTACCCCAGAGGTAATCCTTAAACTTTTCTGTCACTGCCCATTTCAAAGCCAATAATTCTAGCTTAAAAGAGCTGTAATTTGAGTCATTTCGCTCTGCAGGGTGTAGGCTGCGACTGGCATAAGCAATAACTCTCTCGGCGCCCCCCTGATGTTGTGCCAGTACTGCGCCCAAGCCACAGTTGCTGGCATCCGTGTAGACTACGAAAGGTGAGCTGAAATCTGCATAGGCTAGGATTGGGGCTTGTAGGAGTTGCTGTTTCAACTGCTGAAAAGCTGCCTCACACATTGGAGTCCAGGTAATAGAGGGCGAGCTACGCTTGCGATTTCGTCCTGTACCAATCAGTAATTCGTTTAGAGGCTTAGCAGTCTTAGAGAAGTCCTTAATAAATCGTCTATAGTAACCTACAAAGCCTAAAAATGATCGGACTTGCCTTACAGTCTATGGGGGTTCCCAGCTTTGGACAGCAGACACTTTCTCAGGGTCAGGGGCTACCCCCTGAGGGCTGACCTGGTGTCCTAGGAACTTCACCTCTTTCTGGAATAATTTCCATTTCTCTGGCTTCAGTTTCAATCCGTAGCCTCCTAGGGACTGGAACACTTCTTCCAGGTGTCTTAGGTGAGCTGTAAAATTCTCAGAGTAAATAATTACATCGTCCAAGTACACTAGGGCAGATTCGCTTAGTTGGTTTCCTAGACACCTCTGCATTAACCTTTGAAAAGTGGCGGGGGCATTACAAAGGCCAAAGGGCATCCTCTCAAATTCAAAGAGCCCAAAGGGCGTGGTGAAGGCGGTCTTTTCACGGTCCTGGGGTTCCACCTCCACTTGCCAGTAACCACTGGCTAAGTCAAGGGTGGTATACCACTCTGCTTTAGTTAGGCTGGTGAGGGAGTCCTCGATGCGGGGGAGGGGGAAAGCATCTTTGTGAGTCACCTGGTTAAGCTTTCGATAGTCTACACAGAAACGCCATGCGCCACATTTCTTCTGAACCAATACTATTGGAAAAGCCCACGGGCTAGAGCTCTCTCTAATGATTCCCCCTTCCAACATACCTTGGAGGAGACCGCGGATCTTTTTGTAGAGTGTGGGGGGCACTGGCCGATGTCGCTCTCGGATAGGGGTTGCCTCCCCCGTAGGGATCTGGTGTTTCACCGCACCGGTCCGCCCATAGTGCTCGTCGTGGCTAGCGAACACATGTTGTCATTTGGTTAGGAGCTGTTGGAGCTGCTGTTGCTGCTCCTCCTCCAGGCCGTCACCCTGTAATGATAGGCGTTCAGGCAACCCTCCAGTAGTCTGCAGTTGGTCCCCCCCTACCTGTACCACTCCCACCTCTACGACTCCCGGGCTCACTTCAGTCAGTGTAATGTCTCGCCCCTCTCGAACATCCTGTGGGTTGATAACAGAGACAGTGGCCAATCTTTGTAGTTTGTCTAGGGAGATTGGAAACGGAGTGACATTTCGTACTCTAACAGGGAGTCGGCCTCGATGCACAGTAGCCAATGTCTTGGCCACCTCGATACCTTTGCAGTCTCCCACTGGCTCCACAAGCACACATTGGTCCTGTACGGCTGATTTGGCTGGCACCTTGGCCCACAGCAGTGCCTCGCTGCGTGCTGGAACAGTCACGGTTTGGCGGTAGGCGAGCCTGGCTGTGCACTCTTGGCCACGTTCGCAGGCTGCTGCTTGTATACGCTGGCAATCTGCAAAGACACTATTCCATTCTTTGCCCAGAGGGCGTGTTTTGGGGTTAGATGACAGAGCATTTCTGTTTAACACAAACAATCCTTCCCAACAGTCCGATATTACATTCATGCCCAACAAGGCCCGACTGGAGCCCAGACAGACATCTTTTACTATGACTATGCCACGATCCGGGACCTGCACCCCCCCCCACTTGGAAGTTGGCTACCATATACCCAATGTAGGGGATGTTAAGGCCATTGGCGGCACGTAATGTCAGCCAGGGCGTGCAGTCTTTTGTTTGGAGCGCCTTGTCTTTAAAGAGTTCTTTACACAGGCTTTCACTAAACATGGTGACCTGGGATCCTGTATCGAATAGGCACTTAACCTTGACATTATCTACGCTTACCTCTACTGTGGGGCATGTTCCTGTTACGGTTTGTTGGGTGGGAGGGCCGGTTTGGGGGCATCCAGTCACTTGACCCGCAGTGGCCGGTTGTCTTAAAAATCCTGTTCCTTCGGGGGGCAGTAGCGGCTGATGTGTCCTTTAAGCCCACAGCGGTTACAGATCGGCTGGCCCTGCGCATCCCATTGATTTCTGGTGGCGGGGGGTGGGAGTGCACGGGCTCGTTGGTTCCCCCTCCAGGTCTCCTCAGAATACACCCTCCTTCGCGGAGGGGTATCTGAAGGGTGGGTGGCGCTGTTGCTGGCCTGTATCTCGTCGAGTAGAGTCTTGGTCATTTCAGACATATGCCCCTTTACCTCCTCCAGTATCTCCTTCCGGATTTCCTGTTTTAGAACAGACCAAGATGGTTGAGTAGGGTGGGTTGGGGGGTTTGGGTGACTCACCGCTAGGCAGCTGGGCGTCGCCCACTGCTCCGCTTGTTCCGCTTCCAAAGCCAAGGCCTCTTGTTTGACGTCGTCAAAGGTGAGGTCGGAGTCCTTACGCACTTCGGCCCTCAGTCGTTGGCGGATAGGTCCTTCTTTTAAGCCCATGACAAATTGATCTCGCAGAATGATGGCCTCATGCTGCGAGCCCACTGCTCTTCTACGCCTCAACCTGCAAAACAGTTCACGTAGGCGGAGGGAGAAGGATCTGAGGGATTCATTCCCCTCTTGTCTACAACTATAAAACTGAGATCTTAATACAGCGTCATGGGTAGTATCACCATACAAACGGGCCAAAAAGTCAAAGATCTTTTTTGTGGTGTCTCTATCAGTCTCATCCAGTGTCAGGACTTCACGTTTCGCCTCCCCGTCTAAAAGGCTCAACACACACTGTGCTTTCTGCCCTTCTTCAAAAGTCTGTATGTTTAGAATGTTTTCCACATATATTTTCCATGGCCCCAATTTCTCTGCTTCTAGCCCACTGAATCTCTGTAACCATGGAGCACCCATAAAAAATGGCAGCATTATGGGCTGTCCCACTACTTGTGGTCCCTCTGTAGGCATGCTGGGCAACCTCAGCTACTCAACTCAACAGTAATCCTGCCGGCAACGCCAAATGTAACTGGGCAGGGGCAGCCCTAAAGCTTTCCAACACCCCTGCCTTCTAAGAGGATACTGTTGAGGAGCCAACCAAGGTTACCCAGACAACACCCAGAGACCAGGAACAGTCCACAATGAACCTTTATTAAAAGGAATTACAAAAGCTAATTAAAAATAGAGTCTTTAAAAACAACAGAGTCCAATGGGATGGGGTAATCCGATGGAGTCTCGACTCGGGCTCCCCCCAGGGTTAACTCCCGGCCGTATCCCGTCGGTCAAGGACCCTAAGGTCCGGCACGTCTCTATCCCGGCGTGGCGCCAATGGTCTCGCTGAGGACAGGAGGGAGAGGGACTCAACAGGTGGTATGTAGACGACAGTCACTCTCACGGTGCGCCCCTCCACTAACTCCCAGCTACGCTAGACCATAGGGTTAGCCCTCGATCTCCAAAATAATACAACTCAAAACAATACTTAAAACTAAATGATCAAAGAAAACCACACAACTGTCGAGAAGACATAAATAATAAACCACACAAATAAGGAGCTTGCCACTAGCTCGTCATAAACAACACTACTCAAAAGAATAGACACACCAAGCAAAAGCAAAATAAAGTTCACAAGAAACACTGGAGAGGCTAACCCTAGAACACTATGTCTGTATAGGAGGCGAGCTAATAGTCCGGACGTTCCCGTCAACAACAGCGGGACTACAGTGGCCCACAGGCCGCGACAGATGATGAGGTAGGGCGTAAAGTCCACTTAACTCTGGGAAGGGTGCTTTGTGCCACACCCTCCCTTATCCCCAGTCAGGCGTTCTCTCGATTCCACGCGGGTCCCTCTGGTATCCAGCAGGGGTTCGTCTAGTGGTCGTCTTATCGGCACTCGGTGTCTCTGTACTCCCGTCTGGCCACTCGTTCTCGAACTCGCTCCCCTCCTCTGCTTGCTGGCACCTTAAATAGAGAAAAGGGGAAGAGTGCCACTCCCAGTCCCCAATCACCATCAACCAGCACCAGGTGTGCACAGGAGGGGCAGTGACCACAACACCAATGGTGCGCCCGACCGAAGGGAAACAAAACACAGACGAAAAAGGTTCCGCATGCAAATGTCACCCCGTGACATAACTCCATCCTCCAGGATGACAACGCTCGCCCCCACAGAGCCAGGATCATCACAGAGCACCTCCAGAATTTGGGAGTGGAGAGGGTGGAATGGCCTGCCGTGAGTCCAGACCTCAACCCAATTGAACACTTGTAGGATCAGCTTGGGCCAGAGTGACCAACCATGTTGGCTGACTTGCGGCAAATCCTGGTTGAGGAATGACCAGCATGAGGAGGAGGTGGCAAGCTGTTGTGACTGCGTATGGATCTTCCACACGCTACTGAGGTCCCTGACAGTGTAAAATGAATTAAGTGTGAAAATGGCCAATATGTGTTGTTTTTTCCTTATTACTGTGGGAGAGTGCAATCATCCAATCCACCAAGCAACTCAAAACGAGAGTGAATACCAGCAGAAGAATATAGGGGATTTGTTTGGGCCGCTACCCACACGTTTAGCTGTGTTGCTCATTCCACGAATGCATGATCCTTACAAGTTGTACCTCGTTGTAAAGGTGACTAATCAGGCTTTCCAACGATATAAAATACAGTACCAATTGGTATTATTAAAGGGGAGGATTTTTTTTTAGGAGTTTATATAGGCCTATACATAATTGAAATAATAACATTTGATGAAATAGCTGAAATGTTCGCAAGTTCTTCAAAACACTAAATCACTATCCTTCTCGTGTCATTATTTGCGACATGGTACTGAATGTTGTAACGCTTTTCAATATCACTGTTGCTGAGAGATCAGGATGTACATATTTAATTATTTATGTATTTATCTGTGACATAGAGGGCTTGTGACTAGGCCACCCGCAATTACTATAATAATTAGTTGTATAGAACTTCTATAGTACCGCGGGCGCGTCGCTCTCCAAGACTGAAGATAAACCCACGAAAAATTCAGTTTTACATGTTATAGCCTATTTGATAATTAAAAACCAAAATACCAAAGACCAATACCAGGTGTCACACTTGCCTGGCAGCCCTGGACAAAGCAGTGAAATCATAAACATAACAGAGTCACACCACAACCATCAAACTCCGTCAGGACTGCAGTCACTCCTGTCTGCCATCTAGACTGAAGACCTCTGACCTCCGCTGTCCCTCCTGAAGCCTCCTCCTCCTCCTGGCTGTTGTGTTCATAATATACAGTACTTTATGTGTTCAAGTCTTATATTCTATGTTTTAATATGTTAATGTTGTTTGACCGAGTACTAGTTTGTTTGATTACAGGTTTTTTTTGTTACGTTTTTCTTTAAATCTGTCCCACTTTTGGGGGGTTTGATTTTTGTCCAAGTAAAAATCAACCCCCCCCCCCCCCCCCGAAAGTTATACAATATAAAACCCCCAAAAAGGTGTTATTCCTTCTTTTATTTATCTATATACGTATATATATATATATATATATATATATATATATATATATATATATATATATATATATACAGGGGTGCACATAACTTTTTGGGGCCAGTGCTCAGAGGAGCACCTAGGGATGCTGCTTGGTGCTCCCCGAGCTCGCGAGTCACGACCCGTCCCACAGGATGGATAAAAAAGGGATACATGGATAACTTATATTAGCAAAACGACATTTATTCATAAATAAAGATGAACGAACAAATGATTGTGTGCAAAACAAAAGAAACAAACGCAAAATCAAATGACTGCTCTTTAAGCATGAAAGTCTGTCAGACTCCTTTAAACATAATGAAATCAACTGACATCTCTTTAAGCACTAACTGGAATGTCTGTTCTTTAAACACAATGAAATCAACTGACATCTCTTTAAGCACTGCTCTGTTCTGTAAACACTGAAATCAACTTTTCAACAAAAAGTTACAGCCTAAGCATTTATTTATGCTACAAGCTTAATCATCATCAGCACTGCTCTCTTGACTGCTGTAAGTTATCACTGTCCTCAATTTCAACCATGGTAGAGGATGTTGTAGGCTATCACTTTAAATAGCTCATTATTTTGATTGTGCAACAAAGTCTTATTTTTTTTTCTAATAGAATTCCCAACCATATTCCCTGGGTCAGGGGTCTAGGTGTGATAATGAAGCTGTAAAATAAACGTCTGAACGTTTGAAAGCTTCAGAGAAAAGAAACGTGAAGTTCCTTGGTGTTGTTTTTCCTTTTAGCGACGAGTCGTTCGGGACTGAATTGTCACGTGTCGGCGTGATAACCGTGCGATACGCGATACGCGGAATGAAAGTACAAGTTACGATACTTTCCGAATGTTTTCGTGAGGGGAGTCGCCGTGGTCGTTGTGATGGCGTTACGGCGCTTGCAGTGATGCAGCAGTCAGCAGTCAGCAGGTGGATTTTGAGGAAGTCAATTCCTCTCCCAGCGCTCCCAGCTGTTGGTGCGCAAGAGCGCGTTCATGCCGCTGATCTTCCGCGCAGCATGCATTTTGGCGACGCATGCGCACTGGCGCACCAGTTATGTGCACCCCTGTATATATATATATATATATATATATATATATATATATATACTGTATATATATTTTAATTTTGTCAGACTTAATTTAGGTCCTCCATAGTCCATTAAACTATGAAAGTATAGGAAAGGTGCTATACAAGTAAAAGTTATTATTATTATTAAAAGCAATTCTGATTCTTATTCTGAGCACCGTTTTATTCCTCTGAGCTATTACTGTTACAGTCTGCAGCTGACATCAGTAGGTAAAGACACATTGACACAACCCCAGCAGCAGTATTATGGTATTCCATCAACGTAACGTCGCTAAAGCTCTTTTTTTTATTTTTTTTTATCAATGACCGTTTCCTGATAGCAAGGAACGGCCCGTTCTATATCGTGGAGCTCCGCCCCATAGGGGAGCTCTGCTCCTATTGGTTTACCCCGCTACCTAAAGTAGCAAATGACTGAATTTTTCGATGTCCGCGCCCGCCCTGGGGTGCTATAAAGGGGGCGTCCTCCGTTACCTCATTCTCCCAAAAATGTCAGCACGGATTTACATCTGAGACTGCAAGAAGGACGACTACAAGAGACTGGAGAACCCGCCAGACACTTCCCTTCAGCAATGGATCGTCCGCCGCCGACCACGAAGAAGTTCCTCCGGGACGCCTGCCGCTGCGACTTCCTAGCAGCGGAGGACAAGCACGACTTCTGCCACGTCTGCCTCGGCCCCCAACATGCCGAGGCGGCGTTGGTCGCCTCCCCCAGCTGCCTCCCCTGCTCTCTCCTTTCCGTCGCGGAAAGGCGGAAGAGGATGGCCTGGTTCAAGGAGAGCATTCCCCTGGCGGGATCTCGGGGATGCTATCCGACTCGGATAGCTCTGCCGATGATGCGTTCGGACAGGCCCCAGAGCGGCGTTCGCCCGCTCAGCCGGCCCTGGCATCACGCCGCCCTCACCCAGCTGAGTGGTCGGTGTCGGTGTCAGGGTCAGAGAGCTCTGATGAGGGCGAGCGGCAGGTAGAGGCTCACGAGCTCCCCGCCCTCGCCCCCCCATCACTCCACCACGACTTCCAGGGCCTCCTGGAAGCTGCGGCAGGCGTGTTGGGGATTCCCCGTCCCGCCTCCCCTCCCCCAACGACTGAGTCCTTCTGGGAGAAGGAACTGTTTTACGGGAAGAGGGCGAAGCGACAGGGCCAACCTCCTAACGCTGTCCTCCCGGGCTTAGATAAGCTCGTGGAGGACACGTGGGGAGAACCACTCGCAGGCAGGGCGCCGGTGAAGGCGTCCCTGCCCTTTACCAGAGTGGAGGGGCTCGCGGAGGGGATGACCAACGGCTCCCCGCCGCTCGAACCAGCGCTGGCGGCCTACTTGGTACCGGGGTCCAGCGCCTGGTCGGTGCCTAAAAAACCTATGCTGCCCAACCAGCGTGACAGGTTTAACGCCACCCTGGTAGACAAGAGCTAAGCTCTCGGTGCGCAGACAGCGGCGGCGGCGAATAACATCGCCGTGTTCAACGCCGCCATTGCGAAAATCACCACAGACCAACCCAACGGTCTGTCTGCAGCGGAGGCGGAGCTTCTGAGCAAGCTCAGTGCCGCGACGATGTACCTGGCCCAGGGCGTCGCGGTTTGTGGGGGTCGCCTGATGGCAAACGCGGTGGTGCAGCAGCGACAGATGTGGCTGTCTCTCACCACCATGACCGGGGCGGACCTGATGGCCCTACTGAATGCTCCAATAGAGAGACAAGGGCTATTCGGTCCCGCCATGGACACCATGACGAAGCGCCTGGCCGCGATGGAGGAGGCTAAGAAGCACCTGGCCAGACACCTCCCCCTCCAGCGACCCTCCACCTCTTCTTCTTCCGCCGTGGTGACGACTAGGCAGTCAACGGCTACAAAACGGAGGGTTCGGCGTAATGCGGCACTGGCTCCACCTCTACCGACGGAGCCATACCCCACTCGGCATCCCCAGCCCCCGCCGCCGACCACTGGGAGGGCCCGCTACGCCCCCCCACGGCAGCGTGACCCGGTTTCACTGGCGGGGGTGTCGGTAATGACCCCACCACCGGTTTCCTCTTCATGGCTGCTACCTCATAAAGAGGCAAAAGAAGGAAAATACCCACCTTACTTTTTCAGTAAAGGCGAATTTCCCATGTTATCTCCCAGAGCGGAGACCCACCTGCCTTGTCAGAGTGTGGTCGAATCGCTACCGGTTAGAAACAAAGCGGAGACTGGCCCAGCTTACCAGCGTGTGGCCAGCTCTCTGCCTAGCGGACTTACCCCTATCACGACACAAACGGGGTTAAACACCCCTGTCTGTAGCCGTATAGAGGGACCGTTATTTACATCAAAAACCCCTCATGAGCGTGCGGCCGGTTCTTTGATTATCAGGCATAATAAACCTACGTCAATAAAGGGCATTGTTACACAAAACAAACACTCTTTACAGACGGCAACCCATCCCTTTCGAAATGACCCCACCTTGGGCTGTGCCACCTCCTCGGTGTGCAGCGGCGGCTGGGGTCATACAGAAATTCAAGCTTTTTCTGTCCACTACACCACAACAGACGGCCCAGCCGCTGTCGTTGCGTTATGCAGAATGGCTAGAAGGGGCAGGTATTCTGTCTGGCTGGCTAGACAGGACATTGAGGAGGGGATATGCACTACAGTTCATTCAGCCTCCTCCTCCTTGTCTTGCCCGATAAAAACGCGTGCGCTCCAGGAGGAGATTACGAATCTCCTAACAAAGGGCGCAGTGACAATGGTTCCGAGGGACCAGTGGTACATGGGGTGGTACTCCCCGTATTTCCTTGTCCCAAAGAAATCGGGAGGTATGAGACCCATACTAGATTTAAGGGTCCTCAACGAGAGAGTGGCGAAACGCCCCTTTCGTATGTTGACGACGAGGCGCCTCCTGTCTTGTATACAGAAGGGCGACTACGGAATCAGCATAGACCTGAGGGACGCGTATTTTCATGTGCCAATCACAGAGAGGCACAGGAAATTTCTACGTTTTGCCTTCCAAGGGAAGGTTTACGAGTACACGCGCCTGCCCTTCGGGTACGCGCTTGCTCCTCGAACTTTCTCCAAATGCGTGCAGACAGCACTCGAACCACTGAGGCGAAACGGGATACGCATATTAGCATATCTCGACGACCTACTGGTCTTGGCCCAATGCCCAAATCGAGCCATTCGGGACACAACCTCACTGGTGCAGCACCTCACTCAGCTGGGTTTAGCTGTCAACTGGACAAAGAGTGCTCCGTGGCCGGCTCAACAGTTTTCCTATCTAGGCATTCAGTTGGATACTGCCAAGATGAGGGCCAGTTTATCGGCACCACGGAGAGCGACACTGACGTCAGCTCTCCGGGTGTGTCGAGTGACAAATACAATCACCGCTCTATCGATGATGTCCTTACTAGGACTGATGTCTGCAGCCCATGTAGTGGTCCCCTTAGGCCTATTACACATGCGCAGACTGCAGAGGTGGTTCGCACGACTGCGACTGGATCCAGTGAGACACCGTCGCAAGTTGATTGTAATACCGAGATCGGTCAAAACCGACCTGAGCTACTGGAGAGACCCGCGCGTCATCGCGCGCGGAGTCGCCATGGGCAGACCGGCATCCCACTACCCAGTCTTCACGGACGCGTCGCTGACTGGGTGGGGAGGAGTGTGTCAGGCAGGTTCGGTGGCAGGAGGATGGGGACCGTTGGAGACGCGTCACATCAACCTGCTGGAACTCGAGGCGGTCAAGTAAACGCTACTTCATTTTGCCCCGGTGTTAAAGGATCTGGACGTGTTAGTCAGATCCGACAATAGGACAACAGTAGCATACATCAATCGACAAGGGGGAGTACGCTCAGCGTCACTTCATCGCCTAGCGACAGATCTATGGCTGTGGGCTGTCACACACCTAAGTTCGCTAAAAGCTCTCCACATTCCAGGTCTGCTCAACGAAGGAGCAGATCTGTTATCACGGGGAGGCCTGAGGGACGACGACTGGAGGTTAGCACCCTCCATTGTGTCTCTGATTTGGGCACGGTTCGGGCAAGCAGAAGTGGATCTGTTTGCGTCACGGACGAATGCGCAGTGTCGCCTTTGGTTCTCCCTGCGCGAACAGGACAACCCGCCATTGGGAGTCGATGCATTCGCACACCATCCATGGCCGAGGGTCCTGTTATACGTGTTCCCACCCCTGATATCTATCCTCCCACTGTTGGCACGAGTGAGATCAGAGAGGCTGGAGTTAATTCTTGTAGCCCCAGACCGCCCCGGAGCCCCGTGGTTTACGGAACTGATGGAGATGTTGGTAGAGGGCCCATGGCCCATACCTCATCGACAAGATGCACTCTCTCAAGCCAGAGGCTTGGTGAGGGGGCCACCTATGATGGGGGGCCCCCTCATGGCCTGGTTACTGAGAGGGACTTGTTAGAACGCAGGGGTCTGACAGACGCGGTCATTCAGACCATTCAGAGTGCGCGCGCGCAATCCACTGCAAAGGGATATGCGGCGCGCTGGCGAGTGTTTACACAGTGGTGTGAGGGACAGGACGTTGACCCAGTCTGCTGTCGGGTCGAAACGTTCTTGTGCTTCTTACAGTCGTTGTTTGACAAGGGATTGGCGGCGGGAACTATTAAAGTTTACGCGGCTGCCATCTCAGCTTGCCATGAGGGTTTTGCGACAACGACACTGTTCAGTCATTCGCTGGTTAAGCGTTTTTTGACTGGAATGTGTAGGCTTAGACGCCCTCATAGGACACTAATGCCAAAATGGGACCTGTCGATTGTGCTAGAGGCTCTGTGCGTGCCCCCATTCGAACCCATTGACACTGTGTCGTTGCGTTTATTGTCTCTCAAGACGAGTCTACTCCTCGCCTTGACTACGGCTAAGCGAGTGAGTGATCTATGCGCTCTCTCGACACGGGCAGATTGTTTGATCATATCTGGTGACGAAACAAAAGCTGTATTACGCCCTAACCCGGCTTTTATCCCTAAGGTTAATCGTGGGTTTAGAGTTCTGAGCTGTGAACTGAGCGCCTTTTTTCCTCCTCCTCACAACGGAGAGAGGGAGAGGCGTTTACATTGTCTATGTCCGGTGCGCGCGTTGGCACAATATGTGAAGCGCACAGCAGGACTGAGATCTTCTCCCCAGCTTCTGATCTGCTACGGCGGACAGAAGGCCGGGGCACCACTCTCGAAGCAGAGGCTGTCCCATTGGATTTGCGAGGCGATTAGCCTCGCATACGAATCAAAGGGGCAGCCCGTGCCGACTGGCATTCGGGCTCATTCCACCAGGGGCATGGCCACATCAGTGGCCATTCTCAGGGGAGTGGGAGTGGAGGAGATATGTGAGGCGGCGTCTTGGTCGTCGCCATCACCTTTTGTACGATATCACTTGAAAGATATTTCTTCCTCATCCTTTTCTCATTCTGTCCTCAGTTTTGCTGATGACTGATGTAGTGGGGAAGGCACTTGGATTACCCTGGTCATGGGGATTCTATTCAAGTGCTGTCAGGAATAAATACCAGGACATGTTCCGTTAGATCAACAACCCTACGTGCTCACGTAAGGGCTAGATCAGTGGAGCAGACTCGGTGTGGGTTGGGCCAACTTTTAAGGTTGTCTTGAACCAACATCAGTGGTCAGCTCCGGGTGCCGCTGAGATTATGTTCTGACTAATAGAGTCTCAGTGGGGGTACATTTGGCCTCGCTCGCTCCGCCTAAACCAATAGGAGCAGAGCTCCCCTATGGGGCGGAGCTCCACGATATAGAACGATAGTTATGGAGATATACTCCAGTTCTATGAGTGGAGCGGAGCCCCATAGGGCTGCTGGCCCACTTCGACTTGTTCAAACCCGGCTGTATTGTATGTTTGGGAGAATGAGGGAACGGAGGACGCCCCTTTTATAGCACCCCAGGGCGGGCGCGGACATCGAAAAATTCAGCCATTGGCTACTTTAGGTAGCGGGGTAAACCAATAGGAGCAGAGCTCCCCTATGGGGCTCCGCTCCACTCACAGAACTGGAGTATATCTCCATAACTATCGTTCTTTAAGGTTTTAAAAATCAACCCTTCCTTGTTCTTCGATATGTAGTTAATGTTCGTTTGGTTCATTTGTATGAACTTGGCGGAAACAACTAATGATGGAAGGAGAGGATAGAGGACAACAAACACAGTAAAAGGACGTCCAATGGAACACAACCACCATAAAGACTAAATAAGTATCTGCACTCTTTGCAACTTGCTGATCTCTGTAGGCTACATAATGTTTACACAGTTCTCATTTAGGCTACTTGTGTATATATATTTTTTTAAACTGCAAAGTCCACATCTATTTTCATGTTAAGTTATCAGCTCTTTAGTCTAGTAGTAGATTACTTTATTTATTTTTGTTATCTTCACACTTGCTTTGGCAATGTAAACGGTTGTTTCCAACGCCAATGAAGCCCATTAAAATAGAACATTAAAGGATAGATTATAACAAAAGTTAAAGGATACATCTCTGTGAAGCCAGCTGTTTGGTGGAGGGGGCAAACAATGTTTGAATTTATGGCGGCAAAGGCGTGGACGGGGCTCGTGTCCAATGGCAGCTGAAGAAGGAGGTGACATTGATTGATTGATTGAAAACTTTATTAGAAGATTTGCAGGAGTAGGTACATGAAAGTACATATTATATACAAGGTCAACTAACAGGATAAAAACCCAAGAAAGCCACTAGCTTATTTCAATTGGGGTCCTTGATTCTCAATTCATCGTTACATGTAAGACAGACAAAAAAAATAGTACTATCTACAAGATAATACAGACAAATAACTAGTACTATCTACAAGATAAACATACATCCATCATGGTAAGAACAATATAACAAAACATTAGGTATGTACAGCGGGTAGGACAGGTGGGGACATACACCACAGGTGGGGGCGGGGGACAAAACACAAAGTATGTACAGTGGGTAGTTCGGGTCTTTTAATCTGATTTTTGATTTAGAGGGTCCAGTTACGGATTGCAGCCTCCTGTAAAAAAAAAATGAGAGTGGTTTTGAAGGTGGGCAGTGTTTTGCACTCCTTTAAGATTATAGGAAGGGCGTTCCACATTTTTACTGCATAGTTTGCAAACGAGTTTAACCCCTTGTTTGTGGTGCAACGCGGTTGAACGTGGTTCGTGGAGCTTCCTCTGGTATTGTATGTGTGGACGTTGTTCACTTTTTGGAAGTATGTTGACAGGTACTTGGGTGTCTTTGTGGTGTAGCGTATCTTGAAGACAAGGAGCCAATGAGCTCGTCTATAGTCGCCACCCAATCGGAACACGACCAGGGCTTTATAAACCAAACTCTGAGAGCTTTTCAAGGTTATCTTCACTCCAACTGAACGTAGGAAGTTAGCGTCATGGCCAGAACCAAGCAAACCGCTCGTAAATCCACCGGTGGCAAAGCCCCCAGGAAGCAGCTCGCCACCAAGGCTGCCCGTAAAAGCGCCCCGGCGACCGGCGGTGTGAAGAAGCCTCACCGCTACAGGCCCGGCACCGTGGCTCTGAGGGAGATCCGTCGTTACCAGAAGTCCACCGAGCTGCTGATCCGCAAGCTGCCCTTCCAGCGCCTGGTGAGAGAAATCGCCCAGGATTTCAAGACCGACCTGCGCTTCCAGAGCTCCGCTGTGATGGCCCTGCAGGAGGCCAGCGAGGCCTACCTGGTTGGTCTGTTCGAGGACACCAACCTGTGCGCCATCCACGCCAAGAGGGTCACCATCATGCCCAAAGACATCCAGCTGGCCCGCCGTATCCGTGGAGAGCGCGCCTAAGATGACCACCCTGATCTGAATAAATCCCCAAAGGCTCTTTTAAGAGCCACCTCAATATCTCCCCGAGAGGCGTGTTTCCATATACCACCCGTCTACTCCATGAATCTTCATTATGGGTCGTCTCTCCAACTGTTAAATTGAACCTGCTATTCTAATTAGTTGTTTAAATCCATACAAATATATACAAAAATCCTACAATATATACAAATATGAAGATTCATCAAATAACTTTAAAATATACATTAATAATAATGTAATATACATTTATTATAAGTATAATAATAGGCAGCATATAGCCACCAGGGAGGTAACGAGACACAGATGTGCAGACTAATGACTGAGACAGAACCATACACAAGATCGCCAGGAGAGGGCCCCAGACGTCACACAATACCATAATTCATATTCCGCGCGTGTGTGTGTGTGTGTGTGTGTGTGTGTGTGTGTGTGTGTGACCCTACCATTAGTTCCAGCATGGTGATGGTGTAGTTCTGAGGTTCCCACGGCGGCAGTAACGTCATTAAAACACAGAGCGAACACATCAGATAACTGTTCAATATTACATCTGTAAGCTATCATTGATTACTTGACTTCTCAATATGTACGATGCATTGCCTGTAAATGTCATGACGTAATGATCATATTTTACACGAGCTGACTGTTTGTTTTCTGCCTCTTCGACAGAGCAGCCTGTGTACCAGAGAAGCAGCGCAACAAAGACCAGAAATACAGACAACATCAATACTGGATCAAATACAAATAAAATAGGCCTACTATTCATGTTGATAATGTAAATTGTGATTTTTGTTATTTTGTCTGGATATGGTTGCTTGAAATAATAGATAGGGCCTATATTTATCTATATGTTGTATTTTGTTGTTGTTGTATTATAATGTATTATTAAGCTATTGAATTGTATCGTATTATACTGTAATGTATTGATTTTGTGTGGACCCCACTAATAGTAGCCATTGGTTAATGGCTAATGGGGATCCAAATAAACAAACAGACAACCCCCCCCCACAATATGTTTGTCATTTTCTTATTTTATAACCCAAAAAAACATACAATAACAAAGACCAGAAACGCAGACACACACAACTTGCATCAATACTGGATCAAATACAAAGAAAACAAAACTTTCCTCTACTTTGTATAACATAATATTCTCAGACATAGCCTATATTCCTGGCGTCAGTCTAATACTTTGTTCTCTTCTGAAAATCTGTAAAATCTGTTGATTTAAAGTAAATTGCCAGGTCATTGTAAAAAAAATATGTTATATCTTTATTTATTGACTCTTGGTTCAATAGGCTATTAAGATGGTGTTGTGTTTCTGTTGCGTCAAGATGCAAGATCTGCGGCGCAGATCAAAATGAACGAGACGGGAACGTGTGTAGAAATAAGGTTTCTCTTTATTCAACCAGAGAGTTTGTAAGCAGATGATGTATGCAGTAGCTTGGAATCAGAATGCTGCTCCCTGAATTCCAGGAATCTCGTTCTAAATGATGCAATCAGCAGTGATAGAGTTAAAGCTGATGAATCCTATGGTAAATATTCTAGGGTAAACCACACTGCAATTTTGGCTCTTTAGAGACATAGTTCAAGAAATAAAGATATGAGTACACGAGTGATTATTGTAGGCTATTGCTTGCAAGCAAGAGACAGATACAAAACTGAGGTCAGAGTCTAAGAGTCGGTAGAGCACATGTCTGAAGACGCAGCTTCAGAGTAAGAAGAAGAGTAAGAAGAGTAAGAAGAGTCAGAGTACATTATAGGTAGGGTTAGGGTTATACGGGTTACACGGTTCAACCTAGGCTATATGTCATGCGGTGGGGGTACCAGGAACCAGTCATGCAAGTGAGAGGCGAGGCTGAGAGGCCAGTGCCTCCCTGTATGAGAGTTACTCCTCCACCAGCCTGTCTGTGTCAGGAAGTCAAGGCCGTCTTTGCACCTGCAGTCACAAAGACCCACAGTGAGACAGAGGGAGAGGGAGGAAGACAGAGGGAGAGGGAGTGTGTGTGTGTGTGGGGGGGGACATGATAAGATACTGCTGATGAGAACATGACATTCTTGGTTCATGCAGCTTTATTGATATTTGTTTGGCCACCTGATACACAAGTAAAGCACACACTGTAAAAAATTGCTGTAAATTTACAGCGGAATCTCACTGTAATTAACCGTTTCTTCACCTTACAGTAAAATACAGTGGAAAGCTATGCATTGTGGGTATTTAGGTCGTATTCATGCTCTACAGCCGTTTGAAATTCAGCGGGATTTTCATAATTTTGACAGCACTCAGCATCCCAGAGGAGCAAAAGAGTCAACAGGATATGTCATTTTGCACACTACTGTATGTTTACTGAATGTATCTAATTGTGTAGTTTAGTTTGATTTAATTGGGAACAATTGCATAGCAATAACCTCATAGCATCGCAATGTTAGCTGTTAGGCTTTATTTGTGGAAATATATTCGTCTTTGCGGTGTGAAGTTCATAACCATTTCATTTAACAGCAGTGTTGCCACAGTTACTTTGAAAAAGTATTCTGATTACTGATTACTGATTACTCCTTTAAAAAGTAATCTAGTTACTTTACTGATTACTTGATTTTAAAAGTAACTAAGTTAGATTACTAGTTACTTTTTTAGTTACTATTGGCAGCTGCCTAGGCACCCGACCCCCCCCCCCCCCCCCCACCCGCAACATAAAAATGAAAACTGGTTTTGCCAAAACTCACTTTATTTTAACAGTAACTTAAATTACATAATTAAACTTTAAACAATAACTTAAAACAACAAAATAAAGAGTCTTTCTTTGCCTCACCCAACATAAATACTTGTTTTTAAACAATAAAATAAATATAATCTTTATTTAAGTGGGGCTACCCCCCTCAAAACGCAATTTCCCATTTTTCCCCGATTTTGAGATGAGTTGCTCTTTTGCCTCCTAAACATGTTTTCTTTCATATTAGTGACAATACAACGTCGACAAAAACACATTTGGTTGTTTATTTTACTTGATTGTGGTGCATGCGTCCGTAAAATCCTCATAAATTCGCCAAAAGTTAGTAGTTTACGCACAGCGTTACCGAAACGGCTGCTGTCTGAAATACATCAAGCCTGGCCTTGTTTGAAAGATGATGTGTTTCTTGTGCTCAAAATGGCCGCTTCCAAAATTTACAACGCCCCTTGTATCAGCAACCAATCACTAAAATAGATAGGTTGCATTCTTTTAGAATACGCGATTCTATTGGTTGATGCGAAAATTCTCGAATGTGATTGGTTGTCGTGTCCCATGTGACGCGGAAGGCGGAACTAGCCTCTCCACTCAGCCGTTTAACATTGGCGACCTACTGAACTTTAGGGACACTTTTGGGACACTTCCTATGTAGCCAGGGGAACAGAAAAAGACACACACCATCAGTGGGATGCCAGCTTTCTGACAAAAGTGATTTCAAGTCTCTAGCCCAATGTATCACCAAACAGCGCTCAATTTAGTCAATCACTGTGACCCACCGTTTAACATTGGCGACCTCCTGAACTTTAGGCTCACTTTTGGGACACTTCCTATGTAGCCAGGGGAACAGAAAAAGACACACACCATCAGTGGGATGCCAGCTTTCAGCCAAAAGTGATTTCAGATCTCTAGCCCAATGTATCACCAAACAGCACTCAATTTAGTCACTCACTACCCCTCCCCACTCAGCCGTTTAACATTGGCGACCTCCTGAACTTTAGGCTCACCTTTGGGACACTTCCTATGTAGCCAGGGGAACAGAAAAAGACACACACCATCAGTGGGATGCCAGCTTTCAGACAAAAGTGATTTCAAGTCTCTAGCCCATTGTATGGCCTCCTGTGGCCAGAATTCATAACTCCCCTCCTGAGTGAGCTAGAGGTCTGGTTTTCACAAATGTCGAACATCTTCGGTCGCGCCTAGCAGAAAAAACTCGACAGAGTACGGGTGCCAAGCCCCTTACGAATGACCTCGTCGAAAACGGTGCGTCTCTGCGCCTCGGAACGGCCGCGCTGACCGAAAAGCATTTAAAAATAACTCAAATTCAGGCTTCTCGGCCTAGGCACTTCAGGTCAAAGTACCGCTGCGTCGCAACCGTACGAGCCACAGACGCCGTTCTAATATTTCCTGAATCGGCTCGGGCCCGCCGAACACATATCCGAGCCCCGACTCGGTTGCGGCGCCAGTACCAGGTTCTGTCCCTCTCTCACACACAGGAGAGGCAGATGTGCTCACACACCAGTACCAGGTTCTGTAACTAGGCTTGACACAAGTGTGTGTGTGTGTGTGTGTGTGTGTGTGTGTGTGTGTGTGTGTGTGTGTGTGTGTGTGTGGCTGGCTGGCTGGCTGTAGTTCTGTGTGCTGATTACATGGTGGTGCCAGAGGTTTGTGAGAGAGGGAGACACTTTCTATTCCATAACAGCCACTATTTGTAGCCTGTGTGCATTTCTGTTCAGTTTATGTTATTCAGTTATCAGTCAGGTGTTTAGGATGTTTATTGCTAATGGTTTGATTAGGTTTTGTGTTTGTGAATAGCAGTTTCAAATAAAAATGTTTCATATTTCACAATACAAAACTTTGAGTCTGTTTTCCCGAAAATTTGTTTTTATGTGTTTGTCCACACACTTGTCCACACACAAGGATTTTCCTTGCACCAAAACAGACCAAACTTTCCACATTTCTTCCTATCCATATTCTGCTTCTCTGCACACAAGAGTTTGATGATATATCATTCATAGCCCTGTTTATAGTACATTTTATACCAAAACCATGGCGAAAATAGATTTTTTTATGACTATGGACAGTATTTCCTGATGTATGGGCTGATACGAGGACATAGACACAATCTGCTGTGTGCAAAGTTTGTTTTCTTATGTGTCAACATAAATAAAAAAAAAATAAAAATTTTTTGACAAATATGATGGTGTGAGTGATCCTGGAGATTTGGGTCCAATTAGCATCTAATTTGCATAATAAACATAAACAATAATAAATTCAGAAAACTTGCAATACATTTTTTCATAGTTTTTATGTACATAACAAACTGGGAATGTGTTCATAGTGATATCTATTTTCTTTCTTTTTTTGCCTATTGGCAAAGTCTAGGGGGGGTAGCCTCCCCTTAACAGTAACTAGCAAGGAGGGGTTTCACAAAACCTAAAACCTACCCTGACCATTCAGGCTTTTACCACAGGACAATATTTTCTTGCCAGCACAGAGTGTACAACGAACATTTATGTTCTTGTCATCCTTTGCTGACACAAACTCAAAATAATCCCTATATTTCCAGCTATTTAACGCATATCTCTGTTCTCGCTCCATTATACGCTTCTGTTTACACTGTGCAATCAGCGTGGTGATACACGTGAGCGATTCTGCTGCACCTCGTGTTGAAAACGTGATCACTGACGTCACTCCCCAAGACGCGAGAAAAGCAATAAATGTTTGTTTACTATCGAACATTACAAAGAAATACTGCATTTAGCCTAAGTTATGAGGTAGTAACGCAATAGTAACGCACAGTCACTCGAATAAGTAACTTTAATCAGATTACTGATTTGGAAATAGTATCGCGATAGAATAGTCGTTACTGGGAAAAGTAATCAGATTAGAGTATCGCGATACTTAGTATCGCGTTACCGGCATCACTGTTTAACAGTCATAGAACGTAACATTACAGCGGAGTGATACTTGTAGTCAGAAGTGCGTGTGCAGTCGAGCAGTGATATCGAAGGAACAGTGAGCTGAGCGCGGTAACGTTAGTTGGGAGCTGGAACGTTCGAGCAACGCACTTTGCAGGTTGGAAGAGAGGTAGCAGTTAGCTATAGGAGCGCCAGTGTATGCACCAGCCCGCTCCCTCGTTCGCAGGACCGGCAGCACCAAAGCTAGAACTGTAATGTGTCTAATATTTGCAGTATAACGTAAGTTGGTACTAGAAATATAGACTGCAGAGTGGGATACCACGTTTGCTCTGACACCAAAACTGTCCGCACGTGTAATGTTAACTTAACGTTACATGTCCACTGTGCGTGAACAAAGGTAACGTCAGCTAGCCAGTAGCAGCTCATTTGGTGTCTTATTGCTAACGTTATATCTTGTCTTGCTTTCATTGGTAGCCGTTATTACACTTAGCTATTATACGAATTGCTAGTACAACGTATTCATGGTATAACTAAGTAGATTTTCTCTAATGCTTTAATGTCAGCACATGTGGACCAACTAGCTAATACCAGCAGTGGCTGCAAAGGTGTTTCATTGCGAAATCTGGTCTAGTATTTATTGGTAGCAAAACCCCTTTCATGAGATCATACAGATAGTAAGTGAGAACAATTATAGTCACATTACAATATAGTGACATAATCACATTAGCTAGATTAGACTGTCTTTGTCCTGACACCGAACTGTCAGCACGTGGTGTGTCCACTGTCGCGTGTGAGCTAGCCAACTTAGCAGCTAGCTTTTACAATCTCATTAGCACGTTGTTACATATAGGCATATGTTAGTAGCCTGTGTTACAGGGACACCTAGGGGTGACCTGATAATGTTACATGTACGACCCGGTTGTTGTATTGTGGGCGTGAGCGGAAAGAACCGCAGTTGAATAAAAGACATACTGAAACATGGAGTCAGAAGCGGGATCTAAGTAAAAATAAAAATAAAATAAAGACGCTTAAAGGAATAAAACGCCATGGCAAGCAACAGCATCCCCGCGCCCGATGGTATGCGCATGGCTGGTGATCTGGCGAAAAACTGGGAAGTCTTCCGTGCGGAGTTTGAGGACTTTTTGCTCGCTACCGGACTGAGCGAGAAGTCGAAGCTGGTCAAGGCAGCCACGCTGAGACGGCTGATGGGAAGTGAGTGCCGTCATGTGTACACACATAGCCTCACGTTGACGGAGGATGAACAGAAGGACCCAAAAGCGATTATGGACGCTTTGGGGGTTTACTTCAAACCGGCGAGAAACGTCATTTATGAGAGGTACATGTTTGGAAGCTGCAAACAAGAGGCTGATGAGCCAATAGACAGTTTCCTGACAAGGCTTAAGGAGAGAGCATCGTCATGCGAATACCGTGCGCTGAAGGACGAGCTGGTTCGTGATAGGCTCGTGCTGGGTGTTGCGAGTGAGGGCACCAGGAGGCGTCTGCTACGCGAACGTGAGTTGACGTTACACACAGCGACTGAAATCTGCCGGCTCGCTGAGCTAACCGAGAGACACATGAGAGTGATGGCCCCGCTAGCACAGACGGACAATGTGAATGCCACGGACAGGCAGAGTGAGAGGCGCGCACATCAAAGGAAAACAGCGCCAGCGGAGAGAGAGCCACAGTGGAGCTGCAAATACTGTGGAGGCAGCCACAAACGGGGCAGGGAGCAGTGCCCAGCCTACGGTAAGACATGCCGGATATGTGGCATAGCAAATCACTTTGCCAAGGTATGCCAGGCTGGCAGCAAGGCTGACAAAATAAAAAAAGTGAATGTGCTTGAAAATGATGAGCAAAGAGAAGATGACTCAGATACTGATGATAGACTGTTTCTAGTAACTGAATGTGTCAATACTGCAAAGGCCCAGCAGGGGCGCAAGTGGTTTGTGAATCTATGCCTGAATAAGAAAAGGCAACAGTGTCAGCTGGATACAGGCTCCACCTGCAATGTCATGGGCCGCAAGATTAAAGAGAAGCTGTCACCCAGAGCGGCGCTAGGCCCGAGCGCAGCCAAGTTAAAGTTATACTCTGGGGAAATCATGCCATCACTGGGGAAATTCCACACTGAATGTGTCATCCGGGGAGAAAAGCACAACCTCACATTTGAAATAGTCGACACAGAGCAAAAGCCTCTTCTCGGGGGGGGCACATGCGAACGTCTGGGCCTCGTATCCTTCACCGTTCCAGATGAACTCCACACAGTTGATGCAAGCCAATCTGTGCCCCTCACCAAAGATCAGCTGCTGAGAGACTATCATGACGTCTTCAATGACCCAATCGAGTCAGTCCCGGGCGAGATACACTTCGAGCTGGATCCTGATGTGACGCCGGTGCAGTGCGCGCCGAGGAATGTTCCAGTGGCTCTGAAGGCGAGAGTCAAGGAGGAACTGGACAGACATGTCAAGGTCGGCAACATTGAGCCGGTGACTGAGCCGACAGCATGGATAAGTAACATGGTGACTGTCGCAAAGCCAGAGAAAATAAGAATCTGTATCGATCCAAAGCCTCTCAACCGAGCGCTGCTGAGGTCTCACTACCATATGCCTACGCTGGAAGATGTGTTGTACAAGTTGCCCAAGGCTCGCCTCTTCACGTTGGCAGACGCTCGTGATGCCTTTTTACAGTGCAAGCTTGACGACGCGAGCAGCCGTCTGACGACCTTCTGGACACCGTGGGGTCGGATGAGATGGCTCAAGCTCCCTTTCGGAGTCTCAGTAGCGCCTGAGATCTACCAGCGCAAGCAACACGAGCTGCTATCGGGCCTGGCCGGCATCGAACCGATCGCGGATGACATCCTGGTGGTCGGGTGTGGCGATACGGATGCCGAGGCCGAACTGGACCATGACAGAAACTTGAGTGCTCTCATGGAACGATGCAGAGCAGTGGGACTCAGGCTGAGTGAACGCAAGCTACAGTTCAAACTCAAAGCCGTACACTTCCACGGCCACATTCTGTCCTCGGAGGGACTGAAAATCGACCCAGAGAAGACACGGGCCGTGCTGGAAATGCCGACACCCACCGACGTGAAAGCAGTGCAGCGCTTTATTGGGTTCGTGACGTACCTTGCAAAGTTTCTGCCAAAGCTCTCGGAGGTCTGTGAGCCGCTCCGCAGGCTCTTGGATAAGGACGTCATGTGGCACTGGTTGCCCAAACACGAAGATGCAGTGCGCGGAGTGAAGCGTATGGTCACCTGCACGCCCGTCCTCAAGTACTATGATATCACAAAGCCTGTCACGGTCCAGAGCGACGCCAGCATGACCGGGCTGGGGGGCTGTTTGTTACAAGGGGGACAGCCGGTGGCTTTTGCATCGAGGGCACTAACGCCGACAGAGCAAAACTATGCTCAGATTGAGAAGGAGTGTTTGAGCATAGTCTTTGCCTGCCAGAGATTCCACCAGTACCTGTATGGCAGGGAGGCTATCACTGCAGAAACAGACCACAAGCCGCTTATCACAATATTCAAGAAGCCCCTCCTGAGCGCACCGAAACGTCTACAAGGCATGTTGCTGCAGCTGCAAAGCTACAATCTGGATGTTGTGTACAAGCCGGGCCCCGAGATGTATGTCAGCGACACTCTGAGCAGGGCCACGCCCCCGTGCCGTGGGTCTGACACCCCGTACGTGCAGCATGCTGTGTGCGCCGTGAACAGCACCCAGGCCGGGTATTCACAGCTGGACCAGGCGCAGCACCTGGACGTTACGGCTTTCAGATTCCACCAGATTGTGCAGCACACAGAGACGGATGATGTGCTTCAGGAGCTGGCATCTGTGATCCTCAGTGGCTGGCCAGACTTTAAAGAGGACACTCCGCTGGCAGTGCGGGAATACTGGCCCTTCAGAGACGAGCTGAATGTTCAAGACGGAGCGTTGTACAGGGGACAGTGCGTCGTCATACCAAAAGCCATGAGATCTGAGCTGCTCAAACGCATACACGCTAGCCACATTGGTGGGGAGGCGTGTTACAGACGGGCCAGGGATACGCTTTTCTGGCCGAACATGAGAGCGGAGATAAAGGACTTTGTGGCGAACTGCTCCGCATGCAATGAGTACGCACGGGTCCAGCAGAAGGAACCGATGATGTCGCATGACATACCGGTGCGCCCGTGGCAGGCAGTGAGTATGGACGTCTACTCATATGCGGGCAAGGACTTTCTCATCATTGTGGACCAGTATTCGGATTTCTGGGAAATCGACCAGCTGCCAGATCTGTCTGCTGACACGCTCATCACGCGCTGCAAAGCTCAGTTTGCACGTTATGGGCAGCCAGAGAGGGTGGTCTCGGACAACGGCCCACAGTTTGCATGCGAACGGTTCAGGAAGTTTGCAGCGAGCTGGGGGTTTGCCCATGTCACATCCTCACCCCGACATCCTCGATCCAACGGCAAGGCTGAGTCGGCCGTTAAGATTGTCAAGTCACTCTGCAAGCGGGCGAAATTGGATGGCACGGATGCGTGGATGGCCATCCTTCACTGGCGCAACACACCCACAGAGGGGTTAGACAGCAGCCCGGCCCAGCGCTTAATGGCACGCAGGCTCAAAACTTCACTGCCCGTCGCGGACAGCCTGCTTCTACCACGTGTGGTGGACGGAGTGGCAGAGAAGCTGCGGTGGAAACGGCGGGTCGCCAAGTCATTCTATGACACGTCTGCCAGAGACCTTCCAGAGCTGGATGTTGGAGATCACATTAGGATGAGGCCTCTGCCAGGTGATCGCACAGGGCGGTGGCGACGAGGCCAGTGCCTCCAGAGAGTCGCTCCCCGCTCGTTCGTGGTGGATGTGGACGGCACACTGTACAGACGCAACCGAGTGGATCTGCGTGTTGCAGAGCGCTCAGCTCAAGCGCAACAGACAGACATTCTACGGCCTGAGCGGAGCAGTCCTGACCAGACCCAGGTCGCTGGGGAGACTGCCTCAGCCGAGACACGGATTGTCTCAAGTCGGGGGGAGACAGGCGGCGAGGTACATCCTCGTACACCAAGGGCACCGGCGACGCCGGGGGATCCTGCCACGGCAGGCCAGGGTGTCTACTCACGGAGTGGTCGCCTGTCACGGCCGCCACAACGACTGGACTTATGACTTTGAAAAAAAAAAAAAAAAAAAAAAAAAAAGGGGAAATAATGCAATGTTGTAATGCTATTGTTGTTGTTTGGGATTGTTATTGTCAATGGAATTGCAGACGGAGATGCAAGCATGTAATTTGCAAACAGCTAAAGGAAAGGAGATGTTACATATAGGCATATGTTAGTAGCCTGTGTTACAGGGACACCTAGGGGTGACCTGATAATGTTACATGTACGACCCTGTTACATGTACGACCCTAATACTACAATAACATAGAATATCAAGTGGGATGCCATGTTTGGTCAGACACCTTTTTTTCTGTCCACAGGTGAGTGTCCAGTCCTTCCAGGGGTGTGAGCTGAGCTTATTTGTCAAGTTATCACGTGAGTCACCTGTCTAGTGTCTGTGAGCCACCTGTCTGTAGTCTGTCAGTTGTGTTTTTTTCTTTTCTTCAGTTAACATAACTGCTACTCCATGCAGACGTAAGTATTTCTATAACACAGCCAGTGTAGTTACACTCACATGTGCTCACTCAGTCAATCATTCAGTCACTCATTTGTGTGTCCTGCAGAGGTCTACTACTGCTGTGGATGTCGAGTCAACTCTTCCGCTCTCTGGGAGTCCTCGGCTGATCATTCGAGGTATGTGTCATGCTTGCTCGCTCACTCTCATTCACATAATCATACTCACTCGCTCACTCACTTCCCTCATATGCCTTTAGATGACACTCTGGATGGGCCGTGGCTGTTGAGCATCGAAGGACAGGTGATTTGCGAAGGCCAACAACCAACCCTGTTATCTGGCCTCGCAGCGCTCTTCTCAACATACTATGTCTTCAACCTTGCCTATCAAGAAGAGGCTGCAGCCACTCTTGAATTCATTCAGAGGTCAGTCACACTAACTTGAAAACAAATACACTACATCACTCAAATGTTTTACTTTTATGGTGACCTCTTAATTCCAATAGGGGTGAGATTTTCAAAGTGACAGTACCATTGACTTTGGTCATTGCCGTGTGTCTACGCCTGGTCATTTTTCAGTGACTGGGCATTTTTCAATTAAAGGAGGTTGTTCTTTCAAACGCGTTTATGGAACTGATGTAAACAAAACCTGATGTTTATTTATTTAAACATCCGCTAGCGTCTCTCTCCTAAGCAATGTGTTATCTTTGTTTAATCTTTCAGGCGCTTCATTGGCATAAATCCTGACAGGGGTACGAAGGCCAGCAAGGGGAAAGTGACTTCAAAGAGGACCGGACGAGTAGTGCATAAGAAGCCAGTAATGGTCAACCCACACGTGTCCACTCTTCTCAGGAGGTTTACAGACTTCCAGTACAACCTGGGGAACAATGGTGACTAAATCAGGTAATTTCATATTTTATTTATATTGTCCTGTTATTTTTATTGAAAACAGTATGCACTCAGTATTTTATTATTTGCATTCTGTAGTTCTCATTTTCACCAGAAGGGGACGTAAAAGTGCCACAACTAATGATTTTTTATCCCCAGATGCCAAGGAGTCTGGAGAAGAGCAAGATTACTTTAAAAGGTACCTGAATGCACATCACAATCCACCCAATGTCAGACCACTATACTAATGGATGGGAATTACAGAACTCTTCCCTTTCTGTAAGATTGTAGCCATCACCATGTATTCACCCGACCAGTGCCTTATGCCTGTAATGCTGTTGCATTTCTTATCAATTGGTGGAAATGGCCTAGGTGCCAAAATGTCACTTTGCCTTAACAGCTATTTTTCTACTCTGTAGGGTCCTGCTGAGAAAGACTTTCGACCCGTATGCCAATGTGCGCCACTGTATGTCCAGAGGTTCCAAGACCCTCCCCCATCGCTGCAGGCCCCCCCTCCAAGACCCTTCCCCCATCGCTCCAAGACCCTCCCCCATCGCTGCAGGCCCCCCCTCCAAGACCCTTCCCCCATCGCTCCAAGACCCCTCCCCCATCGCTGCAGGCCCCCCCTCCAAGACCCTTCCCCCATCGCTCCAAGACCCCTCCCCCATCGCTGCAGACCCCCCCTCCATGAACCTCCTGCTGAGAGACTTTTGACCTGTGAGTCTTGCATGCCAACATGTGTGCTCCATCTAAGGCAACTAGACCTTCTACACTCTATACGATTGTTATAATTTACTCTATTCTTTCTCTGCACATTTTTTCGGTTTAATCCTAATTTTATTTCAAAAAAAAAAAAAAAATGCTGTATGTCCTTCAAATAGGCTAGGTGCACCAGCTCCTCTATTTCCTGAAAGGAAGTGGGCATCTTTACTTCCTGTCCTATACTATTGGTATTGGTAGTGATTAATCAGGTGTGCGCTGGGTGTGCCACACACCTGATTAATCACTTAATCCAATAGTATGAGACAGGAAGTAAAGATGCCCACTTCCTTTCAAGAAGTAGAGGAGCTGGTGCACCTAGCCTATTCTCTCCAGCATTTCTTATTTGTTTTGCATATACCACATGGTGTGGCAAGTGATGGCATTTATGTTATTTGTCAGTCAAGTTCAAATTATTTGTGTACATTTGATTACATGTAAAATAAATAGGTTAAAATGTAGTTGTGCTTCTCTTGACTCTTCTCTGCTGTTCAGTACAAGTTTTTCATTCAAGCCTACTGCCAGTAATGCACTGTAAATGTACTAAGTGGATACAGCATTTAGCTGTCTTTTATTGTTACTGTAACTCCAAAATTACTGTAATTTATGGGCAGCAAAATACCGTAAAATAACAGTCATGACGCTGACAGTAAGTTACTCTAAAATGATAAAGCCCAGTATGTTACTGTATTTTGATATTACAGTAAGATGTTGAAATCCTGTAAAAGTACAGTATTCAACTGGTCGCACTGCTGCCTGTATTTTACCGTAAAATCTATTAAATTTGTATTTTACTGTATTTCAATATTACAGTAAGAATAAGAAATACCGTAAAAGTACAGTATTCAACTGGTCGCACTGCTGCCTGCATTTTACTGTAAAATTTACGGCCAATTTTTTACAGTGCAGGGTGTCTTGAGACGCACTATACACATTAGTATTATTCATTAGGCTATTTGCTAAACAATATGAACAATAAATGCAATACAAACAATATGATGTAACACCAAACCAGAGACCCCCAAAACGCAAGACAAGACACCTCCCCAGAGCAGACAGGTGCGCCGTGAAAGTGAGTGACGTCACTGCGAAATAGAAAACGCAGAGGTGAGAGAAAGTCGCGAGCGGTTCTGACGTCACGTCTCTCTTCACTTTCACTTTTCGTTTGCAGCGCGAGGCGGCGGACAGCTCCGACGCCGCGGGGACACGCGCCGATTGTGGATTGAAATCTGAACGAAACCCGCTTAAATCATCTCTAAACCGAACCGCATTCTTCTGAAGTGTGATACGGAGAATCGACTTCGAGGAGGATTTTGTTGTCGTCTTGTTCCAGAAGAGGAATGAGAAATGAGATGTGAAAGTGTGGTTGTAACCAGAGAACACCGAGCTGCGAGACTACCGTCTTTATCTCACCACAATTCTACTGAAAGCAGATGTGGAAACAGTCAAATATGTTTTCAGTGGGAATATGTAGTTTTGTTCCTTTCGCCCGGTCCGGAGCCAGAGGACGGTGTTCCTGCCGCCTTGCAGCGCCACCGGCCGGGGGAAACCGGGGAAAGTGAAAGTCTCCGCCCCCGCTGCCTGAGTTGGGAATTTCTCCCCCGTTTTCCCTTTCCTAACTCCAGATATATAAACAGCACAGGTAGGTACCATGTTCACATCCCGCTGGGAAACTAACAGGAGACTAAAGTGTATCTCGACATGTACACGAGCACCATGCAGACCTGGACGTGTGTTTTCATTCTTCTCTGCAGCGCGCCGACGGCGTGTCAGGGATGCGACTGGCTACGTCACCACTACCGGTACCTGAGCAACGAGTCGTTGTCGCTCGTGGACACAATGGTGAGTTAACGGTTATCGGAGCTCTGCACGGTGACACAAGGCAGCCTTCTGCAGACACACCTCAGCCTCACGTGCTGAGATACAACGAGGTTTATGTGATTGTTGTGATTGTTATTGTCACTTCGTTGCATTGCTGATGAGCTGACTTGCCCTGAGCATTTCATTACAGCGTCTACGGCTGTATTATGTTGACAAATCAACTTTGATTTGATTCGTAGGATATTGACAATGTGAATGTCTGAATAATAATCTAGGAGAGAATTAACTGTCAAAGTAACACTCAAGTTTAAAAGTCTTGTTTATTATTAGAGATTTAACAACGTCTGATGTCTGTGAATGACCTCCACACTCTGCAAGCATTTGTCTTAGACCAGGCTGCCTGACTGAGATGATCTGTGACTTAACATTTTTATCTCTGTGTGTGTGTGTGTGTGTGTGTGTGTGTGTGTGTGTGTGTGTGTGTGTGTGTGTGTGTGTGTGTGTGTGTGTGTGTGTGTGTGTGTGTGTGTATGTGTATGTAGGGAGGAGAGTACACCCAGGAGCACATGCCGGTATCTTTCCCGTATTCTCTGTACAGACACATCCATCAGGCTGAGGTAAGAGACATCTGACATGCTGAAATAATGTTGCTAGATAGACAGACAGATAGATAGATAGATAGATAGATAGATAGATCAGAAACTGTAAAAAGTAAAGATATATATCTTAAATCTATCTATCTATCTATCTTATCTATGCTTGTTCTCTCCATGGAATGAAGTGTCTTTGAGGACTGAGAAAATATAAATTATTCGCTATACAAAATAAATGCATTATTATCATTGTTGTTGTTGTTGTTGTTGTTAATAACAGTATCTCTCTCTTGGTCCAGTACTCAGACAGAGTGTGGTTCCTGAGCGAGGCGATCCGCCACATCAGCGATCTGTTGGAGGGAAACACGGAGGCCGTCACCTGGGACCAGACCCGCCTGGAGCACCTCCGCCTCATCCTCCACCGCCAGTCTGACAACCTCACAGCCTGCGTGAGTCTACTGTTATAACCCTAACCCTACTGTTATAACCCTAACCCTACTGGTTATACTGGTTATACCCCTAACCCTACTGGTTATAACCCTAACCCTACTGGTTATACTGGTTAAGTGTTCTATTGTTCCATTCCATTCTATTATGTTATATTATGTTGTGTTGTGTTGTGGTGTGGTGTGGTGTGGTGTGTTGTGGTGTGGTGTGTTGTGGTGTGGTGTGGTGTGCTGTGGTGTGTGGTGTGGTGTGGTGTGGTGTGTGGTGTGGTGTGTGGTGTGGTGTGTGGTGTTGGGTGTGGACACTGTGGTGTGTTGTGGTGTGTGGTGTGGGGTGTTGTGGTGTGGGGTGGGGTGTTGTGGTGTGGTGTGGGGTGTTGTATTCTAGCTGTTCTTATCTTACGTTCAGGTAACTCAGAGGCTAACGTGTTGTTGTGGTGTGCAGGTGTCAGACAGGAAGCCAGACAAGAGGCTGGAACGCTACTTCAGGAAGCTGAAACACAGGGTCCTCAGGAAGATGGTGAGGTCACCTCCAGTCATAATAACAATCATAATAATCACAATCATAATAATCATAATCATATAACATCAGCATTATAATAATCATATAACATCATCATTATACTAATTATAATGATAACAATCATACAAATAATAAAAATGATAATAGTAATAATAATATGATAGTAATAATAATAATAATAATAATAGTAATAATAATAATAATAATAGTAATAATAATATTAGTAATAATATGATAGTAATAATAATAATAGTAATAATATGATAGTAATATTATTAATAATAATAATAATAATATGTGTTATGTATTGTTTGTTGCAGAAGTACAGTGCTCAGGCGTGGGAGCTCATCAGGAAGGAGACCAGAGATCACCTCCTGAGGCTGGACATCCTGGCAGCTCAAACCAGGAGGCCCTGACCTCTGACCCCTGGTCACCTGACCAAACCAGTTTATAAAGCGTCCATCAAACTGATACTGTTATACTGTGATACTTTAATGTTACTTACATTTTTATTCTATTTATATGTGTAATTGTGTTGCACATTTTTATAATAATGTATTTATATTATGATGTATTATTATATTTATGTATATTATGATGTATTAGTATATTTATGTATATTATGATGTATTATTATATTTATGTATATTATGATGTATTATTATATTTATGTATATTATGATGTATTATTATATTTATGTATATTATGATGTATTATTATATTTATGTATATTATGATGTATTATTATATTTATTTATATTATGATGTATTAGTATATTTATGTATATTATGATGTATTATTATATTTATTTATATTATGATGTATTAGTGTATTTATGTATATTATGATGTATTAGTATATTTATTTATATGTTGTATTTACTTTTGAGGCCTATGGAATTCCTGTGGAATGTGAACTATGTTGCCTACATTGCTTTACACTGGAAGTGTAAAAAACTCAAACGAGAATAAAACCTTTTTGTGAACATCGTCTCATTCTGTTCTTGTGTTACCTACTGAGAGTGGATGTAACATTATAGCACAGGGATATAGATATTTTAAATTATTAATATTGAAAGTACAGGGGTGGGCAGGACATGTACCCCAAAATAATTAATTTTATATGACGTGTAGGTCTGCATCTGTATGAAAACTGTTAATTTGGAAACATTTGGTTAACTTAAACCGAAACTCAGCCAGTATAACCCAACCACACAGGGGCTTTTAGAGATTCATAAGGTGGGTGTCAGTAAGATGACTGGTCCAACGTATTTGTGCTGCTCCCTGATTGGGACAGCGATTATGTTCAAGAAGAAAGGTCATTACACGTTTTGATTATTATTAAAACTAAACATGATAATGTTCGCCTTTGAAATGTGTTCAGTATTGGTGCCACTCAGTTTTCCTGGCCGAGAGCTCGTTCTTTTGCTGTCGAAATGCAAAGATCTGGTTGGAGATTTGGCACCAGCACCGGCCCTCAAACTGCCTTGGTGGAAGGGGTAATAAAGACCTCCTCCCCCCGCTTGGATGTGTTGCTTTCGATAAAGGTGTCTGCTAAATGTCTACAATGAAAACATGTAAATGTACAGCATCACAAAACACCAAATCTGTTATTAAAACACAAAAAGACACGCGCTGCCAACCAACTAGCCTATGTGGTCTGGTCGATTGGTCCAAGTCGGCATCCGATTTAATGTTCAGACCTTTCTTTTGAAAAATTTAAAAACATTTCAGTGTTGTTAGTCAATTAAAATAGCTTGTTTTGCGAGCCTGCTACTAATGTAAAGTTGTGTTATAGCCTATGTAATTAGGTAAGCGGGGATTACTCACCAAATCTATTGCGTTGCAGTATGTTGGCTTGAGTGAGTTTGTGTTGTGATTTTCAACAACATTTAAATGGCTCTCCATGTTTCAAAATAAAAGTCATTTTGAACATTTTGTTTAGCCTAGTTGCTGCCATGTGGACCAAACCACTAGACCATGGCACAAACTCAATTTCAGTGCGGATGTTTATTTGCAAAACATTTAATCAAGAACAACACGTTTGTTCTGCAGAAATATATATTTTAATAAATATAAAACATATATATAGAGATACATAAATAAATAAATAAATAAATAGATAGATATCGCACAGTAGTCAACATTATCATAAAAATATGATCAAATTTAAAAGATGGACAAAATGGCCATCATGACTTTGGTTCTATGTCCTGGTCCAGATGGTGTTGGTTCTATGTCCTGGTCCAGATGGTGTTGGTTCTATGTCCTGGTCCAGACGAGGCTGTCAGAGTGGTGCTGCAGGATGGACTGGAGGGTGAGCAGCACCTCCTTCCTCGCCACCTCCCACGCGCAGTAGCTATAGTTCTGTAGAGAGAGAGAGAGAGAGAGAGAGAGAGAGAGAGAGGGGGGGGGGAGAGAGAGAGAGAGAGCAGGGGGGAGAGAGAGAGGGAGAGAGAGAGGGAGAGAGAGAGGGAGAGAGAGAGGGAGAGAGAGAGAGAGAGAGAGAGAGAGAGAGAGAGAGAGAGAGAGAGAGAGAGAGAGAGAGAGAGAGAGAGAGAGAGAGAGGGGAGAGAGAGAGACAGACACAGATAATTCGTATATATACGAATATACATTTTATTAGTATTTAATGTTATTTTATTTCATGTTCTCAGTTAGAGCTTACCTTCTCTTTTAAAACAGCCTCGATGTTCTGGAAGTACGTCTTCAGCGCATGCGCTCTGACGGAGTCATCAGTCCCACGCGCTCCGCTCATCATCTGAAATAGTCACGAGATCTCAGTCACACACATATATATATATATATATATAAATTATATTATATTATATGTATACATCTCTCACGTCTCTGACACTTAAACAACGACGCCATGTCGCTTGTTACAACAACACACATTAACAATGGTCCAGGATTAAAAACTCAATAATGCCTTCTATCTTGTATCCAAACGAAGCCATCTCAATTGTTATAGTTGATTTGAATTACGATATTTGACACATTAGAAATACACATAGTTTACAAATACAACAAAACACACATTCAACTAACTAACTACCTAACTAATAACTGACAAATAACTAACTAACAACTAACTAATAACTAACTAACTAACTAACTAACCCTATCCCCACTTTACATCCCATAAAAATCCCATAACTGGTGACTCACACATCTGCTCTCTTCGACCTGCCGGTACACAATGTTCTGGAAGTCGTCGAGCTTCTGCTGGTCCCACTCGGTTGGCAGGTGGTCGGCTGCTCCCAGCAGAGAGTCGATGCTGCTCAGACTCTCATAGACCACCTTCCCGACGTCCCGCTGGAGGAGAGAGGACGTGATGACGAGGCCTCAGGCCTACTGAAGCATTCAATCCAACACGCAGCGCAGAGCGACTCTACCGTCCTGAGACTGTTGCTGTTGTTATTATTATTATTATTATTATTATTATTATTATTATTATTATTATTATTATCATTATTATTATTATTAGTAGTAGTATTGTTATTATTGTTATTGTTGTTGTTATTATTATTATTATTATTATTATTATTATATAGCCTAATAATAATAATAACAATAATAAAAATCATCATCATCATCATCATCATAATCAGTAGCATTGTATTCAAAGCCACTAATTTCATGGAGAGAAATGAAATAAAAAGAAATAAAAAGTAAGACAAAAGCACAATCAGTAAAACAACAATAAAAATAGTTGAAGATTAAAAGCCAGTTTAAAAGATGAGTTTTGAACGATTGTTTTATAATGTAATAATAACACTTACCTGCGGCGCGGCAGAGGTAGCGAAAGACGCGGCGGGGAACGCGATGACGACATTATCCTGCAGGCACCGCGCGGGGAAGTTTCCCCCCTGAAAGAACAGTCAGAATAAGTTACTCAGCATCACAAACATCACCGGGAGTGAAAGCTTCTTCTTCTTCAGGTTGAAGTCCAGCAGACTGACCATGTCTCTGAGGAGGGTGTGGCTCATCTGCACGAGGTGCCCTTGGAGTTGACAAGGCGCGGGTGCGGCGCCAACCTGCGCGAGGCAGAGGAGGAAGGCGCACGTCCAAGCAGCGGTACCGTGAGAGACCATGGTCGTTTATCTGGAGACAAGATCTACAACAGAGAGACGTGGTTGGTTCAATAAAAGCTCTGATTCCCTCATTTAAGCCTCAAGCAGCAGCGATCCAATGGATTCCTATCGACTCACCTGTTTGGAGCGTATCGTATGGGATCGTCTTCTGAGGTGAATGTGTCTCCTGCTCCCATCACTGCGGTTTAAATAGGCAGGATTCATGAATGTATAAAAAGTGAAAATGGGAGCGAAATTAAAATGAATGAATTTGGGAAGTTTTGGGCAAGCTCAAACCGCAAGGCAGGATTTCCGTTTTTCAAATCCCCCTAGTTCCCCCTCTTGTGGAATGGTAACGGAAGACGGGACGAGGCCTTCACGTCGCAGGTGGCATGAAGAAGCTTCATGGTGTGTGTGTGTGTGTGTGTGTGTGTGTGTGTGTGTGTGTGTGTGTGTGTGTGTGTGTGTGTGTGTGTGTGTGTGTGTGTGTGTGTGTGCGGGCGTATATGTGCGTGTGTGCGTATGTGCGTGTGTGTGTCTGGTTGTAATGATGATATATAATGAATATGAATATGAATTTCTGATATTGAACTATCACATCCGGGTGATTAATAGATTAAGACAATGTATTCAGATCTGGTGTCAAAAGCCTGCACACACATCTGTCAAACATCGAATGTTACCAGTCAAAAGTTTGGACACACCTTCAGATTCAAATGTTTTTCTTTCTTTATGTATTATTTTCTACATTGTAGATTAATACTGAAGACATCCAAACTATGAAAGAACACGTGAGGAATTATGTAGTAAACAAAAAAGTGGTAAACAAACCTATATTTTAGATTCTGCAACGTTTGCAGGAAAAGTGCTATAGCCTACAAATAAAGGTTATTATTATTATATTATATATCTATGTTCATTATTAGGCTATTATTATTATTATTATTATTATTATTATTGTTACTGTTATTGTTATTATTCTTGTTATTATTATTAAGTAGCCACCTTTAGATGTCATCAAAGCAAAAGGTGGCTACTTTGAAGAATCTAAAATATAAAACATATTCTGGTTTGTTTAACACCTTTTTGTTTACTACATAATTCCATATGTGTTCTGTCATATGTCTTCAGTATTAATCTACAATGTAGAAAATAATAAAAACAAATAAAACCATTGAATCACATAGGCCTATACTATAATCCACTATTTGAATTCTGGTTAGATGCCGAAGTGCGTTTCGTTGTGTTAGTACTGTATTAGTAACCCCCCCCCCCAAAAAAAAAAAAGGTTTTGGATAATAAATACAAACGGAGATATCTGTTTTTGAAAAACAACCCCTCAAAGTTTAATCGGGAATAATATTAATTATGAATTAATGAATCCACTAACTAATAGATATCAACAATATGATATTGACGTGAACAGAAATAGATATATAGTATAATAATAGATATATAGTATAATAGATATATAGTATAATAATAGATAGGCCTAT
>NC_137675.1:30472811-30575311 GCF_963989245.1 Nansenia antarctica | reverse complement strand
ATGCCGGGTAGCGGACAGCTTGGGTTGTGTTTAATTGTCATCTTGTTTAGGTTAGTTAAGGTTAATAGTATTAACACAGTATTATTATATTTATTTATTTATGTATATTATGATGTATTATTATATTTATTTATATTATGATGTATTAGTATATTTATGTATATTATGATGTATTATTATATTTATGTATATTATGATGTATCATTATATTTATGTATATTATGATGTATTAGTATATTTATTTATTTATGATGTATTATTATATTTATTTATATGTTGTATTTACTTTTGAGGCCTATGGAATTCCTGTGGAATGTGAACTATGTTGCCTACATTGCTTTACACTGGAAGTGTAAAAAAACTCAAACGAGAATAAAACCTTTTTGTGAACATCGTCTCATTCTGTTCTTGTGTTACTGAGAGTGGATGTAACATTATAGCACAGGGATATAGATATTTTAAATTATTAATATTGAAAGTACAGGGGTGGGCAGGACATGTACCCCCACATAATCAATTTTATATGACGTGTAGGTCTGCATCTGTATGAAAACTGTTAATTTGGAAACATTTGGTTAACTTAAACCGAAACTTAGCCAGTATAACCCAACCACACAGGGTCTTTTAGAGATTCAGAAGGTGGGTGTCAGTAAGATGACTGGTCCAACGTATTTGTGCTGCTCCCTGATTGGGACAGCGTTTATGTTCAAGAAGAAAGGTCATTACACGTTTTGATTATTATTAATAAGTAAGAATAATAATTAAGTCAGTCAAGTGTCAAAATGTCAAGAATGTCAATTTGTTAACGTTGGCTAATGTTATTATGAACAAAATGATTTTATCATACATTCCTCCATTCCATGCCTTTATTTGTTTGTGTTGTAATGAAATGACATAATCAAACTTTGAATTGAATTTCAGTTATGTACAATTCTTAAAGCAAGACAGCTGCCTGATATGCTTGATACAGTCTTATTTTTTGTTGTTGCATCAATTTTAATGTTGGACCAATGCATTGCATCTAATTAAAATACAGGCAAATAAACGTCATTAAGTTTAAAGTACTATCTTGGCTGTCTTTTTCTCTCAACGCTTCAATAGGTAGATCTTGCCTTCACCAAGGCCGAGGTCAGGGATCTTGGGCTTAAAAAAGTTGGTGACCACTGCTTTAAGGGTTTATTGTGGGACTGTTGGTATTAGCAAATCTAAGATCATGTGCGTGTGTTTCATTGTACATATTTGTGTCCATTAAATGGTGACCATAATGTTTTCACCAAAACATAATGGAATGATGAAATCATATGAATGTGTTTATAGCCAAACAAGGATAAGGCAGCAGTGTATACAATAGAACATAAATGCATTTATAAATAAAACAAATGTGTAAACAAGTAAAATGTATTATTTGCATCTGCTCTGGGCCCTATTCCACGAAGCTCGATAAAGTTCTAAGCCTCGATAAAGTTTTAAGCCTCGAAAATGTTAGCTTGCGTTCGGTGCCATCAACGTGGCTCAAATAATTCGCTGCTTGGTTGAGCTCCTTCTGGGCCATATTCCACTAAAGGTGGCTTAATATAGCGGCGCTATAATTAAATGCGGCGCTCAGGGACCTCGAGATTGGTATTCAAGCCTCAGGTGATTCCTCGAATGAGGATCAGCCTTGTGTCATCAGTGTTCACAGAAGACAGGCTTACAAATCTTCGATATGGGCGCGTGCACGCAGACATAAAAAGCCCTGAAGTGTCGATCTGTCGAAATGAAGATACTCCACTCTGCAGGGGTACTACATTTGCGCAGCATTCCGAATTATTGATTTTTATGAAGACGGAAAAATAAGATGTAAAATAGTGCAATACTGCCGCAATTAACAAGGCGAGGGAAATGGTTTGGCAAGAAATTGCTGACCGATTAAATGCGTAGGTCATACTAGCCCCAGTTATTGTTATATGTTCATATTTTAATAAATGAATATTACTACTGTGGTGATATCCGCAGCAGGCTACAAACCGTCATATCGCCACAATGGCCTAGTCGTATTGACTGCTGCCATAGGATTTATTCGTCATTTTCTATCAGTGGTTCGAATCCCTCCTCAGGCGCACTTTTTACTGCATTTCGTTGTCTGAATCTAATCTAAAATCTCATCTAAAAAAGTATTGTAGGCTATAAAATGATGGTGCAGGCTAATTTACAAGAACTGACACGATTACAATGGTGTTTGAAACCTTTGCATGAAATCTTCGGTTAAATGTAAAAAAAATAAAAATGAATGACTTAGTCAAGTCTCGAACTCGCAACCTTTGGAACTCGAGTCCGCAGCCTTAACCACTACGCCAGCTAGACCGCTGTGATGACAGCAATGCAAGTTGAGACAATTACTTCTTTTTTTTTTTACACTTTTCTTTATCAAGTTATCTATCACACAATCAAACTATCTATCGATCGATCACACTTTCAAAATATCAAATTATCTATCTATCACACAGTCAAACTATCTAATCAAACTATCTATCGATCGATCACACTTTCAAAATATCAAATTATCTATCTATCACACAGTCAAACTATCTATTCAAACTATCTAATCTATCTATCTCATGTGAAGTGGGAACTAATATTTCCTAAAAGACACATGAGGAACGTTTAGTTTCCGCCTGTGAGCCTTTTTTGACGCACGGATGACTATAGCCTGTGTTTTAGCCTGGTCGGGACCAGGCTAATTATATCTGACTCAGAAGGAGCTCAACCAAGCAGCGAATTATTTGAGCCACATTGATGGCACCGAACGCAAGCTAACATTTTCGAGGCTTAGAACTTTATCGAGGCTTAGAACTTTATCGAGCTTTGTGGAATAGGGCCCTGAGTCAGATATAACTAGCCTGGTCGCGACCAGGCTAAAACACAGGCTATAGTGAGACGCGTGTCAAAAAAGGCTCACAGGCGGAAACTACATCCCGAACGACAGTTCCTCCCTAGGAAATATTAGTTCCCACTTCACACGAGATAGATAGATTAGATAGTTTGACTGTGTGATAGATAACTTGATATTTTGAAAGTGTGATAGATACATCGATATATCAATAAAGAAAAGTCATTTTTTTTTTTTTTTTTTTTACATTTAACCGAAGATTTCATGCAAAGGTTTCAAACACCATTGTAATCGTGTCAGTTCTTGTAAATTAGCCTGCACCATAATTTTATAGCCTACATACTTTTTTAGATGAGATTTTAGATTAGATTCAGACAACGAAATGCAGTAAAAAGTGCGCCTGAAGAGGGATTTGAACCACCGATATAAAATGACGAATAAATCCTATAGCAGCGGTCGATACCACTAGGCCATTGTGGCGATATGACGGTTTGTAGCCTGCTGCTGATATCACCACAGTAGTAAATATTCATTTATTAAAATATGAACATATAACAATAACTGGGGCTAGTATGACCTACGCATTTAATCGGTCAGCAATTTCTTGCCAAACCATTTCCCTCGCCTTGTTAATTGCGGCAGTATTGCACTATTTTACATCTTATTTTTCCGTCTTCATAAAAAATCAATAATTCGGAATGCTGCGCAAATGTAGTACCCCTGCAGAGTGGAGTATCTTCATTTCGACAGATCGACTCTTCTGGGCTGCGTATGTCTGCGTGCACGCGCCCATATCGAAGATTTGTAAGCCTGTCTTCTGTGAACACTGATGACACAAGGCTGATCCTCATTCGAGGAATCACCTGAGGCTTGAAATCCAATCTCGAGTTCCCTGAGCGCCGCGTATGCGAGAAATTTAGTAGGCGAGCAATTATTTCCGGGAAATTTGAAGTCGGTTTTGATGGCCATGCCCACTGCAGCTCGAGCTCAGACTCACCTGCACGTCACGTGCTTGTAGAACGTCCAGAACATTTCAACCTTAACTGCCGTTCAACATCTGTCTCCCTCAACTCGACAGGTCACGGTAATTCACCGTCGTGTAAAACACGGTTTTATATTACAAATTGCCTCAATTATTTATCGAAATATCATATTGCTAAATACCCTTGCTCATAAGCTTACCAGTATATGCTTTATTTAGCATCTCGACTGAGATTTTGAGCCGCCTGGCTAGCCCACATTCCATGTTATAGCTAGCTGATCCTTGTCAGTCAGGTGTCAATCAGCTAACGTCAACTTGACTTTAAACGTAGCTAGTTGGGAACTGTATAATTAATTGTACCAATTGAGGTAATTGTAGTAATTAACATTAGCAACACATTCTAAGGCCATAATGTTCGCCGTGTCTATGTTATCTATGCCAATAGGACCACAGTGCTGACAGGATGGAGAGAGATAGAGGATTCAATTTAATCAACTTCAAGCTGCTGGTGCCTCCCAGACTCACAGGACAGGTTTCCACCGTTAAACCTGTTAAACCTCAGGAAAGCGTCGTGGACATGTGCGGTTACAGGCCTTCTGTGCAGGAGCAGGTAGGCCTAGCTAATTTTTATTATGTTATTTTGATCTTAAAAGAAAGGGTTAAACAGCCACAGACTATAGTAGGAATGTATTTAACATGCTATTTAAGGTACAGTACATGACACGAACTGCTTTGCTCAGTGAAAATGGAGTAGAGTGTTCACTTTTATTTCGTACTATTATCACTAAGTAACATCATTTACAACATGTCTACTGCTGCTGACACCCCCACGTATGAGTGAATAATAATAATAATAATAATTTTAATTGAATAACATCACACCAGTCTTCTCCCGGAGGAGACCGTTGGGCTACGACGGCAGTTGGTCTCGAGACAGAATAGCATCCATATTCAAATGAAACACATTGAAATAAACTAATGTTGTAGTTCAGCGATTCCCAACTTATGGGCCGCGGCCCTCTGGTGGTCCGTGAGAGTACTGCAAGTGGCCCGCCAAATCATGGGCAAAATATATTTTTACAAAAACGTTTTAATTTAAAAAATACATGCATGGTACTGTATTTTTTTCTTTAAAACCTTACAAAAATGCATCATCAGTGTGCTACTACTAGGCCTACTGCACTGTATGTATGATGATTGTATGATGATGCATATGAAATATCCAATATGAATAAAATAATAATGATGAGACACTCCCAAAAAATGTAGGTTACGTGTGCGTAAAATGCCTGTGTGGGCCGCGAATACTTTAGAGATGTTTAAGTGGGCCTTGAGTCCCAAAAGGTTGGGAACCGCTGGTTTAGAACATATAGGGCGCGTTCGTAAATTCGTCGATGCGCACACTGGATTCAACGTCGTCATGGAACCAAGTAATTTGATTGGACTAGAGGCAGTCACGTGGAGGCTCTGACTCTCTCAGAGCGAATTTACGAACGCGGCCATAGCATAGATTCATATCGTTCTTCCAATGCAGGACGATTCAGACCTAACTCATTCACAAAGCTGCAACCTTGCATCTAAATAGCCGTATAGTATACTAGTATGTAATAGTATAGTACAGTAGCAAAGCTGAAACTAATTCCCGTCTTTTAAATGGAATGCAATTTTTCTGCGACGGGTCTCAGGGTATGACTTCTCAGGGTATGATTATCTGAAAGCTGCATGCCTTGTATAATTGTAACGGCGAAGATCGTATCGTTTTTCAACAGCTACCGTTTCAGTGCAGATGAGGCATACAAGTTTTGCTTTACTAAATGTTGGCAAGATGAATGCGTACTTGTCAGTCCATTCCTCAATAAAGCTGCGGTTTTCCACGTGAATTTTACGCTTCAGGTTGTTTGAGAGTGACATTTTGCATGATTGATAACTGAAAATGATTACAATGTGTAATAACAAAGTGAAGCCAAAATATCTTGATCGCCCCCTGCTGGCTGGCTGCAGTATAGGTGTCAGGAGCCTGTTAACACGGATAATAAGCCATTAATAACATACATTTTGAAAGAAAGTGAAAATATTAAACAATAATATGCTAATTACGCCTAAATAAAATAAATACATATAAGTCCGGCCCCCACAGTGTATGCTTCAAAAAATTCTGGCCCTTGGACAGATGTAGTTGGTGACCCCTGATCTAGAGCCTCCTCCTCCTCCTCCACTCCTGGAGTCAGAGCCACTTCATCATCTAGAGCAGGGGTAGGCAACCTTTTTGATATGAAGTGCCATTTTTAAATGTTCTTGTTAGTCAGTGTGCCAACCACAATATCAACATTAATTATAACTCGACATCAAACCAAACCAAACAGACCAACAGATCTGCAATTTTATTCCACAACATGAACAACAATTTTCAGCAAAGAGCTATGTATGCAAAGCCATGTATGCTAAATAAACCTAAAAATGTAACTAACTGAAACTTGAACAAAATTACCAACATAACATCTAAGACAACTAAACTTTGTGATGCATAGCACAACTTTAAGCAAATTGGAGCGCTCAATTTCTACCAAAGTTGCTAAATGCGCTCCCTATGGTTATCATTTTAATAAGTAGGCCTAACTGGAGGGTGATTATACAAGGGTCTTACTTGTATGAATTATAATTTATATTTATATAATTATTTGGTTGTTACTTACATTTTATTCTTTTATTCCAACCACAACAAACATATATATTGTTTTGGTTGCAAAGAGCTATGTATGCAAAGCCATGTAAACAGTCCTAACAATCAATGTGATCCCTGGCCCTGTTTTCCTTTGCTCAACTCCATTATCTGGGGGTGGTACTTGGTCACTTTAAGTTGCACACAATTAATGCAACCGCTCCCCTCTGTTTCCCGACCATGGCAGGGGCACCATCTGTTGTCACTGCAAAAATCCTGCTAATATCAATCCCTCGCTCCACAAAATGCTCGATAAGAACTTTAGCGATGTCCTCACCTTTTGTTGTTTCTGGCATTGGTTTTAGGCAGCAGAGCTCCTCCCTTACAGCAGAATCACAGTATCTTGCTATGACAGCCAGACGTGGCATGTCATTCAGATCTACGCTCTCATCAAGTGCGAGGCTAAACACCGTCGCATCTTTCAAACCAGCGGTCTGCTGCGCTTTCACGTTTTCTGCCATTTCTCCTATTCTTCGTTCCACACTTCTGGCTGACACTGGGATGTCTTTTATTCTTGATTTTATTGTGTCTTTGTTTGATAAGCCTTCAAACAAAACATCTGAGCTACAGAGGAAAGCCTCCTTAATATATTCTCCATCAGTGAATGGCTTTCCACGTTTCGCAATGCAATGAGCAATGCGAAAGCTTGCTTCAGTTGCGTGATTTTTAGCAGTGGCAAATGCTTTAAAGGTGCTGGCCTGCTTCCCATACCTTGACACAGCACGTCTTATTGATTCGGCCTTGTCTGCTTCATCCTTGAACGACTTGAGTTATATTGATACAAGTATCGAATCGAATTCAGAATTTTACTTTGAAAATTGGCGCCAGAATACGGCTCTCGTGGAGTGGATGAGAGACTAGGGCTGCATTCGTAAATTCGCCCTGAGAGCGCCGGAGCGTCCCTGAGACTGCCTCTAGTCCAATCAAATTACTTGGTCCCATTGTGACATTGAACCCATTTTGCGCGAATTTACGAACGCGGCCAACATAAAAACATAAAAAAACATTATCCCATTCTCGCACTTATTGATTAGCTGTCGCGTGCCACTGTTTAAGCTGTCGCGTGCCACTGCTGGCACGCGTGCCATAGGTTGCCGACCCCTGATCTAGAGCCTCCTCCTCCTCCTCCTCCCCCTCCTCCACTCCTGGAGTCAAAGCTGGTCCCACAGAAGAAACCCTGAAACGGACATCAGGTGTAGCCAAGCTTCAGGCATAACACTTCACTGCCAAAAAGCAGAAAAAGTGAAAAGCACTATAGTAAGTATTACACTTATTATTATTTAATGCTGTTTTGGTCTTTTTCAGTGATCGCTCACTTCAAAACAAAAACTGTGTTTGTTTGGTGTTATACTAGACAGCTGCCATCTCAAAATGTCAGTATGCATACAGTAGCATTGCATAGTCTTAACATCATATGTTTCTTTTACCTGCACAGAAACTGGCTGATTGCAGACACCAAAGACTAGAGGAACCTCTGGATGCAGAAGACGTGTGGATTAAGTGCAATACAAGACACATTCAGTTCATGTGTTTTTTGTGTTTTTAGTTCCTTGTTCAAGTTGTAAGCTTGCTCCGTTGGCACAATGTAAATAAAAAACTTGCACTGAAAAGTTATGTAGATGGTTGATTATTTGTATGTCAGAGTCAACCCTTGCAATAAGTATCAATTTTATTTCATGAATTGAAAACAGCATTGATATCACATAAAAGCAAACTGGCAATAGAAAAGCTGTTCAAAAGAATCTTCTTCCCTTAAAACGCTAACGTTATAAAATACAAACATATAGTGGAGGTTAAAATGAGAATATGACTTGGCCTGAACACATTTTCAGTCAGGAGATTTTTTTTTGCTTTAATCCCATTGGTGAATGGTGAGAAAATGAGGAGAAGCTGGTTGACTTATTCCCCCAAAAGCAATGCACTTTTTTGTTTTTGCTGCAAATTGTTTTCTCGAAAAGAACATCATTTAGTCAAAGGGGGGGTAAGTGATTGGAAGAATGCACAATCTTTCTTGAAAACCCATGAGAGCTCTCCTGAACACACCAAGCATTTGGCAGCCTGGAAGGAGTTAGATTTGCGTGTCAAAAAGGGGGAGACTATAGACAGGCAGGAAATGTCACTACTAGAGGCTGAGAAGAGGCATTGGAGGGATGTTCTTACTCGTTTAGTGGCCATCATCCAATCGCTAGCACAGAGAAACATTGCTTTAAGAGGATCAAGTGACACATTGTATCAGCCAGACAATGGTAACTTTTTGAAAGAGGTGGAACTTCTTGCTAAGTTTGATCCTGTAATGCAGCAACACATTGCAAGGGTGCAAAGGGCAGTTGGATATCATCCACACTACTTGGGGAAAACTGTTCAGAATGAACTAATTGCAGCAATGAGTGGCAGAGTAATGGAAGAAATTGTGACCAAAATCAAAGCAGCCAAATACTTTTCAATCATATTAGATTGCACCCCAGATGTAAGCCACCAAGAACAAATGTCTGCACTCATTAGAATAGTCAAATTCAATGACATGCCAGAAATCAAGGAACATTTAATAGGTTTTCTTATAGCAGATGAAAGCACTGGTGAAAGTTTGGCAAACCTCATATTAAAAAAGTTAAAGGAACACAATCTCCCATTTGGTGACTGCAGAGGTCAGGCGTATGATAATGGAGCGAACATGTGTGGGAAACACAAGGGTGTACAGGCCAGACTCTTAGTAGTGAATCCCAGAGCCTTTTTTGTGCCTTGCGGGGCACATACTCTGAACTTAGTTGTGTCTGATGCAGCCAAAGCCTCCATAGTCGCAATTAGTTACTTCGGATACCTCCAAAAGATCTATGTTCTCTTTTCAGCAAGTGTTCAGAGATGGGCAATCCTGAAAGAACATGTTCCGATCAGTGTGAAGTCCTGGGCAGAAACTAGGTGGGAGAGCAGAATCAAAAGTGTAGAGGCTCTACGCTATCAGGCTGCAGGGATACGGGAGGCCCTCTTGGAGGTGAGGGATAAGGCCACTGATGGAAACATCCGGATTGAAGCCCAGTCTTTGGCAGAGGAGGTGGGCTCATACCGTTTCTCTGTTTGCTCGGTTGTGTGGTATGACATACTAGCAAAGATCCAGCATGTCAGCAAACTTATGCAGTCATCTGAAATGCAGTTAGATGTAGCTGTTGATCTACTCAGGAAGACACAGAGATTCCTTGCTGACTACAGAGTCACAGGTTTCGCAGCAGCTCAAGCAACAGCTACAGAAATATGTGATGGCATGAATGTGGCACTAAAGCAGAAGAGGCTGAGAAGCACCAAACGGCAGTTTGACTAAGAGTCATGTGATGAGCCTTTCACAGATGCGTTGAAGAGGTTAGAGGTGACATTCTTTAACACTGTTGTAGATGCGGCCAAATTGTCTATTGAGGAAAGGTTTGTCTGTCTGTCTGAGGTGAGAGACAAGTTCAGTGTGCTGAAAAACATCACTAATCTGACACATGATGAACTATCAACTCAGTGTGAGACACTTAGTGCTGCTCTAACAACAAACAGTGATCCTGACATCAACGGTAGGGAGCTAGCCCAGGAGTGAACAAACTTACCACAATTGCCTTCACCCAATATGTCCCTGCTGGACTTCCTATCATTCATTCACACCCAGCATTTGAAAGAGGTTTACCCCAATCTCTGGACAGCTCTTCGTATTGCGTTAACCCTACCAGTAACTGTAGCCAGTGCAGAGAGGAGCTTTTCAAAGTTAAAACTAATTAAAACATACGTACGATCCACAATGTCCCAGGAGCGTCTCACTGGCCTTGCAATTCTCAGTGTGAATCATAAAATAAGTGAGAGAATCTCATACAATGATGTAATCAATGATTTTGCTGCTATGAAGGCACGTAGAGTCAAGATCTAATATATAGGGTACTGTGAGTTATATATAGGCTACTGTGAGAAATATACTGTGATTCATATTGAGAAATATACTGTGAACTACTGTGGGCTATACTGCCAAATCAGCGGTGGCTGGTGAGTTTTATAATTTTGTTATTTATCTATTTTCTATCTATTTTTATCTCTTTTTTTTGGAAAGTGTGAATTTTATGTTTATATTTAAAGAATATTTAAGAATATATTATCAGCGGTGGCTGGTGATTTTTTTATTTTGTTATTTATCTATTTTCTATCTATTTTTATCTCTTTTTTTGGGAAAGAATGCTTGTTACATTCCAAAATCACTATCTGCCCAAGTCATCTCTTTGACATAGGCATTGTTGACACTACCTACTAGGATGGCCCAGTGACCAGGTGATTTTTTTTACTACGAGGGGGGGGGGGCATTTTCAAGATCTCGCCTGGGGCCCAACAGACCCACGGGCCGGCCCTGCTATACACCCTCGCCAGAGGTGGCCAGCTCAGGGGGATCAGCCCCGAACTTGCGTCAATCCTAATTCGTCATGAGAATGGCTGACGTCTCATGAGACTATGCAAGGCAGGGGCGTCCTTTTCCCTGAGTCAGGCCTAAGCTGACCGCATACCTTCTGGTTGGCTACTTCGGGGCCCAGCAGGGATCTTTCCTTCTCATAAAAAGCCACTGGCTGCTTCTTTCGGCTGCTTCCGATGCAGCTTTGATGGCTGAACGCAGGCTTTGGCCTCTGATTCCCAGGTCTGTAAACAATCTGGTGGTAGATCTTGCCACAAACCCTCTGCACCCCACCTCCACTGGGCGGACTTCAGTGTTCCAGCCGCGGTGTTGTGCTTCGGCGGCGAGCTCAGCATAGCGTAGATGTTTCCGCTCGTAAGCTTCATCCACTGCGTCCTCCCAGGGTACGGTTAGTTCAATGATGTACACCTTTTTTAGAGAAGGGGACCAGAGAACCAGGTCAGGTCTCAGGGTGGTTATGGCGATCTCTTTAGGAAACACAAGCTGTCGTCCAATATCAGTCAGCATCTTCCAGTCGCTCAGATGGTGTCGAGCTGCTCCTGGTAACCTTTTCCCCCTCACTGACAAAGGTAATTGCCTGTTGGTGGTTGGATGCTGATGGCGGTAGGGAGTTGGTGGCAGCTCGTTTGTCCTCCAGGGTGGATGCAAAGATCTTCAGGACTTGGTTGTGACGCCACGTGTAGCGTCCTTGGGCGAGACTAGTTTTGCATCCTGAAATAATGTGCCTGAGGGTGGCTGGCGTGGAACAAAGGGCACACCCCGGGTCTTCACCATACCACTGGCCAAGGTTAACTGGTGTTGGAAGGACGTCGTATGTAGCTCTGATAATAAAGCTCAACTGCCTCGCTTCCATGGCCCACATGTCCTTCCAGCTAATCTTCCTCCTCTCCACACTGTCCCATCGCGTCCACTGTCCCTGCTTGGCAAGAGAGACTGCCTTGGCCCATCTTCCAGCCTCCTCCTGATGGCGTACTTCCTCCACCACCATCTTCCTCCGTTCTGGTGCTGTGGCCTTACTCCAAGCAGGGCGAGCAGCTGTTAGCCCGAAGCCTCCTCTTCCCTGCTGAACATACCCCACAATGTCAGCATGTTTGAGGGCTGCTGTTGCTTCCTCCACCGCTTTGGCTGGTGTCCATTTGCGCCCGGTTGCCAAGGTTGGTGCGTTGTTGCTCACCACTAAATCTCTGGATTCATTCAGTGTCATCTGGAGTCTTGTTTTTGCACACTTGAACTCCTCTGTGAGACTGGTGAGGGGCAGCTTGAGGATGCTATCTCCGTAGAGACCTATGGTGGTAAGGCATCGTGGAATTCCGAGCCATTTCTTGATGTAGCCTGTGACTCCTCTTTCCAACTTCTCTACGGTTAAGATTGGGACCTCATACACTGCGAGGGGCCACAGCATCCGTGGTAGGAGTCCAAACTGCAGGCACCAAGCCTTTAACTTTCCAGGTAGCTGTGTTTTGTCGATGGACTGCAGGCCACTGCTGATATCTTTGCGCAGTTGTAGCACCTGGTCTTTGTCCTTCAGGCTTGCATCATACCACCTGCCAAGGCTTTTTACAGGTTGCTCAGACACTGTTGGGATTGGATCATCACCGATGAAGAATTTCAGGTCAGAGAGCACTCCCTTCACAATTGAGAAGCTTCGTGACTTGGATGGTTTGATCTTCATACGGGCCCAACTGATGTTCTCTTCCAGTTTTCTGAGCAGCCTCCTGGTGCATGAGACGGTGGTGGTCAACGTTGTAATGTCGTCCATGTAAGCTCTGAGTGGAGGGAGACGCTGACCAGAGTCAACTCGCTGTCCGCCTACAACCCATTTTGAGGCTCGGATGATGACTTCCATTGCCATCACAAATGCCAGGGGTGAAATAGTGCATCCCGCCATGATGCCTACTTCCAGGCACTGCCAAGAGGTGGTAAAGTCAGAGGTGGTAAAGCAGAACTGCATGTCTTGGAAGTAGGATTTAACCAGGGCTGTGATGGTGTCCGGTATGTGGAAGAAGTCGAAGGCAGAACACAGGAGTTCGTGGGGCACAGAGCCAAAGGAATTGGCAAGGTCCAGAAAGACGACGTGAATGTCCCGTCTCTCCACCTTTGCCGTTTGGATCTGGTGCCAGATCATGCTGAAATGTTCTGAGCACCCCGAGAATCCTGATATTCCTGCTTTCTGTACAGATGTGTCGATGTATTTGTTTCTTCTCAGATACTCGGCCATCCTTTGTGCAATGACACTAAAGAAGATTTTGCCCTCAACGTTTAGCAGGGAGATTGGACGGAATTGGCTGATGTTGACTGCATCCTTCTCCTTTGGGATGAGGACTCCACCTGCCCTGCGCCACGCTTTAGGTATTATCTTCTTCTGCCATGCTGTTCTCATGAGCCTCCAAAGAAACCTCAGGACATCTGATGCGTTCTTATACACCTTGTATGGGACTCCGTTTGGCCCCGGGGCTGATGCCGTTCTTGCTCGACGCACTGTGTTTTCCACCTCTTTCCAGGTTGGAGGGCTGATCAGCATGTGGTGTTCAGGGGGGTCGATTGGTGGGATATCAGAGGGAATGGTCAGATGTTCATGCCGCCTTGGGTCAGAGTGTGTTTCTTTCAGGTGATTTTCCAGGTCTGTCTTTGTTGTTTTAAGAGCTCCACTTTTTTCCTTTGTGAAGATACTTTTAAGGAACTTGAAGGGATCCTTATAGAACCGTGTTCTAGCTTGTTCTTTCTTCCTTCTACGTTTCCGGAGGTTCTCTGCTCTACGGAGGGATGCCAGCCGTGATTTGATGTCGACTTGAAGTGCGTTTATGCCTTCCCTTTCCACTCCAGAGGCTTTTTTCCACCGTTTCGTAAGTTGTCTTCTTTCTAGGACGAGGCGCTGGATCTCCTGTTGCCTCCTGGAAACGGGTGCAGTTGGAACATCTTTCCCGCCTTTCCTTTCTTGCACTCCAAAGCGTTCTGCCCCATACTGGTAGATGATATCCCCCATTCTCTCCAACTTCTTTTCCACTGTCCCTTTAAGTTGCTCAAGAGACAGGGTCAGGTCAGTATTGATAGTTTCCCACAGCTTCTTATCCCCGGCACCAGGCCACTTCACATGCAGTCTATGCCCTGCTAGTCTCTTTTCGACTACAGGTCTAGGGGGTTGGGTCGGTTCTACCACTGTTGTTATCCCCTCTGTGTTTGCTTCCTCCACGACAGTGGTACTGATGTACTGCAAGCTATGGTTTGCGTCCAGTTGCTGTACTTCATTCGACTTATTCGATTCCTTTCGCAGAAAGTAACCAACGCGAGGCCTCTGTCTCTCCTCTGTCAAACACTTCATCTTTCCTTGGTGAATTCTCAACCCCCGGTAGGATGTATTCTTCCTCCAACCACAGGGACATATCTGCTGTTTGTGGCCCGTTGACGTGGCTGTAGCTAGGGCAACTGTTGTGGCACTCTCTTGCACTGTGCTCCCGATACTCATAGTCGTTTCCGGTCCAGGGTCTGTTACCATAAAGTCAGCCGATGAGTCATCTTCCGCCCCCGCTCTCGCAGACTCTAGGGGTGTTCTCTTTTGTTGTCTTTTCGTAGCTATAGCGGGTGAATCCAACATGTCAAAGACATGGGAAACTACAAGCATGGGAAGCTAGCCCATGCCCGTCCCAGTGGGGTCTATTCCCTCCCGTCAGCTGTCTCTCCATGCCGCCACAAGGACTTTCCCCTGTCGTCAGCTGATCTTTCTCAGCGGTCACTGGACTCAGTGCCCAGTTACTCAGATTTATGAAACAGGATAAGATGTAAATTCCTTTGTGCAGGCACGTACGTGAGAGTGTGTGTGTGTGCGTGTGTGTCGTCTTGGTGGTGAGTGGTTCATGCGGGGGGGGGGGGGGGGGGGGGGGGCTGGGGTTAGGTTTAATTTGGGACGCATCATCAGTAGTGTTCCTCCAGGTCATGGGGTGTTTCGGCCATCACACTATACACCCTCGCCAGAGGTGGCCAGCTCAGGGGGATCAGCCCCGAACTTGCGTCAATCCTAATTCGTCATGAGAATGGCTGACGTCTCATGAGACTATGCAAGGCAGGGGCGTCCTTTTCCCTGAGTCAGGCCTAAGCTGACCGCATACCTTCTGGTTGGCTACTTCGGGGCCCAGCAGGGATCTTTCCTTCTCATAAAAAGCCACTGGCTGCTTCTTTCGGCTGCTTCCGATGCAGCTTTGATGGCTGAACGCAGGCTTTGGCCTCTGATTCCCAGGTCTGTAAACAATCTGGTGGTAGATCTTGCCACAAACCCTCTGCACCCCACCTCCACTGGGCGGACTTCAGTGTTCCAGCCGCGGTGTTGTGCTTCGGTGGCGAGCTCACCATAGTGTAGATGTTTCCGCTCGTAAGCTTCATCCACTGCGTCCTCCCAGGGTACGGTTAGTTCAATGATGTACACCTTTTTTAGAGAAGGGGACCAGAGAACCAAGTCAGGTCTCAGGGTGGTTATGGCGATCTCTTTAGGAAACACAAGCTGTCGTCCAATATCAGTCAGCATCTTCCAGTCGCGGGCCAACCGTAGCTGGCCTCGCTCAGATGGTGTCGAGCTGCTCCTGGTAACCTTTGCCCCCTCACTGACAAAGGTAATTGCCTGTTGGTGGTTGGATGCTGATGGCGGTAGGGAGTTGGTGGCAGCTCGTTTGTCCTCCAGGGTGGATGCAAAGATCTTCAGGACTTGGTTGTGACGCCACGTGTAGCGTCCTTGGGCGAGACTAGTTTTGCATCCTGAAAGAATGTGCCTGAGGGTGGCTGGCGTGGAACAAAGGGCACACCCCGGGTCTTCACCATACCACTGGCCAAGGTTAACTGGTGTTGGAAGGACGTCGTATGTAGCTCTGATAATAAAGCTCAACTGCCTCGCTTCCATGGCCCACATGTCCTTCCAGCTAATCTTCCTCCTCTCCACACTGTCCCATCGCGTCCACTGTCCCTGCTTGGCAAGAGAGACTGCCTTGGCCCATCTTCCAGCCTCCTCCTGATGACGTACTTCCTCCACCACCATCTTCCTCCGTTCTGGTGCTGTGGCCTTACTCCAAGCAGGGCGAGCAGCTGTTAGCCCGAAGCCTCCTCTTCCCTGCTGAACATACCCCACAATGTCAGCATAATACAAATTAATTTATAACACATTTTCTTAGCAAACAACATGTCTGTAACAGGATCAGGGTTTCCGTTAACCGGTAATTACCGGTCTTTGTCCGGTAAAATTTGTTGAAGTCCGACAAATTGAAAAGTCGTCGGACATATTGTCCGGTGAAAATAATTCCCTCTAAGCACAATTTGAATACAATTCGCTAAAGTTCACATTCTGATTCCTTCTATTTTAAAAAAGACGAATATATAGGCTATGTATTTCTTTTATTATGATATGATTTGACACCGGCATGATGATGACTCCTAATGTGTAGGCTGGCCTAGATGCGAAACAGCGGTAATAGTCAGGTGCCACATGGGATTGATGCCAGATGGGATTACAGCCTAACCAGTCTATTACCGCTTAAACCCAGTAGCCCATTCGGCGATAACCCGGCCCATCTGGCAACCCAGAGTTCAGAGTTGAATGGAAAGAAACTTCCCCCTGGCTGCGTTTAGATGAGGAAGGAAAAATGTTCTGCTCACCGTGCAAAAAATCGGGGAGGAATAACGGATTCACGAGAGGAGAAACGAATATGAGAATGTCGGCTCTCACTGATCACAGGCGGTGCAGTGAGCACATATCGGCGGTCAGTTTGAGGCAACAGCAAACCGCTATGAAAGGCCACTGTGAGCAGGCTAATGCAACGGCTAACAATAAGCTGCACTCTCAGCTACAAGTTGCATTTCACATGGCAAAAAATGGCATCGCATGTCATCAGTATGTGGGACTGACTGAGCTACTGAAAGCAGTTAAGGCTCCAGATTTTGTCTTGAGTGAGGGCATTTAGCGCCACAGCGACTCCGTTGATGACATGGAAAGGGCACTGGAAGACGTTGTGATGGATCAGCTGGATGAAAAGCTAAAGGGGAGTGACTTCATTGGAATTATCATTGATGAGACAGTAAATATCACCGTGGACAAGAAGCTGATTATATACGTGAAGTTGGAAATAAAAGGAAGAGTTGAGACATGTTTTCTGGGCAATTATGATGTGCGGGACCGCACAGAGTGTATATTTGACAAAGTGGTGGAGGTGCTCCGCGAGAGAGGTGTGGAGCTGTCCCACGTCATTGGCCTGGGCAACCGAGTTGCGCTGGCCGCGCTAGATGCTGCAAAGGCTGTTGACCAGGTAGGAGCCTACAAGCGCACAATTGCTTCTGTGTACTCCTTTTGTCCACCTGGTTATAGAAATGACGTTGTTTTATTGATTAAAAAAGGGTAAAACTGGAAAGAGAAAATAGAAAACTCACATTAATCCCAAACAATTTAACAAACTTCAGTTAACGTAATGTGGAGTCCGTTCATTGATCGATGCTGTCTGTTCAGTTCCCAGTGAGGCGCCCGTTCAGCGCTGGACATAATCATTATGATAATGGCATAGCGCGCATGCGAATCATGTTATATTATTATATATTATATAGCTCGCATCTAATCGTATCGGATGAGAAATAGACATTAAATGGCATATATAGGCCGCTACACAACAGTTATCACCGCGACAAACAGCTATATTATATTTTAATATGATGACCGGAATATCTCACGTTTGTCCGGTAAATCGAAATCTTCACGGACACGATGTCCGGCGGCAAATTTTTCTAACGGAAACCCTGAACAGGATACTATGAATTATAATGTTCGGCTTGTTCCAAGAAGCCTTGTTCAAAGCCTCGTTCAAAGGCTGTTTTCAAGTTATTTTGTTTACACCATGTTCAGTGGCTATCGTAACATTCATCTTTCTTAAAGCATGCAATAGTATGTTGAATGTAAGGAAACCCAGTAATATGAATTCTCTTGTCATTCTTTCACTAAGTCATATTGCAAGAGTAATTAATATACCATGTTCTGGTGCTATATTTGGGGGAAAAGAGACATTTATTATGTGTCATAGGTGACATTGTTGTTGGTGTTCTTGTATTGTAGCATTTTTCATATAGTTAAGAGTCAATTTGTCTGACACAAATACTCTTATGCTGGATTTTGACAGTGATCTAGCTCATCGCATCGCCCCAGGCCAGTGGGCAACCATGTACGGCAGAGACATCAAGGTACTTTTGTCCTGCATCTCATGCACTTGCACATGTCTTTATTATCCTTTTGACCACATAACTGTTATATTGCTATTAACACCTTGTCCAATTCTTTCAGGGTTTCCCTCGCCAAAACGCAGGGATTGATTGTGGTGTCTTCATATTGATGGTAAATTCCTTTCTATTCTATTGAAAATGTTGTTCATTTGAAATGGTCATAACCTAATAAGCAGATATTTGCCTTTCACAGTATGCACTCTGTCTCACCACTGACGCTCCACTTCAGTGTGGAGAGGAGGAAGATTAGCTGGAAGGACATGTGGGCCATGGAAGCGAGGCAGTTGAGCTTTATTATCAGAGCTACATACGACGTCCTTCCAACACCAGTTAACCTTGGCCAGTGGTATGGTGAAGACCCGGGGTGTGCCCTTTGTTCCACGCCAGCCACCCTCAGGCACATTCTTTCAGGATGCAAAACTAGTCTCGCCCAAGGACGCTACACGTGGCGTCACAACCAAGTCCTGAAGATCTTTGCATCCACCCTGGAGGACAAACGAGCTGCCACCAACTCCCTAGCGTCAGGAGAGTCAAGGAGGAAACTAAATCTGTTACCATTAACATTCTAAACCATAACGGTTTGGCTGTTGTAGCATATATATATCTCTGGAAACACCCATTGCCCAAGCGCACAGAACCATTTTGACTTTACATTTCTTCTCTCAATTTTTTAAGAGGGATATGGGACGCCTGAGGAGATGGTGGTGCATCGTTCTAATGGAACGGTTCCAGATTGAGGGGTAAGACTTCACTTTAAATGTAACTTCCGAAACCGCATTTGTTATACATTGGCTTACTTTTTTATTCTGTCACTATCTCACTCAAAGCCACGGGCAGAGGTTTGCCCACTGGACCGATGAGGCCAGAGCGTTGCTCCAAGGGTCACTGCAGCCGGTTTTCAGGGTCCCCAAGAAGCGGAAGAGGGAACAGGAGGTGAGCATGATGCTGAATGGTAAATAATAGTGTTTTTTGTTAGTTCAATAGTTGTGATTGCACCATGCATTTTATTCCTTCAGTGTGAGCGGTCTGACAGTGTGGTGGGCAGCAATGCCATAAGAAATGACCACAGCTATGCCGCAACAATGCAAGAGGAAGACGCCAAGAAAAAGAGGACAGAAGACGACAACTTCGGTATGTTTCTCTTCACCAGTACTGTATATTACTATAACCTTATATGAAAACGGTGCCACTACACCACTGGCTGTAGAACTGTTTCTATGGACCACTGTAAGAGGACTTTAAACTGTTTTTGTCTTGTAGACCGTGGCAAGTCCACCCTCCTGGGAGCGGAGTGGATGAGCAAGAACGCCCACCGGCTGTAAGGGAAGGTCCAGGAGCCTGCTTTTCTGCAATTGGACAAAATACAGAGAGAGGAAATAGAGGCTAAATTGACACTGATTGAAGACGAAGAAGAACGTCAAGAATTGCTGGAAATATTTTTTTTTGAATTTGAACTTAAAATTGATTATGATTTATTTCTGTTAGAGGTCAAGGACAATCTTGGCATCCCTGTGTGCGCAAGTTTCAAGGCTCCCAGTTCGGAAGAGTGATTGATTAATTAGTGTGCTTGCAGTCGCAAATATAAAACTGAATCTGAACAGTAGTGTGAACTACATGTTGGTCACATTACCCCAAATGATAACGGTGGATGACCGATGGCCTTATTCACTTATTCCTTCCAGCTAGAGTCTGGATCTCGCTAGAGTTAGAGTCATGTCAGAGGGAGGGGCTTTTGACACGTGCATGCTGTCTGAGTCAGTCCATCCTCTCCATGGGCGTGGGTTAGATGTGGCTACAGGCCCCAAACATTTCCCAAATAAGATATACGTATATGTATATGTACACATGCTATATTTCGGTTAACCTACACAATACACCTACACAAAACAACAGTTTTTACTTGATTCCAGCTAATTTGTGAATGAATACGTTTTTGTTTGTGTATGGTCAATCCATTTTTATGTAAATATGGTTTCATGCTGTATTGATTTACAATAAATTCATTGCATTTCATTAAATCGTGTTGCTTTACTACAAAAAACACATCTGATTGAGGAAGACTACAAAACATTGAGAAAGGATTTGGTAAACCAAGTATTTCATGTGTCATATGGTAAGAAGAGGGGTGTGGCCATAGTAATTAATACATCTCTACCATTCTCTGAAGAGAAAGTGATAAAAGATAATAGGAGAAGATATGTAATGGTTGACCCTATTACATTAACCATAGCTAAAGGTAATGAATCTTTTTTTCATTTCATACCTATTAGTTTACTCAAACAAATTAAAATGATTAACAAGCATAATGGCACAGAGAATGCAGAGATGTGTATATATACAAAGGGTTGAAATATATGTTATTATTATTATTATTACTTTATTATCACATAACAGCTATTTGAAGCAAACTATGGAAAATGTATAACTGAGTAGTGAAATACTCAGAAATAGTGAAATACATTCTTAGAAATGTCTACCGTGTCATGATTACAAAGATACCGCGCGGGCACACACGCGCGCGAAACACACACACAACACACAGTTTCAGATCTACTAACGGGTCTTCGTTGTCATCGTTGTCATCGCGAATCATAGCGCTACCTATGGCCGGAAAGGGCTGAACCTATGACCGGATCTGGTAGGGTCGGAAAAACCTCGCGGGTCGGAAAATCCGGTACTTACAGCGGCCCACTTGCAGTACTCTCGCGCGGCTGAAAAGTGTCAATCCCATCTGGCAACCCTGATCGGGTAGACAGCGCGAGCGACCTGACCTCTCTACTGTCGTTACTGCAAGCATGTTGGGCAGAGCAGAACACCCAAACTCTCTGAGTTGTGACATTTGTGGCGTTGCCTACAAGCTACCAGGTAAAGTAAAAGTATAATATGTCTTATATAATATCATAGAATTCCCTTTTTTTAATTGTCTGGTCGTGTAAACTGTGAACGTGTGGAGTTAATCACCACCTGGTGAGCTAGCAGGCAGACCACGTTTTGAGCAGACAATGTCAGCTAGCTAGTTATCAGCTACGTACCTTTCTGTGTGTCTTTTTCGATGTTCTCCGTCAGGTGGAATTTGAAACGGCTTTGCTGTTTTATAAACTAGCTAGCTGACAACAGGCCGTGTTGAAGAGGCAGACGAGGGTTGAATTGGACAGATTTTCTGTCTTGCGACGCGAGTTTCAATTTTCAAACGTGGGAAGACCTGCTCGTGAAGACTCCTGTTTAATACGGTTTATAAACCAACCGTGGTTAACTTAACATCATGGTTTGGTTAATATGGTTTATAAACCAACCGTGGTTAATATGGTTTATAAACCAACCGTGGGTAACTTAACATGGTTTGGTTAATATGGTTTATAAACCAACCGTGGTTAACATTCTCATGTTAGTTTGTGTTTTATTTCTTTTCAGAGGACGAGACCGTTGGGAACCTGCCACGTGCCCTCCTGTGTGGCCACGTGTTCTGCACGGGCTGTCTTCACTTCCTGGAGGTGGACACCGTCATCCCGTGTCCAGAATGCAAGGTACTACTACTACTAATAATAACTTTATTTGTATAGCGCTTTTCCTGCAAACGTTGCAGCACAAAGTGCTTTAATCATTATATAATCTTACTTTAATTATTTAGTCATTTAAAGGCAATGTTAAAAAGATGGGGTTTTAGTCTTGACTTGAACATATGTGACGCGATCTGGTGGAGTGATCATGGAGGGGGCAAAGTAATTTTTCTGTTTTTTACATATGCTTAAACTACAGATTGTAAGCTTTCAAATGATGTGTCATACATAGACATCGGGAAAAAATGTAAGACGACATGAGTATTTGAAACTTGTTAACCCTGAAAACTAAATCCTGAGAAAATATGGAAGCATATAGTAGACTTAATTCAAATGCTAATGCAATATGAGATTGCAATTGCATGTTCCACTTTTGCATGCATTCTTTCAGACAATATTCAAATTCAAATGCAATTCTAATGATTAGCATTTTCATTTTCATGTACCTGATGTGCACATTCGCTGTCAATATTAAAATTATAATGCAAAGCCATTTGACATTTAATTTTCAAAGTCATGCGCTGCTTTGTAGCTGACAAAATTCTAAAGTTCATTCTAATGTGCAAATGACTATGCAATCCCAAAATAGCATATTCATTTGCCACTTTTGCCTGTATTATTTGAGTCAATATTCAAATTGTAATGCAATAATGTGAAATGCAATTGCATTTACATGTTCTAGGAAACACATCCGCTTTACAGCTGACAAAATTCAAACTCTCTATGCAATTCAAACGCATCCGGGTACTTTGCTCTCCCGTCATGTCCACGCCCCTTTTTGGGTGATAGAAGTGGAGAAGTTTGACTGGCGGTCAATGGAAATTTCTGGTCTTTGCTACTTTAATCCGATAAAATAAGAAAACCGTAGTGCTTTTTAGATATTAGGAGCCCAAATCCGATGGCCAGTTAGACAAACTATTATATAGTGTCGTTGCCGATCAATGATCGATGTCGTTATATAGAGAAAATTAATGAAATAGGGGTTGATTCATCAGAGCAGTCATACCTCATCTTCATTTGATTTGCCGTGTAAATCCCCAGATGAGAGTGTTACATTAGTTTTCTTAAGATAGGATAATGAATAAATCTGTTCAATGGGCATTTGCCTACTGTTAATCAGTGCCTACTGTTAATCAGTAGCCTGTATGGTGTATATGAAGATGTTATAGCTAGCTAGCTACGATTTATCATGAAAATAATGAACAGCAAGCTAGATCCAAAACTAGGGCCGGTGGAGGAGGGCAAGTGTCACATTGGACAGACTACCAAAACAGAAAAATAAAGTATCTTAACGACAGCAAAAGTGATGGATGTCTGAAATAGCCTACATTAATTGGAGATTCAATAAGGTACTTTTATATGACAGGATATGGGTTAGGGTTATATGACACCTGTAGCGAGATAGATAGATAGAGCCAAAAGTAAAAAGTCGCTGAGAGACGTAAGCAGGGTCTGGGCTGGTAATTGTATGATGCGCCAAACAATCCGCTGAGATGAAAAGTACGTTTTAGAGCATTTATTGAATAGAACAATCAAACTTGGCGACGTACAAAAATAATCCATAAGCGATCAAAACCAGAAAAATAACAAACAATGCGTATAGAATATGCTAATGCGGTCAACAAAAATTCATCGCTCCCCTCGCTCTCACTACTGCCATGCAAGATGCGCAGGTGCTTAAATTACCTTCTCTGGAGTGTTCGGTGTGGAATGTTCAGCCCTGTATGTACTGCATACACATAGCTTATAATAATAATATTAATAATAATAACTTTATTTGTATAGCGCTTTTCCTGCAAACGTTGCAGCTCAAAGTGCTTTAATCATTATATAATCTTACTTTAATTATTTAGTCATTTAAAGGCAATGTTAAAAAGATGGGGTTTTAGTCTTGACTTGATGTGCTGAGGTTGCATCCGTAAACTGGCAGTGCATTCCACAATCTGGGTGCATAACATGAGAATGCAGCCTCACCAAACCTCTTTTTTTGTACATGTGGTACACAGAGAAAACCAGCGTCAGATGCTACAGTTGAGTGTGTGTGAATGAATGGTTTAAAGCAGTCATGTCAAAGTCAAATACACAGGGGGCCAAAATAAAGAAAATGTTACAAGTGGAGGGCCGGGCTGGTTCAATGTTTATTAAAACTCGCAATTATTGCACATATTGAACCAATACCAATAACACAGCCTATATTGCACTTAACATTAATCATTAAATTAAATTAAGTAAAACATAAATAAAATCAGTTGCAATATTTTCTCAAGGCTCTTTCAGTAATAAATTGAAAACGGTTTTTTTTCTTCTTTTTTTTTAACAGGTAAACAGCTAAATGTGATTTTCCTTCAAAGCTCAATGGCAAGATAAATGCAAAAATGAAACAGCATGCATTAAAAACAAATCAGTGTGCTGCTCTGATCCTCACCAATGACTGTCTTTTATAATAAAATTAGAAAAGTCAATGCAAACTAAAAGTGCAAAACAGTTGCATTAATTTCTTAGGCAACATTTCCCTGGGTCCATTCAACTGGAGAAAAAAATAATAATTCCCTTCAAAGAAATATCAAGTCCAAGTCCTTTCTGCTCACTTGTCTGAGGCTGAGCCCGATACTTGGTGTCTCATCTTGAGTACAAGTTCATTAATGTTTGGGGTCAGGCTCTGAGCTGAGGAAATCCTCAGGATTGAGTTCAGGGGGCCGTTCCACTATGCCAGATTAACTCTGATCCAAGCGATTAACTCTGATCCAGGTTTAAATAAGCTTGCGGTCGGTTCCATCAATGTGGCTCAAATAATTTGCTGCTTGGTTGCTATAAAACCTATCCTTCTGAGTCAGATATAATTAGCCTGGTCCCGAGCAGACTTACAGGCTGGCTAAGGTAATGCGTGCGTCAAAAAAGGCTCACAGGCGGAAACTACATCCCGAACGACAGTTCCTCAAGTGTCTTTTAGGAAATATTAGTTCCCACTTCACACGAGATAGATAGATAGATAGTTTGACTGTGTGACTGTGTACTATGGCAGCGGTCGATACCACTAGGCCATTGTGACGATATGACGGCTTGTAGCCTGCTGCTGATATCACCACAGTAGTAAATATTCATTTATTAAAATATGAACATATGTATGTGTGGTGGCCTGGGAAAACCCGTCGGATGTCGCTGGCGTTCGTTTGTGGCAAAGAGCAAAAATAGATGGAAATGTCCTATTTCGGCGATTTTGATATTATGTGGTATTCTAGTACTTTGAACTCCATACTACATTATGGTGAATAAACATTTTAAGAAAACAAAAGAGAAAGTACTTATTTTTATGTTTTTGTGGTGGGTAGTTTGCTAGCGAAACAACGTCACGTTGAACGTGTCTCATTCTCAGTTAAGCAACGCACGCACACATGAGCGAAAGGAGAGACGATACTTCTACCTGTGTTATTGCCAGTTTACTGATGCTCACAATAAGCATAAAGTAATACAATCTTAACTAGAAGACACACAAATGGATCTGTCCCTCGCATACCGACGAGGCGAGCAGACTAACACGGCATCACAAGCAGACAAACGAGACCGGCCGATCTGCATAGGCTCCTCCCCCGACCCGGAGGAGAAAGGGGTCGGGGGCAGCATGGGGGCAGCATTTCTCACCTTTCACTTTTTGACATGATACATTAAAATGCTCATAACTTTTTAAAATAAAGGGCTATCTCAGTCATTCAACCAGTTATGAATAGCTGAGAACTTCTAATTTATGGAAATATAAAAAAATGAAAATGTCAAAATGCCACCATGTGAAGGGTTTTCCCAGGCCACCACACATATAACAATAACTGGGGCTAGTATGACCTACGCATTTAATCGGTCAGCAATTTCTTGCCAAACCATTTCCCTCGCCTTGTTAATTGCGGCAGTATTGCACTATTTTACATCTTATTTTTCCGTCTTCATAAAGATCAATAATTCGGAATGCTGCGCAAATGTAGGACCCCTGCAGAGTGGAGTATCTTCATTTCGACAGATCGACTCTTCGGGGCTCTTTATGTCTGCGTGCACGCGCCCATATCGAGGATTTCTAAGCCAGTGTTCTGTGAACACTGATGACACAAGCCTGATCCTCGTTCGAGGAATCACCTGAGGCTTGAATTCCAATCCCGAGTTGCCTGATCGCCTGATTTATTTAAATCGCCGATATACTAATCCACTTTAGTGGAACGGCCCCCAGGTGTTCATCACTAAGACGACTCCTATGTGATGTTTTGTTTAGTTTAAAAAAAAATCACTCGTTCGTTCGATGAAAAAACACACAAAACACAGCAGTGCAAATAGAACAGTCTGGGGCTTAACAGCCTCTGTTACGTAACACGGCACGAAACTCCCTGCCTCCCGGGCCTCTGCACAGCGCTCTCTCTCTCTCTCTCAGCCGCAGACGAAAGGTCATGGCTTCCCCGGGGAGGAAGGTCACTGGTCGAGTGCGTCTCGATCGCACGCTCGCTGGCTTTTTCCGTCTTTTTCGTTGAGTAGGTATCGTTTGTTTCGGGGGGTTTAAGTATCATCAAATATTTATGTCCTGACTCACGGACGTGTTGTTCTGTCTACAGTCTGCCAGACGGCCTCCTTATAAACACATAACACCACACACACACCGCCGACATATTTTATTTTAACAGGCATGTGAGAGTGGCTCGTTTAGATTAATGAACTGGCGACTAGAAAGCATTATCAGATTTCCCCAATCTCATATTTTTTACTGAATATCGTCCGATTCCGAATGCTGGCCGATCGATCAGGTCATCCCTAGTTATGACATATCACAAGTTTACCATCAATGTGTAATGTCCACATGTTAATGAGACGGGTTAATTATACGGATTATACAGCTATTGGCATGAGCGTAAACTCCTCGCCCCTCCCCTACTGTTTCCACATGACCTTGATCACTGTGAAGGTTCTGGAATTGTGGAATTGTTTTGATTGTACTGCTTTGAATTAATGTCTTAATTTAGAGTTAGACTACTATCATTCTGTACCTAACTAGTTTTCCTCACCTCACCTCTCTTTCTTTCTCCCTCTCCCTCTCCCTCACTCCCTGATTGGTCTAGATCTGGCCGAGGCCAATGGGAAGCGTCAGTACAACCGGGACTTCCTGCTGGGCTTCCAGTTCACGCCCGCCTGCGTGCAGAAGCCAGAGGGACTGCCTCAGATCAGTGACGTAGTGCTCAGACTCAACTACACAACCAAGATGAATGTCTTGATGATGATGAGAGGGTACCAGCCTGCTTCTCTACACACACTTACTCTATGGTGTCTTCTCTCTACACACACTTACTCTATGGTGTCTTTGGGGTTTTGGGGAACTCATCCTGAATGATGGTGATGGACGGTGAAAGTTGATTGGTCGTGTGTATAAAATATAAAACAACTAATTATTTTTAAAAATCATTCTAAATACCAATACAATACAACAAATACATGCAATAATCATAATGCATTTATGTTGTATAGCACTTTTCTAAATACTCTATTTACACTCTATACACTACATTCCATGGAGAGAACAAGAATAGATTGATACATAAAAAGTAAAAACAACCCCATGAAAATATGTAAAGGTTTAAAACAAGTTTTGAATCAATCACATGACAATAACACTCAGAGTGCAATAGTAGCGTTTGTCCCATCAGTGTGTGCTTTTTGTTGTTCATCGCAGACCGAAATCCTCTGTGCCTGTCAACGGGTATGAAGTGTATCTAAAACAGGTATGAGGTGTCTGTATGTGTGTCTGTATGGGTGTTAGCATGTTAGAGATCCACTTCTGACCAATCCTCCGTCCTCTGCTCCCTTCCTACTCAACATGCACCAGAGCAGAATATCTCCTGTAGCATCCTTCCTCCCTGCTTGTATTCTCCTCCAATGCTGTTTGAGACTGAAGCGATAGGAGCAGTTAAGGGCTTTCTAACCAATGGGAAAGGCCCTGGAGCCAGACAAGGCCAGAACAGAGTTTGGCAAGCCACCCTTGGGGCGGCTGTGGCGCAGGAGGTAGAGCCACCATCTAATGATCGCAAGGTTGGCAGATCGGCGGTTCGAGCCATGGCTGGCCACATGTCGAAGTGTCCCCAAATTCAGTGTTTCCTCCAGGATGTTTTGCAATAGTGGCGGGGCGGTGACTTTTCGTGTGAACGCGCATGAAACGCGCACTGGCGCTCAAAACAAAGACGTAATTTCACCAAAAACTAGAGGGTGGCAACACTTTTTTTTTTTTAAATAGCGGTTAAGTCATTAAAGCCGAACAAGTGATTTTATATAGAAGGTGATCAAATACCAAGATATCCTGACACTACAGCTGCAGCAGAACATCGGTTACCGTATAATATACATGTGACTGACAGATACGCCCAAGACACTGACACACACAGAAAGATCATCAGCTCATCGAATATGAAGTACACGAGAGATAATCAGCTCATCGAATATGAAGTACACAAATCCAATCCACAAATTATAAGGATTTAGTGATCGTTAAACTGTTGTTTATTATATCGAGTGGGTACTTTAAAACGTAAAGTTTCGTGTTAAGTTTTTGCAAGTGGTTTAGCCCTAGGCTGCGTTCGTAAAATAGCAACGGTGTGTGTGTTTTAGTAAATATAGTGTGTGTGTACCTGTACCTGTGAGAGGTGTGTGTGTGGCCCACCTGTGAGAGGTGTGTGTGTACCTGTACCTGTGAGAAGTGTGTGTGTGTGTGTGGCCTATCTGTGAGAGGTGTGTGTGTGTGTGTCATATATCTCAGTATGGAGGCTATGCAAAGAAACTAATGTCAAGCCCTGCCTGTTATCACCTCATATTGTGTGTGTGTGTGTGTGTGTGTGTGTGTGTGTGTGTATACAGGCTTCATCTTCAGTCATGGAGAGAGCGGTGGAAAAGGCTCTGTGTCAGGCTGCAGAGAGCAAGGCCCAACTCAAGAACATACACCAGGTGAGCAGGGGGGACTAGGGACACACCAGGTGAGCAGGGGGGACTAGACACACACCAGGTGAGCAGGGGGGACTAGGGACACACCAGGTGAGCAGGGTGGACTAGGGACACACCAGGTGAGCAGGGGGACTATAGACACACACCAGGTGAGCAGGGGGCACTAGGGACACACCAGGTAAAAAATGGCTCCATTTTTATGGAGGACCAAGTCTGTCAAAATGAACAATAAATATATAGATACATAAATGAATGTATGAACAAATAAATGAATGAATACACACAGTATAACGAAATACATTTCTATATTTATTTATTCTTTTACGCATTCATTCTTTGTTTTCCACTTTCATTCTTTGTTTTCCACATTCTTTTCCACATTCATTCTTTCTTTTCCACATTCATTCTTTCTTTTCCACATTCATTCTTTCATTCTTTCTTTTCCACATTCATTCTTTCTTTTCCACATTTATTCTTTCTTTTTCACTTTATCAGATCTGTATGCAAATATCTGGGGGCGTATCTTGCATGTTGTCCACGCCCCTACGCATTTTAATTGGTTGATACCGCGCGTGACGTGTGAAAGCAGCGACGCAGTTATCATCACAGACGGGGAGAGAGTCGTTAGTCGTCTATAGCCCCGTTCTCACACAGCCTGTTTCTCCCTATAATTTCCATGGAATCCCAAACTATGTCGACATCCCAAGCTATTCCCGTGTTGTCCCCTTTCACACATGTCGGCAATGGTCTATACTAGTCCATCAGCACTGTATGGGAGAACTTGGTGATAACCACAATACCAGTTGACTCAATTAGACATATACGCTCTGGGCTATGCGCGATGCAAGACAGCTGAGAGTGTCTCCACTGCGTTTATATCACAAAATGTACATTTGAGAAGTAAAAGTAAGCTAGCTAAGTAAGTAATCTAGCTGACTATGACTGGAAACTAAGTACTATCCAGTTAGAATTATAGAAGATCTAGTTGTGTTTTCCTGCTGGTCTCGCTGCCTGGGTTTGAACAGACTTGTGGTGACTAAAAATGGCTTTAAAAACTGCCTTTCCACCAAAGAATATATATATATATGCCATATATATGCGATATATCATACCTCCACTATGATTCATATGCCCTAACCCTTTAAAAAAAAAAAACATGCTATGATTGCTCTTGGCTGAGAGCTTCATCACGTCACGCGCAGTATCAACCAATGAAAATGCGCAGGGGCGTGGACAACATGCAAGATACGCCCCTATATTTGCATACACATCTGATAAAGAGTAAGACAATGTTGTATTCACCTATCTATTCACATAGAATAGTTTGTCTTTGTCATTGTCAGATGTGTATGCAAATATAGGGGCGTATCTTGGGCGCACTCTACGCATTTTCATTGGTTGATACGGTGCGTGACGTGGTAAAGCCCTCAGCCAAGAGTACCTGAACATTTCATTACCATCTGGGTGGGCAAATTCTAGATGTGATTTTGTTATTCCTATACATCCCTAGATTATGTTTTGATATGATAGACCTTTTGGTTTGGCAGCTTATTAGTGGCCATATCTTGCTCCCTTTCGCATGATTCGCGCGTAGCTGTGCTGTGGTTGTGATAGAGACATGAGCCCTTTCATGTTTTTTATGCGCCTGAGTCTCCTAGACACGTAGAGACCAACCCCGAGTCGATCAGAGATTCCTACGATGAGCTATGGTAACTTTCCCGCACCTACCCCCTACCGGTGAATGCCTAGTTTTTGCGGTTTCCCGGAGGTAATATGCGGTAGGTGCGGGAGAGTTACCATAGCTCAGCGTAGGAAGCTCTGAACGACTCAGGGTCTCTCAGGAGACCCAGGCGCATACAGTACATCTGGCTCATGTCTCTATCACAACCACAGCCCGAGCTACGCGCGACTCACGCGAAGGGGAGCAACATATTGATTGATTGATTGATTATACTTTAATGTCCCCGCTTCAAGTGCTACAGAGACGATACATACAACATACAGCAGGCAAAGTAAACAACAGGACAGCAGAAAACATTGAGTGACATTGGCAGCAGTTTCCACCTGGACATGGCATCATTTGGTATATATATATATTGCACATAACCCTTCAAGTGGTGTTTTCGATTATTGCACATGGCCCTTCAAGTGGTGTCTAAGATAAAGTGCAGGTGCTGGTGGTCATGTCCTAATCGTTTCTGCTTGAGCGAATTGATTAGTTTAATGGAGAATGGGACAAATGATAGTTTTAAGAGCTTAAAACTTAATTTACGTTACATTTACAGAAGATTCCTTGTTTGTAGCGCCTCTAAGTTGTAATGAGATCTGCCCCAATTACTGCACCCTGACAATATTTTAGTTTAGAATAAGGTTGGTAATTTAATGTCAAACTAGATGTATTCCTCTATTTCAGAGACCCGCACTAGTTAAGGCACTAGGTGGGCAAAAATGCTACACCTGTTTAATCTTCTACAAATAATTTACAATTCAAACAGTGCAGTTTTACATTTGTTAACTTAATGTTTTCCTTTTGAACCATTTATCTAGGAATCAAGGTAAGGCAAATACATTACAAAAAAGAAACAATACAAGAAAAAAGAAACAATATTACAGGGGGGTAGGTGTGGAAACGTGACCATAGCTCAGCCTAAGAAGGTCTGATCGACTAGGGGTCGATATCTACTGTTCAGGAGACTCAGGTGCGTAAAAAACCCTCTGGTCTCACGTCTCTATCACAACCACAGCCCGACCTACGAGCGAATCATACGAAGGGGAGCAAGATATGGCAGGGGACTTTTTCTGGCAAAACTCTTTTTTTTAAGAAAAGCAGTCCATACCTTTAAGAGGTGATAACCACTAATAAGCTGCCAAACCAAAAGGTATATCATATCAAAACATAATCTAGGGATGTAAAGGAATAAAAAAAATCACATCTAGAATTTGCCCACCCAGATGGTAATGAAAAATGGTTTGGCCCAAGGACGATCTCGACTTTGTCGCTTTTACCACGTCACGCGCGGTATCAACCAATGAAAATGTGTGGGGCATCAACCAATGAAAATGCGTGGGGCATCAACCAATGAAAATGCGTGACCTGGACCAGGTAGCCTTCACACGCTCTGGATCAGCCTTAGAACCTCTGGATCTATTGAGTGGCTGTATCCAGATGTGTGTGTGTGTGTGAGAGAGAGAGAGTATGTGTGTGTGTGTGTGTGTGTGTGTGAGAGAGAGTAAGTGTGTGAGTGAGATTGGTTTCTTTTACTGTATATATATTTTTTCTTTCCGTGTGTGTGTGTGTGTGTGTGTGTGTGTGTGTGTGTTCTAAGGTGCTGGAGACCCTGCAGGCTCCAGTGGATGTCCAGAGCTTTGACCTGCGCTGTCTCTCCCTGGACTCTGGACTCAGGTAATGGAAGGAGGGATAGACTTCAGAGTAGATTTCACAACTGTGTGTGTGTCTGTGTCTGACTTGTGTCTGTGCGTGTGCGGTGTGTCTGGCTTGACCTAAACTGTACACTAATGTGTATGCCTGATCTAATAATCTGAGGTGTGTGTGTGTGCGTGTGTGTGTGTGTGTGTGTGTGTGTCACACAGCTATAGTCTCCATCCAGAGGGTCTGAGCCAGATATTGAAGATGAACAAGGGGAGTGTTAAGATGTGAGTAACCACACATGACTAGTCAGTTATATTAAATATAAAACTGCTCTCAAAAGTCTGTGAGCCATGTGACTTTACCAGAGAACCAGAGATTTACACACAAGTGCTTGTGTACGTCCAGTGACTGAGTACTCTGCTAACCCCGTTAGTGTACGACGACACTGCTGGATCCTGGATCTGTTTACCTGTGTGCAGGAAGAACAACAGACGGCGCAGGCGCCAGACCAGACTAGATGATCGTGAGTGAAGATATTATCAAAGCGTACGGGTGATCGACAGGCGCGTACGCTTTGATAACATCTTCACTTACGATCATCTAGTCTAGTCTGGTCTGGCGCCTGCGCCGTCTGTTGTTCTTCCTGCACACAGGTAAAAACCCTGTCGAACCCTGTATACCCTGTATATACCCTGAATATACCCTGTATATACCCTGTATACCCTGCCCCCCAGTCTGCCGGAGGAGCGCCCCTCCAGGCCCCAGCAGCAGCGGGGACCCACCAGAGGGCGGGTGAGGGAGAGAGGAGAGAGAGGGGAAAGAGAGGAAGAGAGGAGTCAGAGGAGGAAGGACAGGAGCTACAGAGAGCCAGGCCCCCTGCAGGGGGAGCAGGACGGCTCCAGGACGAGGCGGGGTCCCCCCCCGGGCTCCTCTCCCCCCCCGAGGGGTCCTCCCCCGCGCTCCTCTCCTCCCCCGCGCTCCTCTCCTCCCCCAGGCTCCTCTCCCACGCCAGGGGCCTCCGCTGGCCCCCGCAGTGACCCAGGAGCAGACTCAGGACCCAGCGTCATCATAGAGGAGATCATAGAAGAAGACGAGCAGGGTAGGGAGGGAGAGGGGCAGGGAGGGAGGGAGGGAGGGAGGGAGGGGGGCAGGGAGGGAGGGAGGGAGAGGGGCAGGGAGGGAGGGAGGGGGAGAGATGGTGGAGGGGGACTAAAGGGGAGGAGGGAGGAAAAGATGGATGGAGACGGCCCACCTGTCACTCAAAGCAACGGTAGAGCACGATAGGACAACACACCTGTGTGTGTGTGTGTGTGTGTGTGTGTGTGTGTGTGTGTGTGTCTCCACGCAGCATTACTGCATTGGGTGTGTGTGACCCACGTGGTGAACCCTAACCACTTCTACGTCCGCTACGTGGCTGAGAAGAGGCTGGCCGGTTGGCTGGCCAAGAAGGTCAAAAACCTCTGCTCCGGAGAGAGAGGCCTGTTCACACCCACCGACATACTGAAGACAGGTGAGACCTGCATGTGTGTGAGAGAGTAAGTGTGTGTGAGAGAGAGAGTAAGTGTGTGTGTGAGATAGAGAGTAAGTGTGTGTGTGTGAGAGAGAGAGTAAGTGTGTGTGTGTGAGAGAGAGAGTAAGTGTGTGTGTGAGAGAGAGAGTAACTGTGAGTGAGAGAGGGAGTAAGTGTGTGTGTGTGAGAGAGAGAGTAAGTGTGTGTGTGTGAGAGAGAGTAAGTGTGTGTGTGAGAGAGGGAGAGTAAGTGTGTGTGTGAGAGAGAGAGTAAGTGTGTGTGTGAGAGAGGGAGAGTAAGTGTGTGTGTGTGAGAGAGGGAGAGTAAGTGTGTGTGTGAGAGAGAGTAAGTGTGTGTGTGAGAGAGAGAGTAAGTGTGTGTGTGAGAGAGGGAGAGTAAGTGTGTGTGTGAGAGAGGGAGAGTAAGTGTGTGTGTGAGAGAGAGAGTAAGTATGTGTGTGAGAGAGGGAGAGTAAGTGTGTGTGTGAGAGAGAGAGTAAGTGTGTGTGTGAGAGAGGGAGAGTAAGTGTGTGTGTGAGAGAGAGAGTAAGTGTGTGTGTGAGAGAGGGAGAGTAAGTGTGTGTGTGAGAGAGAGAGTAAGTGTGTGTGTGTGTGTGTGTGTGTGAGAGAGAGAGTAAGTGTGTGTGTGAGAGAGGGAGTAAGTGTGTGTGTGTGAGAGAGGGAGAGTAAGTGTGTGTGTGAGAGAGAGAGTAACTGTGAGTGAGAGAGGGAGTAAGTGTGTGTGTGTGAGAGAGAGAGTAAGTGTGTGTGTGAGAGAGAGAGTAAGTGTGTGTGTGAGAGAGGGAGAGTAAGTGTGTGTGTGAGAGAGAGGGAGAGTAAGTGTGTGTGTGAGAGAGAGTAAGTGTGTGTGTGAGAGAGAGAGTAAGTGTGTGTGTGAGAGAGGGAGAGTAAGTGTGTGTGTGAGAGAGGGAGAGTAAGTGTGTGTGTGAGAGAGAGTAAGTATGTGTGTGAGAGAGGGAGAGTAAGTGTGTGTGTGAGAGAGAGAGTAAGTGTGTGTGTGAGAGAGGGAGAGTAAGTGTGTGTGTGAGAGAGAGAGTAAGTGTGTGTGTGAGAGAGGGAGAGTAAGTGTGTGTGTGTGAGAGAGGGAGAGTAAGTGTGTGTGTGAGAGAGAGAGTAAGTGTGTGTGTGAGAGAGGGAGAGTAAGTGTGTGTGTGTGAGAGAGAGTAAGTGTGTGTGTGTGTGTGAGAGAGAGAGTAAGTGTGTGTGTGAGAGGGAGTAAGTGTGTGTGTGAGAGAGGGAGTAAGTGTGTGTGTGTGTGTGAGAGAGAGAGAGTAAGTGTGTGTGTGAGAGAGAGTGTGTGTGTGTGTGTGTGAGAGAGAGAGAGAGTAAGTTTGAGTGAGATTGGTTTCTTTTACTGTATATATTTGTGTGCGTGTGCGTGTGTGCGTGTGTGCGTGTGCGTGTGTGCGTGTGTGCGTGTGTGTGTGTGTGCGTGTGTGTGTGTGCGCCTCCTCCAGGCTCCATGTTGTTTGTGAGGTGGGAGGAGGAGGAGGAGGTGTGGTGTCGGGCCACGCTGACGGAGGTGTTCCTGCGGGGTCACCTGTACGCCGTGACCAGCTGCCCCGCCTCCCAGCTCACACGCATCAGGGTCTTCTTCCCCGACTACGGCTTCACCAAGGGGGTCACCCTGCTCAGGTACACACCCTGCTCAGGTACATACCCTGCTCAGGTACACACGCACACACACGGACATATGGAGACACACAGACACACACACACGCACACACACGGACATATGGAGACACAGAGACACACACGGACACACACAGACATATGGAGACACACACGGACATATGGAGACACACACGGACACACAGAGACACACAGACACACACGGACATATGGAGACACACATGGACACACAGAGACACACAGACACACACGGACATATGGAGACACACACGGACATATGGAGACACACACGGACACACAGAGACACACGGACATATGGAGACACACAGACACACACGGACACACACGGACATATGGAGACACACAGAGACACACACGGACACACATGGACATATGGAGACACAAGGACACACACGGACACACAGAGACATATGGAGACACACACGGACACAGAGGCATATGCACATGGCACACAAAGACACGTGAACACAGGCAAACATACATACACACACACGCACGTGGACATACACACAGACGCATGGTAGAGCTTGGTGGTAGAGCATGGTACTGACAACGCTTAGGTTGTGGGTTCATTTCTGGCTGGGACCATATATACTGAAAAATACACTGTCACGTCTCCTCCCTCCCCCCCTCCCTCCCTCCATCCCTCCCTCCCCCCCTCCCTCCCTCCCTCCCTCCATCCCCCCCTCCCTCCCTCCCCCCCTCCCTCCCTCCATCCCTCCCTCCCTCCATCCCTCCCTCCATCCCTCCCTCCATCCCTCCCCCCCTCCCTCCCTCCATCCCTCCCCCCCTCCCTCCCTCCATCCCTCCCTCCCTCCCTCCCCTCCTCCCTGCATCCCTCCCTCCCTCCCTCCCTCCCCCCCCAGGGAGGACGAGGACCCAGAGTCGTGTACCCGAGGTCTGAACGACTGCGTGAGGAGGATGGACGCGGCCATGCAGGCGGAGATGAGACGCTACTCTCCTCTGGCTGTCATATGCTCCCTCAAGGACATTGTCCCCTTGGACTGGGTAACTCTCCTCTGGCTGTCAGATGCTCCCTCAAGGACATTGTCCCCTTAGACTGGGTAACTCTCCTCTGGCTGTCAGATGCTCCCTCAAGGACATCGTCCCCTTGGACTGGGTAACTCTCCTCTGGCTGTCAGATGCTCCCTCAAGGACATTGTCCCCTTAGACTGGGTAACTCTCCTCTGGCTGTCAGATGCTCCCTCAAGGACATCGTCCCCTTGGACTGGGTAACTCTCCTCTGGCTGTCAGATGCTCCCTCAAGGACATTGTCGCCTTAGACTGGGTAACTCTCCTCTGGCTGTCAGATGCTCCCTCAAGGACATTGTCCCCTTGGACTGGGTAACTCTCCTCTGGCTGTCAGATGCTCCCTCAAGGACATCGTCCCCTTAGACTGGGTAACTCTCCTCTGGCTGTCAGATGCTCCCTCAAGGACATCGTCCCCTTAGACTGGGTAACTCTCCTCTGGCTGTCAGATGCTCCCTCAAGGACATCGTCCCCTTAGACTGGGTAACTCATATCCTCCCTGCCTCATATCCATCCCAGACGCAGGTTTACCAAGCCACATTTACCCCTCCCCCCAATAACCTCTGTGTGTGTGTCTGTGTGTGTCTCTGTCTCTCTGTCTCTCTCTCTGTCTCTGTCTCTCTCTCTGTATCTCTCTCTGTCTGTGTCTGTCTCTGTGTGTGTCTCTGTCTCTGTGTCTGTGTCTCTGTGTGTGTCTCTGTGTGTGTCTCTGTCTCTGTGTGTGTGTCTCTGTGTGTGTCTCTGTCTCTGTGTCTGTGTCTCTGTGTGTGTCTCTGTCTCTGTGTCTGTGTCTCTGTGTGTGTCTCTGTGTGTGTGTCTCTGTGTGTGTCTCTGTGTGTGTCTCTGTCTCTGTGTCTGTGTCTGTGTCTCTGTGTGTGTCCAGACGAAGGGCTGGAGTGCGGAGGCCCAGGGTGAGTTTGTGCAGGTGGTGGGCTCTGCGGCCGTGGAGATGTACGTGCTGGGGGAGGAGAGGGACGAGCTGCTGGTGGACCTGAGGATGAACACCCGCGACCACGCCTCCTCCCTGCTGCCCATCTCCCTCAGGGAGTACCTGGTGTTCATGGAGCTGGCCAGGTCTACACACACACACACACACACACACACACACACACACACACACACACTCCCTCAGAGAGTACCTGGTGTTCATGGAGCTGGCCAGGTCTCACACACACACACACACACACTACCTCAGACAGGGCGTTCACACCGGCAAAGAACCGTGTCGGTTCGCGTTCGCGAACCAAGTCTGGAACCGGCCGGCGCGTTCAGACCCAAACTCAATTGGTTTGGAGCCTGAAAAGTTGGTTCGTAGCAGGAACCAGAAAATAGTGGTTCTCTAGCGCGAACCAAAACGTAGAACAGTCACGTCGTCAGTGGGTGTGTCATATTCTAGGCTGCAGAGACCAGCAAGGAGGTAGGAGACAATGTAATCTAATCTAAATCTAATCATTAGTGATCAAAAACAATATCAAAAGTTTCATTATTCTCTCTATCTTCCTCACATGCTCAGCAAACACACACACACACGCACACGCGCGGACATGCGCGAACGCGAATTTCGTGAACCATTTCTATTCCAGTAACGGAGCAGCTGATTAGTAAGAGAACGCGTGTAGAAAGTGTATTTTGTTTTGTTTTGTTTCATAGAAAATAGTGTTTATTTCAGATACTATAGTGGAAGATATTATCCTCTTTTCCAGTGAAGTAGCTGCCATCTAGTTGTGACATTTCTGTTTATCCCGCCCCTTCATCACCCAGCGTTGATGACGCGGATGGTTCTGGTATGAACGCGGGCTCGTTCGCCAGACAGCACCAACGTTCGGAGGTTCTGCAGTTCTACCCCCCCGTCTGCCCCGACCCCGACCTGGGGGCTATTCCACGAAGCTCGATAAAGTTCTAAGCCTCGATAAAGTTCTAAGCCTCGATAATGTTAGCTTGCGTTCGGTTCCATCAATGTGGCTCAAATAATTCGCTGCTTGGTTGAGCTCCTTCTGAGTCAGATATAATTGGCTAAAACACTGGCTATAGTAATACGTGCGTCAAAAAAGGCTCACAGGCGGAAACTTAACCCCGAACGACAGTTCCTCATGTGTCTTTTAGGAAATATTAGTTCCCACTTCACACGAGATGGATAGATTAGATAGTTTGACTGTGTGATAGATAGATAATTTGATAATTTGAAAGTCTGATCGATCGATAGATAGTTTGATTGTGTGATAGATAACTAGATATTTTGAAAGTGTGATAGATAGATAGATCGATGGATACATAAATTAAAAAGTGTAAAAAATAAAATAAAATGAATAGGTATGTCTATCAACTTGCATTGCTGTTATCACAGCGGTCTGGCTGGCGCAGTGGTTAAGGCAGCCAGCTGGAGTTCCAAAGGTTGCGAGTTCGAGACTTGATTAAGTATTATTATTATTATTTTTTACATTTAACCGAAGATTTCATGCAAAGGCTTCAAACACCATTGTAATCGTGTCAGTTCTTGTAAATTAGCCTGCACCATAATTTTATAGCCTACATACTTTTTTAGATGAGATTTTAGATTAGATTCAGACAACGAAATGCAGTAAAATGGGACTCCTGAAGAAGGCAAATCTTGGTCACAGGCCTGCAGACAGCTGGTCCGGGTCTTAATCCTAAAGCAATGCTTCTGGAACTGTTCTTGTAATTCAGTCTTTTCTCTTTTCATGGAAGCTCTTGCAGCTTCAACCTCTTCTTTTTTCTGTTTTGATTCCTCCAGTATGACTGTAAGATTGGAAGAGGCTTGCATAAGCTCAGAATTAGCTTCGGAGGAACTGTCCAGCTGGTCCTGAACTCCAAGTATCTTGGCCAGACTCGTTTTGGAAGCCTGGAGCTCGTCATTGTCACGGATAGACTTCTCAAGATCCTTCTTTTTTTTGTGATCAATTTTTTATTTTCATTTTATGTACAAACACACAAAGGACAATGACAAAACAATTACCAAAATACACAACATTCATACCTGCATACATTCCCCCTACCCACCCTCCCACACCAAGGTCTTACTCCGGCCAAAAACCCTCAAGAAGGATTTAAACCAGCTCAACATAAATGCCACCAAATAAAATAAATAAACATAATAGGATAAACATAAAACATTAAATACTATAATATTCAAATATCAATACCCACATCATTACAAACCATAAGTTACCTCTGCATACATTCTATAAAGGAAGTCCATAAACTAATATTCTTTTCTTGAGCGCCATGCATACTGGCCACGGACCTTTCTAGTTTGGCTAGATCTAACACCGTGTTTAACCAATGCTGATAGGACAAGTCATGGGGGTCTTTCCACCTCTGAGCTACCAGTTTTTTGGCGGCTGTGAGGCCTACCAGAAGCCAGCGTTGGTGCATCATTGATACATTTAAACTGGTAAAATCATTCAGTAGTAGAATTATTGGGGAGCAGGGGATAGAAGACCCCAGAAACTCAGACATCTTCTTGATGGCCATACCCCAGAATGATTTAACACCAGGGCAATCCCACACCATATGGATGAAAGTTCCTGTTGTGTTTAATGGGCATAACTGACAGTTTGGCGAGGGTGTTAATTTCATCAAAAAAAGTTTGCGGGGTGTACAGTATAGCCTGTGTGCAAAGTTATAATGAATCATCTGATGATTGGGGTTGCGAGATGCTAAGTTGATCTTAGTCCAAACCGTAGTCCAATTGATTGTAGATGGTGAGATAGAAAGGTCATGGCTCCAACGCAAGTTAATTTGTAGAGGGATATCTGCACATTTGATCATAAGTGTGTAAAGGTTAGAGACTAAGGCTGTAGTAGGTTTACCAACAAACATTTTGTGGATGGGATGTACCTTCAAGTCTTCTCCCCAGGGGACTCCGTATGCCCGTAGGGCACTGCGGAGCTGGAGGTAGAAAAAGAAAGAGGTGCCAGGTAAATTAAAGTGAGATTGCAGGTCTTGAAATGATCTAAATTCATTACCTACAGTGATGTCAGATAGGGTGTAAACCCCTTTTCCACTCCACTCTCAAGATCCTTCTTAACCATATTCAGCTGATTCTGGAGCTCTGCATTAGTTGCCTCAATGGACTCCTTCTCAGAAATAAAAGCACTGATTTTAGCAGACATCTCAACCTTTTCTTTGGTTACCATCTCTGATTGGGCCCGCAGCTGAGTGTTGTTCACACAGAGGTCTTCTTTTTCCAAGCTCAAAGACTGAAACCTTGCCTGTAACTCAGCATTCTTTGCATCAAGGGATTTCTTTGCCTTTCTGGCTGCATCCCTCTCCAACACAAGGTTTTCCTTCTCAGATGTTAGCCTCTCTGTGCTTTGCTTGAGCTCCTCCTGGAGCCCGTTCCTCTCTTTGCAGGTCTTCTCATACTCCCTTGATAGCTCCTCCCTCTTAGTCTCCTGCTGCTGAATCTCTTGCTGGTACTTCAGGAGGACCTCATTCTTCTCTGTATTGATGGTAACTACAGACTGCGTCACGGGACCATCACTGCCATCTCCCCCAAGTGGTCCGTTTACAGTCCACCCAAACATCGTCTTGACTGCATAAGGCCCTCCATCCACACTCCGGATGACTTCCAGGGGTTCCAAGGCTCTAGGAACATTCATGCCTATCAAAATCTCCACGTCTGCTTCTATCTGTGGCAGGTAGACATGTTTCAGATGAGGCCATTTTTCTAGGTCTTGCTGCCGTGGGATGTTGCTTCTATTAACCGGCATCTTATGTTGTGCAAATATTTTTGGCATTTCACAGTACCAGTCACTGTCCAATCCAGCGACTTCCAAGTCAGATACTGTTCTGTCTACTAACGCCGACAGAAAGGCTGGACTGAGGGACACGGATACCATTCAACTCGTTTTTCTTATTCTTTATGAAAATTGAATAGATTGTAAAACCTGCGAATGCAGACAACAAAACATACATGAATACACAGCTCTGACACATTCAAAGACTAAAACAAAGCATATAAATGTTACACAAAGCACGCATCAAACACACTAACCGTGGCATCCCTCGCGTCCTGGCAACACAATGAATCCCTACGCACGGTCTCCCACTATTTAAGCACCTAATCACAGCCCCCAATATCCCTACGCATAACGGATCTATATAATCAAACAATTCCCACGCAGTTATGAGGCATAACTCAAAATAATGTTACAAGTATCTAATAATTTGAATAATTAATAATAACTAATAATTATTCAAATAAAATTTAAAATAACATTTCACATTTGTCCCATTTTATAGGCTAAACATGCACAATGAACACACCCCATCCTAACTGGACAGTACACCTCCCACCTAGCCGATCTAGCTACTAGTCTAGGGAGGCTACCAATGTCCCTTGTTCCTCAATGGGGAGGAGAACAACCATCCTCCTGACATCCCGGTGGAGGACGACCCCGGGCAGCTTACCAGAGCCTTTCTTTTCTCTTTTTCGGTCCTCACGTTAGCTTGGGCCCTGGTGAGCGCTCCTGAGAAGGCCTTCCGTTTGAGCTTGTTCACACTTTCTCGAGCATCAGCTGCCACTTCTGCCGCTGATTTCACGGGCCACTCCTCAAAAGGCTTCTCCAGGAATCCAGGTCCATTCTGCCACAGAGAATTTTCGCTCAGTTCTTCAGGAACTGCTCCTCTTGTGATGATGTCGGCCACATTGCACTCACCGGGGATCCACGACCACTCGGTTGGAGACCCTGTCTTCCCAGGGTCCCACGTTTCCTTGGCTGAGTTCCCGCCTCCTGCCTCTTGGAAGGCTCTTCTTACAAGGATGTTTCCTTTTTGTTTGGCCGGGGACACCAGGCCAATTGGATTGTATAGGCCAGCCACTTGGCTCAGCAGCTCTCTCCTTGACAAGCCGTTGGGTGTACTCTCCCGGACTTCTTCTACCTTGAGGTTGAGGCCTGTCCTCATCTTTCCTTTTCTCTTGGAGAAGTATACTGATGTCATCACGTAGAGCTGGTCGGAATCCACGAGATACCCAATGCCAAGGGCCTTATTATCCTCGTCTTTCAGCTGATTCGGTAGCATCAGGGTTTTGGATGTCGCTCCAGGCCTCTCCCCTCCACAGGTTCTGGCGCCGTCCTTTCTCCTCCCACCTTGGCCAGACCGGACCCACGGCTTTAGAAAGAATCCTCCAGCGCTCAAGATCTCCTCCACTCCACTCGTGATGGTGTCGAGCATCTTCAGATCATCATGGGAAGTCAAGATGTCGTCGACGTAGCTGTCTTTCTCCAAGACACGACGCTCTTCCTCCCTTTCAATGAACTGAGGTAGCCCTGCTGTCTCCCTCATTGCCAGTTGAGCAATGCAACCAGCAGGACGGTCTCCAATGTTCACCCTCGTGATGGCGTACTCCCCGATGTCCTCTTCAGGATCGTCTTCCAACACTTCTTTGTTGGTTGCCATTGAGCTCTGGACTCTGGAGTTGCTTTCCTGCCTCAGTCCACTCTCCCTGGTCTCTTCGCAGCACCCGATACACTTGACGATTTCCTCATACTTGGCCGCTGCTGTTCTCATTGATCGGGCGAAGTGTGTCTTGGACTCGTAGGTCACCGTCTCCACATCTTCAAACAGATTGGGATGCGTCCCACTCACAATCTTTCCAAGTGGGCCTTCCCACAGGACCAGGTCTCCTACTACCTTCACGGGACAGGGAACCAGCCGCCCCTCTCTTTGGCTGATGAGGAGCTCAATACTCCTTGGCCGGACCAACTCCTGGGTCTTGACCTCGGGGAAGAACCTTTTCAGTTGCTGTGGCTCGATGGCATGGTGCACCTTGGCTATTTCATCTAAGCCGTAGCAGACCAACTGGTGGGCTCTTTCACCTTCCGGGGTCCTGAACCTCACCTTCAGGAGGTACCTTCTGGTGTTGGCTGTCACAGTCATCCCTCCGACGCCCTGCACCACTAGCGTGATTTTCTCGCTCTTCAGGCCAAGCCTACTTGCAGCCGCGTGGGTAATGTAATTTGTATCTGATGCTAGGTCTATCAGAGCACCAATTTGTTGCCCGTCGTTAGCAGTGACCTCCAGGAGCATCATTATTACCGGACACTCCTTTATTCCATTTTCTTCCAGGAGCTTCCCGGCTTTTGCTTTAGTGCAGCTCGTAACTGCTGTCTTATTTGTGAAGGCTTTCCTGACTTTTTGCGCAATCTCTGGAGCGAGTTGGGACAAGACCTCTTCCTGTTCAACGGTTAACCTCCTTGCACGTTCAACGCCGCTACTTGGAGTTTCTCTCTTTTCCCCACCATCCCTCTTACTGTCTCTACTGGGGCAGAGAAGGTAATGGTGGTCTGACGACTCTCCTTCTTTGCAGCCTCTCTTGGTGCAGAGGAATTTAAGGTTACACTCTCCGTCAGCGCCATGTGATGAAAGGCACAGCCGGCAGGCTCTAGACTTCTTCACCGCGGCCTTTCTTGCTGCCAAGTCGAGGCCTCTGAACTTCTTACAGGTGAACAGCCTACTTCTGTGTTTATCTTCGCACAGAACACAATTGTCATCAGCGCTGCCTCTCTCAGTGGCTCTAGTGAAAGCAAACTTCTTCCCAGTATTCTTCTCTGGGATCTCCGTGATCTCCATCTGCTCCAACTGTTCGAGGATGCTTTCCTGCTTTTGTAGGAAGTCCAGGAAGGTGTCAAAGTATCTCTCCGGCTGGAAACCATTTCGGGGGTCTATTTTGAAAGTAAGCCACTCCTTTTTCAAAGTGAGTGGCAGTTTGTTCTCAATGGCTCCAGTCACCAGAGGGTTTTTGATGGCTACTTCATTGTCAAGATCTTTAAGGTCTGCTAGAGCTTTCTCTGTGATTCGGATCAGATCAATCACCTTCCTGAATTGGTGCTCTTTGACTGGAGAAATCTTCTGCAGCTCTGCTACGATCAGGTTGGTGATTGCATTCTTGTTTCCGAAACGACTCTCTAGCACCCTGAAGACATCTTCGGCAGTATTGTGGCTCGCGAGCCTGAGATCCTTCACTATGGTCTCCTCTATACTTTCCAGAAGTTGAAACTTCTTAACTTCCGGAGACCCGGAGGGATCGCCTTGTTCCTGTAGGCTTTCCCAATCCTTCCTCCAGCGGTAGTATTCCCGAATGCTACCTCTAAACGTCGGGAGACTTGTAGGCTTCAGCCTCACTTTTGGAATGCCTCTCGTAGCTGCATTTCCACCCCGTGCGCCTGCTTGAGTCTCCTCCAACGCTTTTTGCTGGGCTTTAACAAGCTCTGCCCGTGCTTCAGTCTCCGCCTGTTGAGCCAGGATAAGCTGGGCGCGTCTGGCGCGTTCTTCCTCTTCAGCCCTCTGGCGGTCTCCTTCAGCTGTTGTGCGGCGGGCGCGGTCTTCTTCCTCAGTTGCCTTTCGAGCTTTTCCTATCTCGGCGTCTCTATCTCGCCTGAGCTTGTTCTTTGAGGACATCAAATGATGCAGCCGTCTCTCCACGTCTTCTATAGCAGCGACAGGGGCCCAGTCTCTCCAGACAGAGAGCTCTTTCTCTGCTCCTGTAGTAAGCTCCTCTAAATGGTGCACTTGTCTCTCATGGCAGTCATGGTCTAGCTGGCCCAATGGGACCTCTTCTGTCTCTTCTTTAGCTCGTTCAGCCTCCCTGATCGCGAACAACACTCTTCTTTCACCGTATCTTGACCACAGATGGAGTTTTACGAGATCGCCAACCTTCGACAATTTAGTCATGCAGTCTTTGCTCACCTTCTCGATGTCTCTCGTCTGTTGTTCCGATAGTTTGGTGGGGTCCTCTTCCGCTTCTGCAAGCAGACTCTCTTCATAGCTACTATTGGCTTCCAGGAGCTTCTCAGCTTCATTAGAGAAAGCCTGCCACTGGACCTTTAATTCGCTCTCGACCATGGAGGGTGTAACGCGGAGCATGAAGGCAGATTTTTGGTTAAAGTTGGATTTAGCTGAATTTCTCTCCTTTTTCAGTTGAGCTACGGACTGGTCCTCTTCAGCCATTTTCCTTCTCTTTTCACAGGCTATCAATGTTTAAATATTTATTCAAACTCTGCTGTTATTTTCTTTAACAGATTAAAGTCCCTTCAAACTGCTCACTTAGTGTTTTTATTTCGTTTTATTCAACTGTGACGTTTTACAGTCAAAACTGACATTTATTTACTGCCAGAATAAATGGGACTCTTATTTTGAAACTCCGGATCTTCTGTGTATTTTAACTTCCTGGTTACTTCAAGAATAAATGGGACTCTTATTTTGAAACTCCGGATCTTCTGCGTATATTTACTTCCTGGTTGCTGCGACGCACTAGGGCTCCTCCTCCTTTCACAGTTTGGATATATCACTCCGCCGGTTAGCCACTTTAGCAGACACAGTCAGTCCCACGTTAATTACTCTGGCTAGCAAGGCAAGTCTCTATAAACATCCAGAATTGAATATACACATTGAATTAGTCCGCTGGTCAGTGCTGTTGCTTACCCAGCCGCTTTCCTGGTCTTGCTGTCCTCTCGCGCTGTCTCGCGCTGCCGACACTGTCACTTTTCCAGTAGGCTCTGCACAGACACGCCTCAGACACGCTGCACCCACACGCTTCACAGACACGCTGCACGGACACGCTTCACAGACAGCACACCTGGCTAGCTAGCTCCGGTTAATTGCAGCCACTTTTCCGAGTTCCCTCGACGCTTGTATTCGTCCCGCGGAGAACTCCTCTCTGAATGTGGCTGTCAATTTACTTCTCCACCGCCTCGGGAATCTTTTCAAAGATATTTCTTTGACGCCCGGGCCGTAGGTTTTACAATTGTTCTGTCTACTAACGCCGACAGAAAGGCTGGACTGAGGGACACGGATACCATTCAACTCGTTTTTCTTATTCTTTATGAAAATTGAATAGATTGTAAAACCTGCGAATGCAGACAACAAAACATACATGAATACACAGCTCTGACACATTCAAAGACTAAAACAAAGCATATAAATGTTACACAAAGCACGCATCAAACACACTAACCGTGGCATCCCTCGCGTCCTGGCATCACACAATGAATCCCTACGCACGGTCTCCCACTATTTAAGCACCTAATCACAGCCCCCAATATCCCTACGCATAACGGATCTATATAATCAAACAATTCCCACGCAGTTATGAGGCATAACTCAAAATAATGTTACAAGTATCTAATAATTTGAATAATTAATAATAACTAATAATTATTCAAATAAAATTTAAAATAACATTTCACATTTGTCCCATTTTATAGGCTAAACATGCACAATGAACACACCCCATCCTAACTGGACAGTACAGATACAATGCAACTGTCAACCACCTTCTCTTGGCCCATGGTGCGCAAACGAATCCTTGTTTTTCTCCCAGAGAGATCCAGTTTATCCATCAGACCCATTGTGCAGAAGGACGCCGAACTCCCTGGGTCTAGAAAGGCGTAGGTTTCCACTGCCCTTTGACCTTTACTTGATTTGACTTTCACTGGTACGATGGCAAGCTTACAGTTTTGGTCACCGGCCCCAGTGAGACCACTGGTTTGGACTTCAACTAGAGCACTGTCCACTGCTCTGTCCGAGTTGCTCCTGCTTTTCTCTGCCTCTGCTCCATTCTTATAGTGGATGTGAAGCGTGCTAGGGTGTCTTGAACCACATGTTTTGCAAGAGAGACGATTCCTGCACTCTTTGCTGATGTGCCCAGTGCACAAGCAGCCAAAGCAAACTCCATTCCTTTTCAGGAAATCCATCTTCTCACTGTGAACTTTCCTCTCCAATAGAGTGCACGACTCCAGCGTGTGTCTGCCCTTGTTGCAGTAAAAGCAAGCCTTGTCAGGACCATCCTTAACCTGGTTTTCTGGTTGAGCCTCTCTTTCAACTGGCGTAACAGTCGTAGCAAAACTACTTCCTCTATCCTTTGAGCGAGGCATAGGTTTTGTTCTGCCACTTTCTTTGATTGCTACCATGGTTGGAGCATCTTGTATGTCTCTGAATACAGGGTCTGTAGCAATCTTCGCTTGACGGTCGATAAAAGTCACAATATCAGTGAACATAGCTCTTCGGCAATGCTTTTCCTGGATGTCACATGCCACTGTTCGCCACTTGTCCCTCAATTTGTAGGGCAACTTCTTGATCACAGTGAGCATATTCGCAGGTGTGTTCAAGTCACATAGATTATACACATCCTTCATGGCATTGCAACATCCACGCAAGAACAGGCCGTATGATTGTAAAGCCTTCCCATCCTCCGACTTAATTGATGGCCATGAAAATATTTTGTCCATGTAGGCGGATGCTATAACATGATTATTTCCAAAGTGTTCATGGAGTAAAGCCTTTGCTATAGTGCATCCAGTGCCATCAGTCATGTGTTGGCAGCTTCTGACTAGCTGTTTTGGCTGCCCCCTGGTGTATTGCTCCAGGTAATACAGGCAATCAACAGCATTGTCGGTCCTCCCCTCTATGGTCTGTTCAAATGACTGCATAAAAACATGGTATTGCAGAGGGTCGCCATCGAATATTTGGATGTCTCTTTTAGGCAGTGAAGCAAGACATTGTTGATGCACCAACATTGAAGTTATTTCGTTTTGTTTTTCCATTATAGACATAATGTTGTTCTGTTCACTGCTGCTGTTCCTGGAAAAAGGTTGTACATCTCTGTGAGGAGACAATGGAGGCGCTGCAGCCTTTGAGACCGTGCTCTGTGTCTTTGTGAGCGCTGAAGGCCCCTGGTGGAGATATTTGGCTCCATCAGATTGCCTTTGCTTTGGGCTTGAGCCTCGACGGTGTTGATTTATATCTCCAGGTTGTCCTCTTCCATCCTTTCCATCTTTATGTGGCGTAAAAGTATCTGCATTAATGTTGAGGCCCTTTTCAAAGTAAGATTCCATGCCATCCAATTTCCGAGAAACAGCACTCCGCACGCTTGACCTAGAGGCTCTTAAAACATTCACCTTTGCCACGGATGCGGCTATGTTCAAGCTGAAGTTGTTCCTTTCGTTTTCTTATTTGCTCCTCCTGTTCTTCAAGGACGTGCCTTTCCTTGAGCAACTTTTGCTGAAGTTGTTCCTTTCGTTTTCTTATTTGCTCCTCCTGTTCTTCAAGGACGTGCTTTTCCTTGAGCAACTTTTGCTGAAGTTGTTCCTTTCGTTTTCTTATTTGCTCCTCCTGTTCTTCAAGGACGTGCTTTTCCTTGAGCAACTTTTGCCGAGCAAGTAAAGCAGCTACTTCAGCCTCGGCTCTGAGACGTGCAGATGCAGTTGAGGAAACATTAGATCTTGAACAGTGGTTCCTGCTGCTTTGATTTGATACGCTGTCCCATGGTGCAATTTCATCCTGGGTGTCATGTTGAAGATTTTGATGAAACTGAGGCTCTTCTCCATTTTCAACATCCTCCTGGGATCCATTTTTCTCATCTGAAGCCTCCTCCTGCTGGGGCCTTTCAGTATTAGTCTCTGACGGAGGTTTGCTTGGAGGTCTTCTGGTTACTAGGAACCAGGTTCTAACATCCTCAATAAATCTTTCATTGTGTTCATTGATTTTGGAGAACCAGTCATTTGGGGTTTTTTGTTCATCAGTTGGGATTAAGGGCATCAGAGAGTCATGCAATGCAATGGTATTTTCAGATAATTGTATCAAAACATCAAGTTGTGCTTTAACCCCTGAAACATTTTCATCATCTTTCATAAGCTCTTTGAGAGATAATATCAGAGCTTTTATTTTGTGCACTTTCCTTTTACGCTCCTTCTGGATTGACTAAATTTTATTTGCCAGGACCTTCTCTTACTTACTTACTTACTTACGCCTATCGCTCCTTTTGGAGGAGCATAGGCCGTCGACAACAGTTCGCCAGGACCTTCTCAGTGATAATTATTTTCCTTTTTTCCTTTTCAAGTTTGCCAACAGTTGAACCAGACTTTATTTCACTCATTTTGAATGCGCAAAAAAATGATCGCAATGAGAATCCAATGCAAAGCCAGCCACATCAACAGCCACGGCAATCATATAAAAAAGCAGTGCATATCCAGCGCAGAGTCAAATCCACACGCAAGCCGGGCCCAAAGGGCATCAAACGGCGGTCCAGACACCGCATAAACCCACCCAGCGACAATCAACACACCAACACGACAACGCCAGTTTCCACTCAGCAGTAACCCGTTCAAAACAAATCAATTTAACAGCAGAACGAAACAGGTTACATACCGCTGGTCACAATGCAATGTTGTCCGGCTGATGCGCTCTCAAGCGGTGAGCTCTGGGTCCCGTGTGTGGGTGTGGGATCAATCATTCAATAATCCACTCCGCGTCCGCGTGTGGCTTGTCGGGTCCTTCTGTGGCTCCAATCCGTCCAGGTTTGTCTCAGTTTTTAATGACAATGTTGGGCGACTATCAAAAACAAAGTTTGTCGCCGAGAGGCTAAGTAGGGGAAAAATACCTGCCCGACGCGCTGGCTGTCAATGAATCACTGTTCCGAAAGTACTTTTGTATATTTATTGTAGTTAAAAACAAACGGTGAAACGGTATCACAAAACATTAAAAACAGCGTCCCAAGAGAATTAAACAGTGACTTAGTACAGCGGTGTTAAAGCGGTCAGCAAAAGTAGGACTTCCCCACTCACCCCCTCTCCTTCCATTCACACAATTCCAACAGGTGAACAGCTGATTTCACTACTACTACTGACGTAATACTGACGTACCACCAACACCACGTGATTCGAATTCCTGCATGTGACCAACAATCCAACAGCAAACAACAGACAACAGTACAACCCATACCTGGCGCCTACAGTGGGGGTCTCCAAAATAACAGTGCGAAATGTTCTCATGCACGCGCGCGAATCATGCCCACACAGCGATGGGACTTACAAGTTTTAATTAGCCATAGGCTACTAATTTCACCACATCAACAGCACCACATGAAACAACAGCTATAAGCGGTAGTTGAATGAATGAATGAATGAATGGTCTTTATTGTTGTCATTTATATAGTACAGGTACCAAACAACGAAATTTGGGAGCGGGGGGCTCCCCTGGTGCTAGGAAAAAATAAATAAAAAAACAAGAAGGGAAAGGAGCTGGTTTACATAAATAAAGGCTATGTACACTATCCACTATACTATACTATACAAATAAAACACTGTGCTGTACTCTATGCTATGCTATACCTATTCTAACATTTCCTATTCTCTGAACCTTATGTACCCTAGGGTTGTCATATTGCACATAGTGTTATTGCACATTCATTAAAGTGTCGCAGTTTGCAGGCTTGAAATGTACACATTTGTGCCTCAGCACTACACCTGATTTCAATCCAGCAGCTGCCATCAATCCGTCCAGACTGTCCAGGGCCCAGAACCTAGGTCTTTGCTGTGTTCAGGGCCTGAATGGCCCTGGGGTAGAAGCTGAGCTTCAGTCTGTTTGTCCTTGCGAACATGGTCCTGAACCCCCTGTTCGAGGGCAGCCGAGCAAAGTGTCCGTACCCAGGGTGGGATGGGTCTCTGGCAGTGGAGGCTCCTCCATAGAGGTGGAGGAGGCCTGGCCTCCCCAATAATTTGAGAGAAGAGAGAGAGATTTAAAAAAGCAATAATTATATTTTTTATCAGACACACAACATACAATTCAGAACAATACTTCATCCATTTCTAATATTTATCCTGCAGAACAGCACTCATACACGCGTGTGGCGGAAAAAGGTATTACACGGAGGCCAGGCCTCCTGTCGGAAAGTGGTTTCTCATAGAAGTCAATGTAATGCAATTTTTTTCATGGCAATATGTGATTGGCCAAATCACTGAAAATGGGTGGGCACAGGAGGCCTGGCCTCCGTGTAGTACCTTTTTCCGCCACACGCGTATGAGTGCTGTTCTGCAGGATAAATATTAGAAATGGATGAAGTATTGTTCTGAATTGTATGTTGTGTGTCTGATTGACATAGTGTTTGAGTGCTTTTGACATGTCATTGATTGTATGTAGTATGTTGTGGTGAATGTTGTGAGCCTGAGCATAAGGGACAATAGCTGCTGCAGGCGGACCAGAGATTCATGCCAATTGTTTTGTTTATTTGATGACCCATTGTGCAGGCAATAAAAGTTGCTTCATCCACCATCCTGAGAGTGTCCCAATCCCTTCAGTACCGCCAAACACAAAGACAGATAAGAAGAACAGGGAACATTCCATCGCGAGTGAAGCGAGCAAGCGGGAAATTTTTTTGCCTCCTCAATTCTGGAAGTCACCAGCCTCCACTGGTCTCTGGAGATCTTGGAGGCCTTCCTGAGGCAGCGTGTGTTGTACAGCTCTTCCAGAGAGGGGAGGGGGGCGCCGGTTTTTTAGTTACGGGTATCTCGGCCAATAATTTTGTTGTTTTTGCTATACAGTCCATTCACTTTCCCTGTTAGCACGACACATTGTCCACATCTCCATTTCCAGTGACATCTCACCTGACATAAATAATCATGTATGCTCGTCCATGAATTGTGCTTTCATCTAATGTTATGCTACTACGGGAATCAAGTGATTTGACATTAGAAATGAATTTGTTTCATCTCTTGTGCAATGTGCTCTACAATCTGGGCACATGAATGATCGGATCGGTGAGCAGGGGCCAACTGTCGCGCCATTCATCTCATTAAGTTTCATAATTGGATTCAGTTTTGTATAAGGCATCCTTTCTTTAGACAGTATAGGCTGCCCTGAACGAACTAGCTGTCTCCTTATACATACTGGAGGTGGGTTCTGCTACTTTCTTCGGAAGCACTTGCTTTTGTTTGAGCTATTTCAACAGTTTCAACGTTAGGTGTCATAACAGGTGCAGCTGAATTCAAGTTTGGTTTCTTGGTTGAAAACCGAAACTTTCCAGGCTTGTCGACTCGGTCGGCAGCAGTGGCCTTTTTTGGGGCGGCATGATAGCTAGCTACTGAATGTTTTCTTCTCAATAATCACGTTCGCAAGCTCTCAACGGTCATATTGCACAATATTCTACTGCGCCCCATAGTGTCTTGGTGGTAAAGTGCAGGCAGTCAAAGGCATACTGTCATTCACAGGAGATTAATGCTGGTGCGCGTAGTTCTTTTGGAAAACGTGTTTATTTTAGAATATTTATCATATAAATAAATATAAATAATACTCATTACATTGACATTTTTGATCAAATAATGGTTGTGGTAATGTATTATTAGCGACCCCCACAGATGTATGATTTTACTGCTTTCATGGGAGCTCAGACCTTCCTTATGGGAGCTCAGCTCCCATTGGCTCCCACATAACTCGAACCCTGGATGTATGGTACAGTATAAAACAAAAACGGCAGAGTTCGCTAACGCACTGACTCAATTTATTTAAACGTTTGCCACGTGGATGCATGGACCTGGAGCTGAGAGTGACGCAGTAGAAGGTTGGGGGAAGGATAAACGCATAACGCTTGATATACTTTTTTGAAAACTATCAGCGTAACCATAACCAATGTCAGTTTGGATGCACATTCCAAACAATAGTATTTGAAAGCTGCTGCATGAATGCCAGTGATCGTTTTAGGATAAAAGTAAGTGTTGTATTTGATCCTAGGCCTAGCTTGCTAGCATAGCTCTTTCATTTTATGTCTTTTTTCTTTTTTCATCTAACAAATTCATCACTAATTTCTGCTCATTTCATTTTGGCTAACAGAATGGCCTTCACATTGGGATCAACTTGCACTCCCACGAAGACCACTGCTACAATTGAGGAGCTGCAACGCTTCGAAGACACTGGTAGGCTAAACACGAGCTTTAAGAAACCATTGTGAAATATTCCTGCACTCATCTCTTGAAAGTCCTTAAGATCTTACAGTGTGAAAAAATTAGGACACTACATCAATATTTGATCTTTCAAACAATATCTATAGATAAAGGTGATGTAATTTAAACAAAAACAATGAAAATGTAACTTATCATGTATAACAAAATATGAACAAAGATGCCAATTCCTACTGAGGAAAAAGTTAGGACACCCTATGTAGGGTGTCCTCACAAATCATTTTGCTTTCACTTTAGATTAAAATAAATATGTCCATCACATAGAGAATTGCATGAGAAAATCATGTATGGTTCAAAAGTTATCAAGGTTTACCTCTTTACATATACATGCTAATTACTGGAATTTATATCAATAGAATCTAGAACTAACAAGGTGTCACTGCTATGCAGAAATGGAACACACATGATGAAATTCAACTTTATCTTTTAAACTATTCATTTTATTACATAAAACTATAGCCTATCTGAATTTTAAGACTGAAGATGTTTCAAGTTTTATTCGTTTAGTTTAGTTATATTGCCACCATCTCTCAATATTGTTAAAATTAAAATCAAATGTCCATATGTTAAAATATTGAAAAAGACAAAGATTTTCTTAGGATGTCCTTCCTATCTTTTTCACATATTCCTATCTTATATACTATATGTATATTTAAAAAGAACCACACTTTACCCAACGTTTGAATTGAGTGATGTTGATTTCTCATTCACATTTCTCTTACCATTGCTCATAGAAATAAAAGATGCCAGTGACCCAAACAAACTCCTTCAGTGTCCATATAACAAGAACCACCAGATCCGTGGCAGCCGCTTCCCATACCATCTGATCAAGTGCAGTAAGGTAAGAACTGTAGTGCTTGTCGTGGAATAACTGTTGTAGGAGTAGTCTGCCGTTGCAGACATTGAAATCTCAAATGAGATGTTCTCAAATATGCTCTTTTTCGTAAAGCATCTTTTTCGTCTTTTTAGAATCACCCAGAACTGGCCAATAAATTGAAAACCTGCCCTTTCAATGCCCGCCACCTGATGCCCAAACATGAGCTATCACACCACATCCTGAACTGTGAGGACAGGAGATCTGTGAATAGCGAATACCGTAAGATTTAAATGTTGTTGTATCTTCAATGATACTATCTTTGTCAATAAAACCCATTTGCTCCTTGTAGTGAGTCTAACCAGGTTCTTTGGTTAACAGTGTACAGTGCTGAGGTGAAGAGCAAGTGGCACGTCCCTGTCAGCACCTGGATACCAAACACCAAATGTGAGGAGGACTGGGATAAAGGTCGGTACTCTAGTGAGCTGGGCCTGTGATTAATTCAAGCCCAAAGATGCTTTTATGACTTTAAATGTGAGTGACTAAATATCCCAGTGTGAAGTTGATGCACACTTGAGCCAATGCAAATTTCAGATGTACAGATGCCGTGCTAATTAAGTGACATACTGATCATTTCTATGCATAACTGAATGCATTGGGGAGCTGTACCTAATTCGGGCAACCATTTAATTTTCAAAGCATGCCCAGCAGACGCGTGTGTGTGGGTGTATGTGTGTGTGTGTGTGTGTGTGTGTGTGTATACAGTGTGTGGGTGTATATAGTGCGTGTGTGGGTGTGGTACCTCTACGATGCAGGTGGAGGTGACAGCAGAGCAGAGTCTTCCTCTCTCCCAGACTCCGTTGACGCAATTTGTTAAAAAAAACAAATGCACTGACCTCAAAGTGTCATGGAGTGATTTGAAGAGAAGCGGTATTTTAGCGGTGTTTTATACTTTAGTGAGTTTCTGTACATACATACGTATATGTTTGTGATTGTGAAATGTCACAAAGACCATCTGATTCAGATTCAGATTCATTTATTTATTCAAGGGACAGTGCATATTAATAAAACAAAAATAAATTGTAAATACGCCAGAGTTAGCCCGAAAGCTAGTTTTCATCCGCAGTCCCTATGCCATGATGTTGTATACGGCTCCCTGGAGGAAAAAAGTACATTTAAAAGATAAAATATAGGTAGACCTAGGCACAAAAAAGTAGACAGGACAAGCATTTAGCTTATAAGGGCATAACATAGGGGGTTAAAAGAGCATACATTAATCATAGGCGCTTAAAAGGAGGGTACATATAAGCAGAGGGTTAAAAGAGCATACATTAATCATAGGCGGTTAAAAGGAGGGTACATATTCGGTAAGCAGACTAAAAGCAAGCAACATATACGCACGGTAAGCAGACTAAAAACAAGCACACAGACTGTACAGGTAAGACATGTTAGGCGGTACACAGACAGGCGGTACACATGACATACAGGTATAGGACAGGACATTTCAATGTTGGCAGGTGTGTGTGTTGATCATCCACTGTTTTAGGTGCTTTCGAAATGATTTAAAGGTGCCTAATTCTTTAAGGTGCCCTGGAATCAGGTTCCATTCACGTGCCCCTCTAACTGACCAGGCAGACTGACTAAAGGCACTCCTCCTAAATGGGATGGTGCAGTCCCCTCTGGTGACACCCCTTGTGGTGCGTGCTGTACTTCCTGGTCGTGAGATGAAGGTGTTAAGTGGTGGTGGGGCTAAATTGTGGATAGTTTTATAGACAAGGCAGAGGTTTGTGTAGGTTTTCAGATTGTCCCAGCTTAGAATGTTGTGTTTCTTCAGTATTGTGCAGTGGTGAAAGTGTCTTGGCTTCTTGTCTAGTGTTTTGATTGTTTGTTTGTATAGTGACTCGAGTGCTTTGCAGGTTGTGGGATTTGCTTGTGACCAGCTTGTTATGCAGTAGTTGATGTGTGTGAAGATCATGGCGTGGACATACATGGTAGCTGCCTCTGTTGACATGTAGTCCCTTATAAAGCGGAAGTTGGACAGATTGAACTTGACAATTTTACAGACCTTTTTGATATGTGCCTTAAAAGTGAGGTTGGAATCTAACAGCACCCCAAGATATTTGAACTCGTTCACAACTTGTAGTTGTTCCCCTGAGATAATGACATATGCTTCTTCAGCAGAACGGTTTGTTTTGGTAAAAAACATGCTGACCGTCTTGGAAACATTAAGTTGGAGACGACAGTGGTTCAACCATGTAGTCACCTGAGCCATAGATTTGGTAAGTACAGCAGCTACCTCCGTCTTGGTCTGACCATGTACAAATAGTACAGTGTCGTCAGCATACATTAGTGTATCAACCTCAGGACACACTGATGGCAGATCGTTAATAAACATGCTGAATAAGACTGGCCCCAGTATGGATCCTTGCGGAACACCGGTAGATAGATTCAGTGGCTCAGATAGGCGACCGTTTACACAAACTGATTGAGAGCGGCCAGAGAGATACGTTTTCATCCATTTCAAAGCACCCTCAGAGAAGTTAAAAGTGGCTAGCTTGGAGAGGAGGACTTTGTGATCGACAGTGTCAAATGCTTTTCTAAGGTCGAGGAACACAGCACCTACGACACCACCCTTATCCATGAGAGATTTTATTTTCTCTATAAAGAGACAGTTTGCGGTCTCAGTAGAGTGTTTGGCCCTAAAGCCAAACTGCATGGGATGTAAGGGGAAAGAACTACTGTTGAGGTGGGAGATGATCTGCTTGGCTACCCATTTCTCTGCCACCTTCGACTCTGTGGGGGTGATGCTAATTGGCCTGTAGTTGGAGATTATGCGTGGATCACCAGCCTTAAAAATGGGAGTGACAATAGCAGATTTCCAAGCACTTGGGAATTGTTTCTGTGATATAGAGAGGTTAATATTACTAGTGATGGGGCTACTAAGGCTAAGCTCCTTGAGCATGGCTGTGTCCATCCCAAACACATCCTTGGCCTTAGATGGTCTGAGGGATCTGATTATCTCCCTAACTTCTGACTCAGAGACGTTCTTAATGGAAAAGGCTGGTTCCAGTGTGATGGCTGGGAGTGGGCATATATTTTCCTGGTGATCTGCAAAGCCCTGTGCAATGTTAGCTACAGATTCAACGAAGTAGTGGTTGAAGGCCTCTGCTATTTCAAGTGGGTTTGTTGTGAGGTTTCCTCCGATATTGATTTCAAGTGCTTTCCTATTGCCCTGCTGTGTACCTGTCAGCTTCTTAAGCTGTCTCCAGATCATTTTACCATTACCCCTGGCCTCATTAATAGTTGTAATAAAGAAGTCAGCTTTGGCTTTTTTAATCTCCCTTACAACCTTGTTCCTCAACATGGCATAATGGTGCTTGGCATGTTGTAGTTTTGTTTTGAGGGCTGCTTTTAATGCAGTGTCTCGCTCTCTCATCAGCTGTAGGATGTTTGTGTTCATCCAGGGAAGGCTGTTCTTTTTGGTCCTGTGTTTAATCAAACAAGTGAACTTATTTATCACGTTTTGCATTTTATTCAAAAATGCCTGACTATCCTCCTCTACACTTACTCCTGCCAGTAGCTCATTCCAGTTGAGATTTTGGACCACAGTTTTAAAGTTGTCCTGCTCCTTTTTGGGGATTCCATTTGATTCACTGGCTGCGAGGGGTCTAAATCGTGCTTTGCTTAGCTTCCTGGCTACCAGGATCAAGTTATGGTCTGACAGTCCAGTAAGCATGTTGAAGGTCTTCATAATTCTATTGGGTCTATTGCTAAACGCCAGATCAATCTGGGTGCTGGTGGAACTGGTTATTCGGGTAGGCCCTTGGATAAGCTGGGATAGGTCTAGACCATCTGTGATGCACTTGAGGTTTTTCCTAGCCGTTTTATCTTCCCAGTTGATATTCAAGTCACCCATGATAATGACCTCCTTCTTAAAATTACATTCTTTCAGCATGTTCTTGAATCTATCGTAGAAATCAACATTTGCTGAGGGTGGTCTGTAAAGGACAATCAGGATGAAGGACATTTGTGGAGATAAGGTTATGTTCACACCAATGCATTCTAGCTCATGGTGTGGCCAACATATTTCCTCACACTGAATTTTGTCTTTGACATAAATCATGACCCCCCCTCCCTTGGAGCCCACTCTATCCCTTCTAAACTGGACATAGCCAGGTACAGATACAGCAGCTGATGGGGCCTGTTCATGTAACCATGTCTCGCTCAAGCAAAGAAAATCTAAGTTAGACTCATTCAAAAGATGTTGTACTTGGTCACTTTTTGATTTAATACTGCGTATATTCAAGTGTCCTCCTAACAACCCCTTTGGTTTTACCTTGGGGTCCCAAACTACCTTAGCATTATTGACCGTTTGGAAAATACTCCAGTTCCGTGTTTTCGCGATAGCCGGGTTGATCAACTTCCTGGTTGATTTGTTTACATCCCTTACAGCTACACATGTTTTGTTGCCTGAACAGACATTTAGAGTAGGTTTGGGTTCGGCGCTATATTTTAGAGTTCCATTGTCATTGTTACTTGCCGAGGCTGGATAGTTCGTTTGCAAGTCCGTGTTCGCAGCATTCGTCATCAATGGCCGTCCGTCCTCTGTGCACCTCCCAGGCGCACACCGCAACACCGTCAGGTCCCCAGCAAGCCGTCGCTCGCCCGACTCCTCCGTTGACAGCTCCGGTACGGTGACCGGCAGCCATGGTTCATCGGGTTGGATAGCCTCGGGGAATTCCACAGCATTCGGATGGGGAAAACGACGAGTCAAGTTAGTTTGCTCATGGTCAAATGTTGCAGGAATACTGACAGAGGTTCGTACCTGAGGGAAAACGTTGTTGCTCCTGGACATAATGTTAGTCCCATGAAACGCCGTTCCATCTCCAGTCGTAGGTGAGTGACACTGTCCATTGTTATCCGGGCCGGGACATGGGTGAATGTCTCCGGAAAGTAGCAAGCAGATTACTGCGACCAGCATATCGGCTCGCTGGAGCTTCGATCCCGTACGTTTGTTTGTTCTACCGTAAATGCTTGGATAAATGAAGGATATGAGGATAGCTTGGCGCCCGTATCCAAAATGTTTGTTAGTGTTGCAAGCTTGTTGGCAAGGAGGATCAGTCACATAGCTCAGAGTAGCGTTTTTGTATAAAGGAGGACGGTATAGATCATCTCCTGAGTTTACTAGAGACGCCAGTAGCATACAAACTTGGAGCCCTAGGAGAGCTGTGACCGCACCTCTGCCACCTGCCGCCATGAATCAGAGAGAGAGACTAATCTAGGCTAGGGTAACCAATCCACCTAAAAGTTTAATCGATGACGACGATGTAAGTGACGAAGGACTGATTTCTTCTTCTGAACCAGGGTATGGAGGTTAGTTCTAGCGAATTTACCTGATAGAACATCGACATGCTAGAAACACATAACTACACATAATTAGATGATCATTATAAGTATTTAGTGATCGTTAAACTGTTGTTTATTATATCGAGTGGGTACTTTATAACTTCAAGTTTCGTGTTATGAAAAAAACGAGTCGGCGAGTGGTTTGCCCTAGGCTGCGTTCGTAAATTCGCTCTGGAAATCTGATCAGCAGTCATGGAATGCCTCTTGTCCAATCAAATTACTTGGTCCATTTATTGCGCAGAGCGAATTTACGAACGCTGCCCGAGACTGTCTCGCGTCCCCCTTTACCTCGCTTTTACCCTGCTGCTACGCTGCTTCTATAACATCAGGATCAGACACAGGGCGAGACTTTCAAAATAAACCTTTTTAATGGCTTCTGTGTGCTTTAGACTTGCGTAGAATCGATTTTATTTTTATTTAAAAAGTCAGACCGGAAAATGTATTATTGTCGCCAGACCCACTGCGTGGGAATACGACGCATGCGGATGAGAGACAACATATAAAACAAAACTTATCGCACACTTATTGCTCGTGTGACATTGGTTAAGCTGCGCCCAAAACCCAGATATTTTGCCACGTGAAATGATAAGACAAGAGGCCACGATACGATAATCGCCGTAGGAGGCGATTCAACTGTAGGCATGTGAAGTTAGAATTTCTTCAAACTTGCAGTGGTAGCACTGGTGTGTGTGGTTTAGTAAATATAGTGTGTGTGTGTGTGTGTGTGTGTGTGTGTGTGTGTGTGTGTGTGTGTGTGTGCCATATCTCAGTATGTAGGCTATGCAGTGTAAGTAAGTGTGTGAGTTTATTCTGTTATTTATGCTATTATATCTAGTAATGTGTTGAGAAGCAATGGAAATGAATCAAGAAATTGATAGAGTAGGCTAACTTACATTATCATTGTTCTATATGCAACAGAACAGATCACCCAGCATTGCTAATGAAAAGAATCAACGAATGTGAGTCTAATACCAATACTTGCTCAATAGGTCTTAAAATCTATTAAAAGTGGTCTTATAAAGGTCTTAAATATAACTTGTTGAAACCTGCAGGAACCCGCGTAATTATTTTGAGAACAGGTTGCTTACATTAATTATGCGGGTGTTAAGGTCAGGGCCATCGCTACTTACACGCGCATCATTGTTAGACCACTGTTAATGATAGAGCTAACCTAAGCAAAAAAAAAGTGTCACCTTTTTGGACCATCGCCAGTTTGCACCCCTGCAAGAGGAACCATACATTTCAGGTGAAGAGTGGGATTAGTACTCCAGGCCTACTAAACTCACACACACGATTGATACCAGTGTAAGGCCGGAATAACCTGACAAAGTACCTCAAATTCAGTCAGGAGGCCTTAAGCATATGACAACTGAAGCTCGGACTGGGATTGTGCGTTCGAATCTTCTCACTGAACTAAGAGCGGAGGATTGGGCGGTTCACCCCGAGTTCCTACATGGTTCACCGACCTCTTACAATAAACATTATAGGACCACTGCTGTAGTCTAAGCACCCTCTTATGAAACATTATAAACATGATAGAACCACAGTAGGAGACTGAGACACTACCATGGTCTGCTCACCAGAGGATTTCACTGTAACACTTGACTCATTGCGGCCCCCCATGCAGGGCCCCCCCCATGCAGTGTATTGATGTCTTGTAAACATCTTCATATAACACCTTTGGTTCAGCAGCAAACTAATATCCATACTTTTGTTTCCCCCTCTATTTCTCTCTATCCTTCCATCTGTCTATCCCTCCCTCCCATCCTGTTCTTCCTCCCTCCATCCCTCTATCCCCGTACAGAAATACTACAGAGGCTCCAGCAGGACGACCCAACCAACCCTCCAGCCAAGGATCCACCTTTGAATGACCCTTGACCTCACCATAACTCCGCCCCTCTTCAATGTTTTCTTTTTAAAAAACGTATGTTTCTCAAGCGACACGCTGTTCCCTATCAAGAGCACGGTACATGGAATGGGATGTGTCTGAGATGTGATCAACGTGTGTCTGTCGGATGGGTCCAATATTGTTTTCGTTGTACTGGTTGTTGAATTTTATTTGCGTATAATAATTATACCGTTTTTATTTAAATGGAAATCATATATGCTATATGCAGATGTCGTAACGAGGCAAATAAATTTGAGTTTTATAGAAATCCCCCCAAAAATGTTTGTGGTTTGTGTTTGAGATATGTGGCTGCTGGGGACGGTGGGGTTTCGGTTGTGACGGCAACTGGGGAAAGCGGGAACAAGTCGGCAACCGACCAAATGTTCCGATTTTTTACTTTTATTCAGAACATTTTTAAGAAATGTCAACGTTGTTGAAAATCAATGACACACTCACTCGCTAGTCTAGCCAAAATATTGCAATGCAATGGATTCGGTGAGTAATCCCCGCTACTACCTAGTTAGTGTAACAGCTTCTCATAGCTAGCTCTAAAAAGGAACTTCGCTATGAACATCAAACTGCATGTTTCGCACATCACAACATGCTGATAGAACATCAACATGCTAAAAACACACAACTACACATAATCAGATCACACAGTCCTTGCTTTTGAACATGTCCTGAAACTTAAGTTTGTTTACAAGCCATGTATTACTTACCAGTAGCCTGTGGCAGAGGAGACAGTGAATCCAATTCACTAAGTATGAGTATTTAGTTAGGCTAAAACTGTTGTTTGTTATATTGAGTGGACTCTTCAATACTTAAACTTTCTAACATGCAAACAAAGGAAAACACATTTAAAACAAAAACAAAAAGGTTTTTGCTCATTTGCGTGACTTGAGGATTGCCAATATTTCTTTTTACCAGACCGTGTCACATATTGCTTTAACCTATCCTATGGTCAGAGATCAGGTTCTCTGTGTAAGTCTACCTTATTGCTTTAACCTATCCTATGGTCAGAGATCAGGTTCTCTGTGTAAGTCTACCTTATTGCTTTAACCTATCCTATGGTTAGCGATCAGGTTCCTAGTGTGACTATACCCTATTGCTTTAACCTATCCTATGGTCAGAGATTAGGTTCTCGTGTAAGTCTACCATATTGCTTTAACCTATCCTATGGTCAGAGATCAGGTTCTCTGTGTAAGTCTACCTTATTGCTTTAACCTATCCTATGGTCAGAGATCAGGTTCTCTGTGTAAGTCTACCTTATAGTCAGGTTCACTGTGTTTCAATTTAAAGTTTCGTGGGAATTTTTTGGGGATTTGCTAATCTATACATTTTTGGAAAGGGCATTGTATGACGAATCAGAAAATATATGTTTCCATTTGCACAGATGTCTGAAAGGCGGCCATCTTGGCATTTACAAAATGGCCGCCATAATACACACGTTTTGTAATATCTTGGCTTCTAAATAAGCTAGAACATTGATTTTAACTGCTAAACCTACATATTCAGAGTCAAGGAATCCACTGGTTGTAGTAACTATTTTTTATTTGTTATATCATCCCATAAAAATGTGTAATTTATAGCTGAGGCTGGGCTGTTAGATTAGTTCATCATCATCACTTTTGTGCGTCACGGCTTGGGAATCGTCATCGTTCTGGCACTGGCTGCTGCACTGACACATGTCGGTACAGGCTAAGTTCTTAGCTCTGCATGAACATCTGCCAGAAAAACAGTCAGTTTTGCATTTGCATTGTACCAGCTCAATGATGGACTTCGGGGCTGGGAGGACGTCTGTGGTTGTTGGTTTAAGCATGCCATCCTCATGTTTGGAGTACCCATTTTGCAGGGGATCCAATTGTGGATCCTGCAGAGCAATGGCTGCCTGTGCCCATACTCTTGTTTGCACATGGACCCTCAATATGTGCTGCTTCAGTGCTCCAAGTGTTGGAGGGAGCTTGTCACTCTCTGCCCTATGGTTGCAGAAGAGGTGCCATCGCAGTTGAGGGATTGTGCTTATGCTGATGCCCTTGGGTGAGTAAGCTGCACACACAAAGGAAGCCAGTGTTGACAGCATTCCCTCTGTCACTTCTGCTTCACCCAAAAGCATCTGCAGAGCATCGATGACATTTTCATCTGCTTTGAGGTAGATCTGCAGCCACGTTGCCTTGCCTATACGGGAGAACCTCCCTGTGTTGTCGGCCCCAGTGAACGCATGGAATGCTGGCAAAGCCTTTACTCTCTCTGTACCTAGAGCCTGCCACAGTGGTTTAATCTGCACAACACCAGATGCCATATAAATGGACGTGTTCGTCAGCAAGAGATGATAGTTTGCTATGACTAGCACTAGAACGTCTGTGTCTGGGGAGATGAACACCAACTGTGCATCAGGTTGGTTTCGCTGTGATGCTAGCACAGCCTGGTGGATCAGCAGTGTGTCTGCTTCTTCGTGGTTGTTGTCCTCAAAGACCAGGTCTTTGTTGCTCCTAGTGTGCCCAGAAGCAGACGTGATGATCACCTTGGAGGATCCCCTGTTGTACTCTAGAGTTTTGGCAGCAAGATAGTCAGTCAGATCAGCCTTCGTTTTGTCATGTGAGAGGAACCTGCTCATTGGGACGTGTTTGATGTTGGTGTCATCTCTGACTTGATATTGGATAGAAGCTTTTCCTTGTCTTCGTTTGTCTCTGGTTGCACTCTTCAGAGAATCTGCCCTGTATGTGTCGAACACAAGGATGATTTCATCATAATCTCGTGTTAGTGACATCAGTCTGTCATTGAAGCAGCCACTCAGATCCTTGACTGTCACTACAGTGACTGGTTTTTTGCTCAGCTTCTGCACAAGCACCATGCCATCCACCAGTACTATCTTCCGACTTGGCTGATCAGTAGGTTTGGGGTCTGTGAATCCTGTATCCATTGCATCTTGGTGGGTAGCACTTCCAGTTTGAGGCGGCTGATGGTCTTCATAGAGTATGTCTTCTCTTGTCAGCTTGTCGAGAAGATGGATTAACTTGGACTTGTCATGGCATGGCAGGATTGTTCCATCAGCAGCGAACAGTGCCCTTGGTGTCAGAGTGAATTCATAGTTTCCTATGGCCTCTTTCAGGTTGATGTCTCGGTTTGACCTGGCAAGTACCATCAGCCTCGTAAACAGGTCCTTGGTCTCCTTCAGATCCACAGTATTGTCTCTGAGTTTCACTGTAATCTTCTTGTTCCCAGACAGGAACATCTTGTTGTTCACTTTCTTCACAGGGGCCCAGAGGCTGACATCTCCATTGATCCGCTCTGACACGTAGTCTTCATACAACTTTCTGGCCAGTGACATCAGCATTCAAGATCTGTGGTACATACTCATCTGGGATATAGGCATGCGTGATAACATTGTGCAGCCTGTCACCTTCAGTGGTAAAGGGGTTTCCATGAATGAGTATGGCTGCTTTGATCTTGTTGATTGTACAATGTGCCCTCTTGATTGCACTTGGCCCAAGTTCATGGTGCTGTGTGCTTCTGTCAGCTTCCATGTCAAACTGACTCTTAAATTCTTTTGACAGACGTGAAAGTTCTGGTGTGACCAAGAAAAATCTCTGTCTGGCATTGGCATTGTTGGAGATGCCAATGATCCCAGAGCGAATCTTCATCTGCTTGTTCAGATGTTCGCAGGCATGGTCGGCCCCAACAGACACAAAGGGAATGACACTCTTTGTGACTGATATATTGCCTGCTTGTAGTTCCTCCCAGGTCTGAGGGTGATTGGTCCTCAAGTCATGCATGTCTGCGATGTATCTGGGCCAGAGTCGCTTGTACTTGATGCGGTCCATGGCAAAGAACAGCTTGCTCAATGCTTCTCCAGCTTGCAGATGGAGTTCCAGATCAGCATTGCGAGTTGCTGCTACAAAAAACAGGATCGTTTCCACCCGATGTAAGTAGCTCATCATGGACTTGAACATGGCATTCCGGGATTTCTGTTCCTCCCATTCTTGGAATGCTGTCATGACCTCAGCAGTGGTCAAGTCTTCCAGGAGGGTGCTGTTTGCTTGCTTCAGGGATTCAGCCTTCATGTCTTTCCCTTCAGGGCAGGCTGCTTCTACTCCCTCTGTTGCCTTCAGGCACACATCTCTCAGTTGTGGGTTGTCCTTAAAGAACTCCTCCAGAGCCATTTCATAGAGTGCTACATATGAGTAGATGTGTGCATGGAGAGATCGCTTGTAGTGTGTGCATTTCAAGATTTGCCTTGTCGTGGCAGGACCATACACATCAGCTTCTACCCAGGCATCATCAATGCCCGAGTTCTCCATGGAGGCACCAAGAGCTCTGAGGGCAGCCATGACGACATGCAGCTCACCCAGTCTGGGCACAACCATCTGTAGTATTATGGGATCTTTCCACAGCATCTTTGAGATCTTTACCAGCATTCTCAGTCCTGACCTGGTACAGCTGCTGTCCATCATCCTTTTGGCAGAAGAAGCACTGTTCCTTATCCAGTGGATTTGTATGGGGTCGTGTGAATAGCACTGAGGAACCAGATGTTGAGGGGATTGGCTCAGCCATTTCTGTGCTTCCTCTTTTCTGTCCACGCTTTTTGACAGTGTAGTGTCCTGTACTTAAAGCATGTGCATGGTAGTCTCTTGCACGTTTTATCTTGTCCTTATTGGATGCACTCGAGTGACAGGAACGATGCCAGACTGCCTTCTCAGTGCACATTTTTTCTGGTGTGCAGTTCTGTAGTCTGCTTTGGACTTGCACATAGTCCCCATCATTAAAACTGGCCCTCTCTTGAAGTACCTGCAGTATGAGCCTATAGGACTCTAATTTAGGATTTGTCACCAGGACTCCTTTTTTGTCATCATCTGACTGACATAGAATGCATTGCTTCCAGTTAATGGACTCCTCAGCTTGACATGGTTCCAATGAGATTCCCATGAGGTTCCCATGAGATTCCATAGAATGCATGTGGGTCATTTTGGACTCACGTAGGCCTACTAACAAAGTAACGAAAAACGAAGTAATAGAAAAACTACAATAAATATAAAAAAATAGCTTTGTAACTACAACCATTGGATTCCTTGACCCTGAAAATGTAGGTTTAGCAGTTAAAATCAATGTTCTAGCTTATTTAGAAGCCAAGATATTACAAAACGTGTGTATTATGGCGGCCATTTTGTAAATGGCAAGATGGCCGCCTTTCAGACATCTGTGCAAATGGAAACATATATTTTCTGATTCCTCATAAAATGCCCTTTCCAAAAATGTATAGATTAGCAAATCCCCAAAAAATTCCCACGGAATTATATAACAAACCTGACTATTATTGCTTTAACCTATCCTATGCTTAGCGATCAGGTTCCTAGTGTGACTATACCCTATTGCTTTTTTATCCACCTAATTTTTCTGGTTTTCTGCTCGAAATGACATGCCCACAGTGAATATAGAATATCTCCACAATCACAAGGGCCTTCATAATGATATTGTTATCAAATGAAAGCTAACACCTGTGGGGTGGCTGTAGAAGTGTCAGAATCAAAATCTATGTTACTGTGTCAGAGCAAATAGAGCTAGAACATTATAAAACATCTCAAATTCAGTCTCCGCCTAAAAAAAAAACTGCTTTTACAGTGAATATCACCTTGGAAACCTGATAACCAAGCCCAAATCATCTAGGAATCAGTACTCCAGGGTCTTATTAGTACTTGTGCCAAAGTTGATGCTAGTAATGTGAGCAAATGCAACTTTGTACCTGTTTTAGTACAGGTATGTTTAGGCGGACACCTATATGTTTAGGCCATTTGGAGATATTTTGGCACCATCTTTGACCTTTGACTTTTTTTTTTTTTTTGGGTTGGCCGACCAATGGTATGGAAATGTGGTGTTGAAACCGGACATGACACATTCTCCAGTTGGAGAAAACTGGATGTGACTTAGGCCGTGTTTACCGTCTCGGGGGAAAAAATGTGGCATCGTATAGCATGCAAAATTGTGAAAAATTGAAAAAATGTGATATCGATGAAGAGAATTGATCGAGGTAAACTCTTTATATCACTTCGGATGCCCATCTGGGTCCGTGGATAAGAAGATCCTATGGTCAGAGATTAGGTTCTCGTGTAAGTCTACCATATTGCTTTAACCTATCCTATAGTTAGAGATCATTGCAGACAAAGGAGAGGAAGACTGCACCATGAAGAGGTGTCAGCCTCCTCAATGTCAAGAGCATCCTGTTTCCTCTCAGCTTCCCCCTCCGTCTTATGCAAGAGGAGATCAATATCATTGGTTGTCTCCTGAAGAGCTTTTAAACTCCTTAATCCATCTCAATCTCTACTGTCAGTGAGATCTGATGGATCTGGTGAAGTGGGTGTTTGGTAGGGTGTCCTCTCTCATTATATCCGTCTCTGGGCTTGAACATGGCGCTAGCATCGCTAAGGTTGTGGGTTAGATTCCCTGCTGAGATCATGTCTGTTTTGATTCAGAGCAATTTTCTCACCAACTCTCTCACTATAAAATATTTCCAATTCAGGGTAGTATTCCATCAACGTTGCTAAAGGAAAATCCAGGCTTAAAAAATAAAAATAAAAAGATTGATCAAAATATACCTGGATTTTCCTTTAGCAACGTTGATGGAATACCCCCCCAGAAGTCAGTTGAAACACCAAAGCAGACAACAACCGAATGTACCTTACATAACATAACATTCTCTAATGCTGTTAGTGTGCTTTCTGCTGTGCTTAATGTTGTGCGGGTTTATGTGGCTGTCCCTTAAACTTGATGCTGTGACTGTAAGTGGAGGAGGTGTGGAAATGTATGTATGTTTTTACTCTTTTAACTGTGCTGGAAATGCTTGGATGTGTGCCGCTGTCTGTCGTGTGTGTTTCTTTGTTTTTAACATATAACCTGTTTTCTTTTCAGCCCCCCCCCCACCCCCACCCCCCAAGAGGCTTTTGTCTTTTGCCAGGCCGCCAATGCAAATAAGAATGAGTTCTTATTGGCCCTGCCTGGTTAAATAAAGGTTAAATTAAAAAAATTAAAATAAAAAACCAAATACAATGTAACAGGCTGTAGTTACATCAGTCAGTAGTCTGAAGTGCCATTGATGAACAATACTGATTTAATGTATTGTAATGTTCATAATAATAATAATAATAATAATAATATCCATACTTTATGTTGTTAATTGTTAAGGAGGTATTAAGTAATCAAACAAATACATAATTTCTCCTAATTATCAGGCTCACTATTAGGTAAAGAGTTGAAGAGTAACTATATCTATCAAGATGTCAGCATGCTATTTCACCTGTGTACACACCAACTCCAAAAGAGCTTGTAATATAGCCCAGTTAGGTGTCATATAGCCCAGTCAGGTGTCATACAGCCCAGTCAGGTGTCATACAGCCCAGTTAGGTGTCATACAGCCCAGTTAGGTGTCATATAGCCCAGTCAGGTGTCATACAGCCCAGTTAGGTGTCATACAGCCCAGTCAGGTGTCATACAGCCCAGTCAGGTGTCATACAGCCCAGTTAGGTGTCATACAGCCCAGTCAGGTGTCATATAGCCCAGTCAGGTGTCATACAGCCCAGTTAGGTGTCATACAGCCCAGTCAGGTGTCATACAGCCCAGTCAGGTGTCATACAGCCCAGTCAGGTGTCATACAGCCCAGTCAGGTGTCATACAGCCCAGTCAGGTGTCATACAGCCCAGTCAGGTGTCATACAGCCCAGTCAGGTGTCATACAGCCCAGTCAGGTGTCATACAGCCCAGTCAGGTGTCATACAGCCCAGTCAGGTGTCATACAGCCCAGTCAGGTGTCATATAGCCCAGTCAGGTGTCATACAGCCCAGTCAGGTGTCATACAGCCCAGTCAGGTGTCATATAGCCAAGTTAGGTGTCATATAGCCCAGTCAGGTGGCATACAGCCCAGTCAGGTGTCATACAGCCCAGTTAGGTGTCATACAGCCCAGTCAGGTGTCATACAGCCCAGTCAGGTGTCATACAGCCCAGTCAGCTGTCATACAGCCCAGTCAGGTGTCATATAGCCCAGTTAGGTGTCATATAGCCCAGTTAGGTGTCATACAGCCCAGTCAGGTGTCATACAGCCCAGTTAGGTGTCATACAGCCCAGTCAGGTGTCATATAGCCCAGTCAGGTGTCATATAGCCCAGTCAGGTGTCATACAGCCCAGTTAGGTGTCATACAGCCCAGTCAGGTGTCATACAGCCCAGTCAGGTGTCATACAGCCCAGTCAGGTGTCATATAGCCCAGTTAGGTGTCATATAGCCCAGTCAGGTGTCATATAGCCAAGTTAGGTGTCATACAGCCCAGTTAGGTGTCATACAGCCCAGTCAGGTGTCATATAGCCCAGTCAGGTGTCATATAGCCAAGTTAGGTGTCATACAGCCCAGTTAGGTGTCATACAGCCCAGTCAGGTGTCATATAGCCCAGTTAGGTGTCATATAGCCCAGTCAGGTGTCATATAGCCCAGTTAGGTGTCATATAGCCCAGTCAGGTGTCATATAGCCCAGTTAGGTGTCATATAGCCCAGTTAGGTGTCATACAGCCCAGTCAGGTGTCATACAGCCCAGTCAGGTGTCATACAGCCCAGTCAGGTGTCATACAGCCCAGTTAGGTGTCATATAGCCCAGTCAGGTGTCATACAGCCCAGTTAGGTGTCATATAGCCAAGTCAGGTGTCATATAGCCCAGTTAGGTGTCATATAGCCCAGTTAGGTGTCATATAGCCCAGTTAGGTGTCATATAGCCAAGTCAGGTGTCATATAGCCCAGTTAGGTGTCATATAGCCAAGTTAGGTGTCATACAGCCCAGTTAGGTGTCATATAGCCAGTCAGGTGTCATACAGCCCAGTCAGGTGTCATATAGCCCAGTTAGGTGTCATATAGCCAAGTTAGGTGTCATACAGCCCAGTTAGGTGTCATATAGCCAGTCAGGTGTCATACAGCCCAGTCAGGTGTCATATAGCCCAGTCAGGTGTCATACAGCCCAGTTAGGTGTCATACAGCCCAGTCAGGTGTCATATAGCCCAGTCAGGTGTCATACAGCCCAGTCAGGTGTCATATAGCCAAGTCAGGTGTCATATAGCCCAGTTAGGTGTCATATAGCCAAGTTAGGTGTCATACAGCCCAGTTAGGTGTCATATAGCCAGTCAGGTGTCATACAGCCCAGTTAGGTGTCATACAGCCCAGTCAGGTGTCATACAGCCCAGTCAGGTGTCATACAGCCCAGTCAGGTGTCATACAGCCCAGTCAGGTGTCATATAGCCCAGTCAGGTGTCATACAGCCCAGTCAGGTGTCATATAGCCCAGTTAGGTGTCATACAGCCCAGTCAGGTGTCATACAGCCCAGTTAGGTGTCATACAGCCCAGTCAGGTGTCATACAGCCCAGTCAGGTGTCATACAGCCCAGTTAGGTGTCATACAGCCCAGTTAGGTGTCATACAGCCCAGTCAGGTGTCATACAGCCCAGTCAGGTGTCATATAGCCCAGTCAGGTGTCATATAGCCCAGTCAGGTGTCATACAGCCCAGTCAGGTGTCATACAGCCCAGTCAGGTGTCATATAGCCCAGTCAGGTGTCATACAGCCCAGTCAGGTGTCATACAGCCCAGTTAGGTGTCATATAGCCCAGTAAGGTGTCATATAGCCCAGTCAGGTGTCATACAGCCCAGTCAGGTGTCATACAGCCCAGTCAGGTGTCATACAGCCCAGTTAGGTGTCATATAGCCCAGTCAGGTGTCATACAGCCCAGTTAGGTGTCATACAGCCCAGTCAGGTGTCATATAGCCCAGTCAGGTGTCATATAGCCCAGTCAGGTGTCATATAGCCCAGTTAGGTGTCATACAGCCCAGTCAGGTGTCATACAGCCCAGTCAGGTGTCATATAGCCCAGTTAGGTGTCATACAGCCCAGTCAGGTGTCATACAGCCCAGTCAGGTGTCATACAGCCCAGTCAGGTGTCATACAGCCCAGTTAGGTGTCATACAGCCCAGTCAGGTGTCATACAGCCCAGTTAGGTGTCATACAGCCCAGTCAGGTGTCATATAGCCCAGTCAGGTGTCATATAGCCCAGTCAGGTGTCATACAGCCCAGTTAGGTGTCATACAGCCCAGTCAGGTGTCATATAGCCCAGTCAGGTGTCATACAGCCCAGTCAGGTGTCATACAGCCCAGTCAGGTGTCATATAGCCCAGTCAGGTGTCATACAGCCCAGTCAGGTGTCATACAGCCCAGTAAGGTGTCATATAGCCCAGTCAGGTGTCATACAGCCCAGTCAGGTGTCATACAGCCCAGTTAGGTGTCTTTAGTGTGATGTCATATAGCCCAGTCAGGTGTCATATAGCCCAGTTAGGTGTCTTTAGTGTGATGTCATATAGCCAAGTCAGGTGTCTTTAGTGCGATAGGTGTATTTGGGGCAAACAATAAGTCAATAGGAGAGAATCTAAATTTAAATAACTTATAGAATGACAGGCTTGATACGGGGGTTTGATATGGAGTGAAAAGATTACACTGTGGCAAACAAAACAAAACAACTACAAAATGATACAACATTTACAACATAGGTGTTAAACATGACAGTGCAGGTATAGTAACCATGTCTACGGTGTGGTGAACATACATCAGTTATATTCCATGCTTGAGAAGCTGTAGTCAGGTGTTCCTTCTCCTGCTCTAACCTGTTGTTAGAGCGCCCTCTGGTGGAGAAGGCTGGGGTAGCATCCCCTCCCCAGGCTTTGATCCATCGTTACCTCGTGTATAGAACAATACTGTATCCTTTTTTTAATCCTTTTTTCATTTCAGTGTCATTATTGCTCTTGATTTGAAAAAGAAAACTGAAAATAAAGATAAAGTCTCTATACAACAGTTGGTATTACGAACACTGACAATAAAACTACGTTAGTCAGTCTTGACCTTGACCTTGGGACTCCTTCTCTGTGTCGGGGTCCTTCTCTGGGTGGGAGGGGAAACGGGCACAGCCAGAGGCTCCTCTTTGAAGGGTGAGGACCCAATGCCTGGGTCTCTCTTCCCCCTGGAGGTGGTGGTGGAGGAGGTCTTAGGGGAGCATGGAGGGTCAGGTGACCCAGCCTTGGGCCTCTTGGCCAGGGAGGCTTGGTGGGTGGAGGTGTTGGAGGTGGTGGTGGTGGTCTTAGGGGAGCGTGGCGGGTCAGGTGACCCAGCCTTGGGCCTCTTGGCCAGGGAGGCTTGGTGGGTGGAGGTGGTGGTGGTGGTCTTAGGGGAGCGTGGCGGGTCAGGTGACCCAGCCTTGGACTGTAAACACAGTCTGTTAAACACAGTCTGTTAAACACAGTCTAGTAAACACAGTCTGTTAAACACAGTCTGGTAAAACTGTCAAAGAATACCTTAGGCCTATTAGTGACATAGTTTCGTTATTATCTAGTAAAGAACAGAAGGACTCTGGTATAATGGTGATTAATACCAGGTGGGGAGTGCTCTGACCTCAGTTTAGTGTTCCATTACTATCTAGTGGTTGTTTTAGGTACTGCATCTGCAGTTCTAGTGGTTGTTTTAGGTACTGCACCTGCAGTTCTAGTGGTAGTTTTAGGTACTGCACCTGTAGTTCTAGTGGTTGTTTTAGGTACTGCATCTGCAGTTCTAGTGGTTGTTTTAGGTACTGCATGTGCAGTTCTAGTGGTTATTTTAGGTACTGCACCTGCAGTTCTAGTGGTTGTTTTAGGTACTGCACCTGCAGTTCTAGTGGTTGTTTTAGGTATTGCACCTGTAGTTCTATTGGTTGCCTAGCAACCTTAGTTCATGCTCTGTTTACAGTTTGCATTGTAGCAGATGATGCAGCAAACAGTGTAATGTTACATAATGTTCGTTCTAATTGTTGAGTTTCTATTTGTTGTTTTGATGTTGTTAGTCTATCTTATTGTTAGCCTTTTGTTATTAGCCTAACTCATTATTGTATATCTTTGTTTGTATTTCCAGTTTTACAATGTTGAAACTTCAATTAAACTACACTGAAGAAGCTGGAGCTTCATTCTGTTCGCTACCTGTCTAACCTTGCTCAGAGCGCAATTGTGAGGACAGAGTAAGTGTTATGTAAGTGGTATTGTTCTTTAACCGTAGTGAGCTGTTTGCGAGAGATAGGTTTCACCCAAACAGGTATGGTGCCCGCCTGCTGTCGATGTCCATGGACCTCGCTGTCCAGCCCTAGACCTGGCCGGTGCCCTGTCAACGCTGATGTGGGATGAGTCCGATCCATTCCTCTAACACCAAACATGCCATCCAGACTATTGTCTCCCATCGGACTCCCTCCACCACAAATAAGGCAATACATGGCGCAAATTTGAGAAATGTATTACCCATTTCATTAAGTATGCCCTCGAGTCAGTCCCAGTGTCAAAATGACATCTCCATGGCAATTTGAATATCAGGTCCCTATCAAACAAAAAAACATTTATCATAAATGAGCTCATTTGTGATAGAAAACTCGACTGTATGCTACTCACAGAAACCTGGCTAGATACAAATGGAGCAGCAGCCCTTATTGAGGCATCTCCCCCCAACTACAGTTTTTTCCAATCAATCAGAAATTGAAAAAAGGGGGGAGGAACAGCTACCATAGCTTCAAATAACCTAAACTGCAGGAGCATATCCTTTGATATATTCTCCTCCTTTGAATATCATGCCACAGTTATGGCATGCCAACCACCTATTCTTACGGTAACTGTATACAGGCCGCCGAAACCAGCCCCTACCTTCCTACCTGACTTCTCTGAGTTCCTATCCATTATCCATCCCAACTATGATAGGATTATTATCACTGGTGATTTTAACTTTCATGTTGATAATGAGGCTGACTTGAGGGCTAGGGAATTTATTGACCTCTTGGAATCTATGGATTTTGTCCAACATGTCAATGAACCCACTCACAATCATGGCCATACCCTTGATCTTGTGATTACAAAGGGTCTTGAGGTCTCAATATCAGGTATCAGCGACCTGGCCCTCTCTGACCATTTCTGTATTTTCTTTACCATTGTAACACGTAAAGCTGAAAGCAATGCTGAACGTGTTGTTAAAAAACGTTATCTTACCCCTGCAGTGGCTGAACATTTCAAAGCTTTAATGAACAGTAATCACACAACTCCCACGTTATGTGAAAACGACTTAGTAATTACCTTTAACAATAAAGTAAAAATGGCCCTAGACTCCCTGGCACCTACCAAACTAAAAAAGGTTGGAGCCAAGAGGAGAGCACCATGGCGAAACAGTGAAATAAATCTCCTAAAGAGAACATGTAGGAAAGCTGAGCGCAGATGGAGAAAGAGCAAATTACAGATTGATCAGAATATTTTTAAAGAACATATATCTGCCCTTAACTTGGCAATGCGAAATGCTAGAAAAAAATCACTTCTCAAAGATAATATCTACAAACAAGAATAACCCCAGGGTCTTGTTCTCGACAATTGATTGCCTTGTAAACCCTGCTCTTAGAACTCTAGACGGCGCAGCCTCTGTCACCAAATGCGAGGAATTTGCAGCCCACTTCAGGGATAAGATAACAAATATTAGAATGTGTATTACTCAGGAAAGACTAGGTTTGTGTAGCACCACAGATCCGCCACCACAGAACATGACAATGAGCATGTTCACCATGATTAGTACGGAAACATTAGGTAAAATTGTGTCACAGCTTAAACCGTCTACGTGTCCTCTTGACCCTATTCCTACCACCTTTTTTAAGGACATTTTTGAATCTGTGTCTGATGACATACTAGGCATTGTAAATCACTCCCTACTTAAAGGGATATTTCCAGCGGCGCTTAAAACTGCCCTGGTTAGACCCACCCTGAAGAAAAGTAACCTAGATCCTTCTGATCCAAAAAACTGTAGACCAATATCCAATCTCACTTTTCTAAGCAAAATTTTAGAAAAGGCAGCGTATAGACAGCTTCATGAATTCTTAGTCTTAAATAATAGGTATGACCCACTTCAGTCAGGTTTCCGATCATACCACAGCACAGAAACCGCTTTGCTTAAGGTAACTAATGACCTTAGGATAAATGCAGACTCGAAAAAACTCGATTCTTGTACTCTTAGACTTAAGTGCAGCCTTTGATACGGTAGACCACTCCATACTTATTGAGAGACTTGAAAACTGGGTTGGCCTCTCAGGTCCGGTCTTAAACTGGTTCAGGACTTACCTGGCTGACCGAGACTACTTTGTAGCCCTTGGTGACCATAAGTCAAAAAATTATAGCACAACCTGTGGAGTTCCCCAGGGGTCCATTTTAGGACCGTTGCTTTTTAGCCTATACATGCTACCCCTCAGTTCTGTTATCAAGAAGCATAGCGTTAACTACCACAGCTATGCTGACGACACTCAGCTTTATATCTCAGTAACTCCCAACGACTACAAGATGATCGACCACCTGATAGACTGTATTGCCGATATTAATATTTGGATGACACAAAACTTTCTCCAACTCAATCAAGAAAAAACAGAGGTATTGATCATTGGCGAGAAAACTGGGAGAGAGAAATTATCTGCACACTTGAAAACACTAGCTCTTAACACTAACTGTCAGGCCAGGAATCTTGGTGTCATAATTGACCCAGATCTAAATTTTGAAACTCATATTAATAACACTATTAAAACATCCTTCTACCATCTAAGAAACATCACTAAGGTACAATCATTTCTCTCCCAGGCAGACACTGAAAAAGTAATGCATGCGTTTGTTACTAGTAGGCTAGATTACTGTAATGCTCTCCTGACAGGTCTCCCCAAAAAAATGATAAATAGACTACAAATGGTTCAAAATGCTGCTGCTCGTGTCCTTACTAGGACCAAACGAAGAGCGCACATCACACCTGTCTTGAGATCACTACACTGGCTCCCTGTCAGTCATAGAATAGACTTTAAGATCCTTTTACTAGTTTATAAATCACTTCACTGTGATGCACCCAATTACATGGTGGACATGCTCATAAGATACACACCAGCTAGACCCCTACGGTCTAGTGGCACGGAACTTTTAATAGTGCCAGAGGCTAGGACAAAGAGATTTGGAGGATCAGCTTTTAGCATATATGCTCCTAGATTGTGGAACACCCTACCTGAGGGCCTGAGGTTGTCTAAAACTCAGGACATTTTTAAGCGTGACCTCAAAACCTACTTATTCAATGTCGCCTTTTGATACTAAGGGAGACATTGGACATTATAGAACTAGGATCACTAGGCCATTACACCATACTCGTGTTTTGAGATTTGTGTTGACAGGAAAATGGACCCGGGTGCTGATGAGGCACTGTCAGCTCCAAATAGCACCTAGAGCAGTACTGGAACCGGTACAAGGGTGTACCAGGACCACCCTCAGGTTGTATTGCTGTCATCTTTATTGTCTCTATTGTGTTGTTGCATCATAACTGTGCTTAAGATTCTCTTTTGGCAGGACCTGTGACCATACTGGATGCAGAACGATGCAAATATAACACTAAATTTATGGACAGTGTGTACGCCGATAATATGCAAGGAATTTTTCCTGGATACATGGTGTACAGGTTTTTGCCCTTGCTTGCTTGCTTTGTGCCGGTGGTCCTTGGCCTCCCCTTGGGGACCGCTGGGTACTGGTAAGCAAACTGGCTAGTAGTCGCTCTATTGGTAGAGGGCTGCAAGGGAATTTTTCCTGGCTACATAGTATACAGGTTTTTACTTTTGCCTGCTCGCGGCTCTGTCAGTATTGATTGATTGATTGATTGACTGATTGACTGAACATTTTCATTGTGTGAAGCGCATTGAGTTGCATCTTGTAAGAAATGCGCTATACAAATACAATTTGATTTGATTTGATTTCATTGGAAATGCTCTACTCCGATCAACATACCTCGGTGTGGGAAACCCCCGCCAGCAACACTTCTAGAGAAACGATAGGCGGGAGGTTTCATCTGTTGTTTCCTTGAATAACAATGACATTGCATCTTGCAGTGTGTTGCTACAGTACAAGACAAGACAGACAGACAGACAGGTCGTTTAACTTCAAGTGAAGTGAGTATTATTATGTCTATCGATTTTAACAATTATTTTGTGAGCATGTCACGTGGTATTTAAATAAAGTTATTATTTGAACAGCATCCCTGTTAGATGTGCTGCCTTTTAACGAAGACTAGCATATGTTTAACACGTCAACTATAATTGATGCCAGGTCTGTGTACATGTATTTTTGTTGCTTGATAAATATTATACAGGCCTAATATAGAATAGAACCTAATCTTTTACATTAAAGTATGACAATACCACTGCTTCACCAAATAACATTTGTTATGTTGAACAATGTATTATCTTATCCAAGAAGCCCATCTTGGATAAGATAATAAATTGTTCAACATATCATCAATCAAGTATATGCAATTGGTGTCAAGTAGTTTCACAGTCCGATACATTTTATTTCTATATTTACCAGACAGTTGATTGAATAAAACTTAAATATGACCTAGGTCAGGAGTGCAGTGCAGTGCATGGGGGATCGGGCATTCTGCTGGGCTGCTCCCAGGCTGTGGAATGCTCTCCCTGACCACCTAAGGGCACCACAGACTGTGGATGCTTTTAAACGAGGCCTTAAAACCTTCCTTTTTAATAGAGCCTTTTTATTAGCCTTTTATTAGCCTTTTTTTCTTTTGCCTTTTATTAGATTTTTTATTTATTTATTTTGTTTATTTGTTTTCTTTCTTGTTTTTAATCTGTAGCACTTTGAGATTTCCAAATGTAAAGTGCATTTACAAATCATTGTATTATTATTATTATTATTATTATTATTATTATTATTAATATTAAGACTAATCCTGGGTTAAATAGCATCTTTAAAGGAGGTTTTACATTGAAAGTGAGATTAAGTCCATAGACTTAAGCCTTGTCTGTGAAACCAGCCCAATATGTGTTTTATTTATATAATTCAACTGGGTCAGTCTAAAGTCTGAAGAATCTAAAGAATCTGGGCAGGTGTCAGAAGGCATAGAAAGGAATTTGGTTTGAGGAAGAGGTGTGTGGTTTGAACAGGTATGTGTTTTGAACAGGGATGTGGTTTGAACACGTGTGCAGTGGAAATCTATTTGTTATCAATAAAGATAGTACTGACAAATGACTTCAAACTTCTAAAACCTTTATTTAGTGCTGGAGTAGAGAGCACATTTAAGTCTTCTTCAAGTATTTCCAGATTCTCACTTCACTTGAAAGCTTACAATCTGCACTAAAAATGAAAACAGAAAAATGACCTTGCTGACTTGGTCCACCTTTCACCAGCCACTGTCACAAATTCATCATTTGAAATTGGCGGCTCCCTCAAAGCCCGACAATGTGATTTTTAATCCCGGTAAAATTTGGGAAGGGTTTAACGGTGTAAAAAATTGGATAGCGCCCAACCCTAATAAACACTCCATGTCAGATGTCTTGAAGGGTTGACTGTTTTTTCCAATAATGTCTCCATCTGTTTTGAAGCTTTTGATTGGTCGAGGTAGCTGCTGAGATGGCAAGAGGAAGAGTAGAGACTCTGTGGATCCTTTCCCTGGTTCTACTGTGTCTGCAACTCTTTACTGCTCAATGCCAAGGTACAGTGCAACACACACACACACACACACAGACACACACATACACACACACACACACACACAACCAGCCCGGCCACATACACACGCGCACCCATTCCTCCACCCACCCACGCACGCATGCCTGCCTGCAAACACACCCACCAAACCACACGCACACACACACACACACACACACACACACACACACACACACACACACACGCTCCCATTCACCGCACAGACCCGCTTAACTCCATCTGCCACTGTTGTGATCTGAACTACTATCTAACATCCCTCCATTTCTTATCTTTTATTCCACAGAATCAGGGCAGCCCTCTGAACATCTGAGGATTGTTGTGGTGGGTAAGACTGGAGCAGGGAAGAGTGCCACAGGTAACACCATCCTGGGGAGAAACGCCTTTAAAGAGGAATCTGTAACTGCACATTGTCAGAAAGAACATGCAGTCGTGGAGGGGGTGAAGATTACTGTCATTGACACACCAGGGATCTTTGTGGAAGAAGTGAAAGAGAAAATAGAGGAGTGTATTGAGATACAGGCCCCCGTGTGTCTCCCAGGCCCCCGTGTGTTCCTGTTGGTGGTCAGGCTGGGCGTCAGTTACACAAAGAAGGAAAGGGAAGACACCGTGAAGTGGATCCAGGAGAACTTTGGAGAGGACGCTCCAATGTACACCATGGTCCTGTTCACACACTCAGATCAGTTGGAGAACAAGTCAGTTGACCAGTTTCTGAAAGAGAGTAAAGAGCTAAGGAAGCTCATTACCAGCTGTGGGGGCCGATATCATGTCTTCAACAATAAAGAGAGACGTCACCGCAGACAGGTCACAGAGCTGCTGGAGAAGATAGAGGAAATGGTTAAAAGATTTGTAATCTGGCTCCCTTCAGATGTAGTCCATACAGCACCAGTATTAGTATCAGTTATAAGAGTTGTTGGTGCTGTCGTAGGGGCAGCAGGGGCCTGGCTCTCTCCAGGTGTATTGGCAGCAGCAGGATCCGTTTTTGTTGTCTCAGTAGTAGTAGGGGCCTGGCTCCATTCAGCAAGATCAGTTGGTCCTGTCGCAGAGGGAGCAAGGGCCAAGCTCTATTCAGCAGGAAGATCAGTTGGTGCTGTCACAGTCAAGCTCTGTTCAGCAGCCAGATCAGTTGGTCCTGTCGCAGAGGGAGCAAGGGCCAAGCTCTATTCAGCAGGAAGATCAGTTGGTGCTGTCACAGTCAAGCTCTGTTCAGCAGCAAGATCAGTTGGTCCTGTCGCAGAGGGAGCAAGGGCCAAGCTCTATTCAGCAGGAAGATCAGTTGGTGCTGTCACAGTCAAGCTCTGTTCAGCAGCAAGATCAGTTGGTCCTGTCGCAGAGGGAGCAAGGGCCAAGCTCTATTCAGCAGGAAGATCAGTTGGTGCTGTCACAGTCAAGCTCTGTTCAGCAGCAAGATCAGTTGGTCCTGTCGCAGAGGGAGCAAGGGCCAAGCTCTATTCAGCAGGAAGATCAGTTGGTGCTGTCACAGTCAAGCTCTGTTCAGCAGCAAGATCAGTTGGTGCTGTCGCAGTGGGAGCAAAGGCCAAGCTCTATTCAGCAGCAAGATCAGTTGGTCCTGACACAGTGGGAGTAGGGGCCTGGCTCCATCCAGCAGGAGTATTCATTAGCGTTGTTGCTGTATTGGCAGCAGCAGGAACAGTTATAAGCGTTGTTAGTTCTGTCGCAGGGGCAGTATGGCCCTGGCTCTCTTCAGGTGTATTGGCAGCAGCAGGATCAGTTATAAGTATTGTTGGTTCTGTCGCAGGGGCAGTAGGGGCCTGGCTCTCTTCAGGTGTATTGGCAGCAGCAGGATCAGTTGGTACTGTCGCAGTGGCAGCAGCAGGATCAGTTGGTACTGTCGCAGTGGCAGCAGGAGGATCAGTTAGTGCTGTCGCAGTGGCAGCAGGAGGATCAGTTAGTGCTGTCGCAGTGGCAGCAGGAGGATCAGTTAGTGCTGTCGCAGTGGCAGCAGGAGGATCAGTTAGTGCTGTCGCAGGGGCAGTAGGGTCCTGGCTCTCTTCAGCTGTATTGGCAGCAGCAGGATCAGTTGGTACTGTCGCAGTGGCAGCAGGAGGATCAGTTAGTGCTGTCGCAGTGGCAGTATGGGCAGTAGGGTCCTGGCTCTCTTCAGGTATAGTGGCAGCAGCAGAATCAGTTATAAGCATTGTTGGTTCTGTCGCAGGGATAGTAGGGGCCTGGCTCTCTTCAGCTGTATTGGCAGCAGCAGGATCAGTTGGTACTGTCGCAGTGGCAGCAGCAGGATCAGTTAGTGCTGTCGCAGGGGCAGCAGGAGGATCAGTTAGTGCTGTCGCAGGGGCAGTAGGGGCCTGGCTCTCTTCAGGTGTATTGGCAGCAGCAGGATCAGTTGGTACTGTCGCAGTGGCAGCAGGAGGATCAGTTAGTGCTGTCGCAGGGGCAGCAGGAGGATCAGTTAGTGCTGTCGCAGGGGCAGTAGGGTCCTGGCTCTCTTCAGCTATAGTGGCAGCAGCAGGATCAGTTATAAGCATTGTTGGTTCTGTCGCAGGGGCAGTATGGGCCTGGCTCCCTGTAGGTGTATTGGCAGCAGCAGTAACAGTTGGTGCTGTCGCAGTGGTAGCAGGGGCCAGGATCCATGCAGGTGTATTGGCAGCAGCAGGACCAGTTATAAGAGTTGTTGGTGCTGTTGCAATGAGAGCAGGAGCCTGGCTCCCTGCATGTGTAGTGGCAGTAGCAGTTATAGGCGTTGTTGCCGTTTGTGACTACATGTCTGACAAGTCCTCCACTTAGTCCTTCCATCTTGTCTCGTCTCTGACTACTTTTGATGCTTCCTTCTTTGTGAGCCCTGGTCTGGTGTTAAAGTCAGCTTTAGCAGTTTGCTGCCAGGTCATCTTCCATCATCATCTTCCTTTCTTCTCTGTCTCTTTCTTTCTCTCACTTTCTTTCTCTCTTTCTCGCTCGCAGAAATGTCTATACTAACATCCTTCAAAAGAATCATGGTTGATTTAACTGTGCATACCCAATAACCAACCATCATTGACATTTACATTTATGGCATTTAGCAGACGCCTTATTCCAAAGCGACTTACAATCGATACATTTGACCAAGAAAGTGAATCATCAATTCACCAGTCGGAGCAGGAAAAGTAATCTAGCTCAGGCCAGCGGCCATTCGTCGTGATAGTAAGACATTTTTTTTTTATATACACACAGGAGAAACAATACAAGGGGGGGAAGTTGAAATCTTAGGAGACACAGTATTGGGGAAAGCAGGTGCCTTAGGAGACACAATGCTGGGGGGTAGTAGATGTCTCAGGAGGAGCAGTTAAGGTGTAACCTGAAGAGATGGGTCTTCAGTCTCCGGTGGAAGATGGGGTGTGACTCTGCAGTTCTGATAGCTGTGGGAAGCTCATTCCACCAGCGGGAAGCCAGTGTAGTGAAGACATGACCGCTTGCAGGTAGGCAGGGGCTGTCCCTTTTGCTGCCTGGTAGGCAAGCACCAGGGTCTTGAATCTGATGCGAGCTGCTATCGGGAGCCAGTGCAGGGTGCGTAGGAGGGGGGTAACATGAGAATATTTGGGGAGGTTGAACACCAGACGGGCAGCAGCATTCTGGATGACCTGCAGAGGTCTGATGGCGGAGGTGGGGAGCCCGGCCAGAAGTGGGTTGCAGTGGTCAAGGCGGGAGATGACCAGTGACTGGGTCAAGAGTTGCGCTGCCTCTCTGGTAAGGAATGATCGTATCCTTCTGATGTTGTAAAGAAAGAATCTGCAGGAGCGTGCTGTCGCTGTGATGTTCTCTGCACAGGATAGGCGGTTGTCCAGGATCACTTCAAGGTTCTTGGCTCATATGTTACTGTAATATTGAAATTCAGGAACTATTATTCATCGTTGTTTCTCAGTTATTGTTTATAGCTGTGTGTTTGCTTGTTTATGGGTTTAAAGGGGATCTGATAAAAATGTGTTGTTACTGTGTTATTTTACTGCAATGAATGTTTCTCTGCTGTACACAGAAGTCCTTGGTGGAAGTTTCTATTTGATGAATCTATGTTATTGTTTATATCTGTGTGTTTGGTTGCTACTGTCTTTTTAATGTTTATGGGTGTAAAAATACATGGTGGAAGAGTTTATATTTGGTGAATAAATAATGACAAAGCCATCTCTCTCTGTTGTTTTTTGATTTCGCTGTAAGCAGCCTTGATAGTGGTGGTTGGGTAGAGAGTTCTAACCGTAGATTTGGACATTTACCAGAATGTTTTCAGCACGCTTAAAGTATACTTCAGTTCATAAACAATATATTCATTGTCTCTTGAAGGGTTATTGCATAGGCCTATACAGTGCACATACAGAATGCTGGACGTAGGTTGTGGGTTCAATTCCCGCTGGGACCATACATGTGGCACGGTGTGGTGAAAAGGTCTGCATGCATGCCGGCAATTCTGAAGTCGCGCAAATGACCAAAACCCTTAAATGTGTTTTCCTTTTTTTTTTATGTGTTGAAAAGCACACTCTATATAACAAACAACAGTTTTAGGATCACTAAAATGATTTGTATTCACTGCCTTGTCTGCTGTCGGCTACTGGGACTGTGAGATCATCTATGAATGAATGAGAATGAATGTTATGAGGCAGAGATAACCGAAAAATATAGCCAAAAACATAAGACTTACCAAGACCAACAGTTTGTAACATCATAAAAAACAAGAAAAACAATTGCATACAGTAGCAATGCTGTCTGTCAGTTACTGATAAAAACCCTCTGTTGGTTGAGGTACACACACACACACACACACACACACACACACACACACACACACACACACGATCATCATAGAGACATTTCTTTTGATCCTTCAACCTTTAACCTCTGACATCATCAGACAGAGACAGGAGTGTTGGGTCCTCCTGAATGACACAACGTAAACATTGAACAACCAGTTTTTATTTACAACACGTACAGTACATGTCGGGTCATGACGCCCCCGTGATCAACACACTGTCATGTGACTGAACAGTAGTGTCAGCGGGTTTCCATGGAGACCCTACCCGACCTGACACAGGGACAGCGAGGACTCGCTTGGAACCCTGAACGCCGGGTAGAGGGGTTCAGAGAACACGGTGTTGAAGGTGTGCAGGTGGGTCATCGCGTCAGAGGAGGAGACGTCGTAGAAGGACAGAACGCCCGTCGGCCAGTCCAGATACACTCCTGTTCTGAAGGTTTGGTTGGAGTCTTTCATCGGGAGCTTGACGAGTGTTTCATTCAGCTCATTTAAGCTGTGGGTAATGTCAATTACTTCCGTGTCGTTCACGTTTAGACACCAAGATTTGTCGAAGCACCCGAGCCGCGTCAAAGGATCCACTCCTTTTCTGCCGATGCCTTTGTACGTCACTCCTATCTGAACCTCGTCCCCACTATACTCCACCTCCCAGTAATGGCGCCCAGTCAGACCCTCTCTGCACAGCACCTGTTCCACGGTCCTAAACCTCTCTGGGTGGTCAGGATACGGCTGCTTGGCTTTCACCCACTCCACCCTTCTGTTCCCCTCAGACAGAGAGAGGTTTCTGTGTGTCGTGTTCAGGTCCAGTGTGAGATCGCAGGCGTCTGTGGATGAGAAAAGGGGTAATGAGAGAGAGAACTGGCTGGATCAGACCTTGTGTGTACACTGTGTGTGTGTGTGTATGTGTGTGTGTGTGTGTGTGTGTGTGTGTGTGTGTGTGTGTGTGTGTGTGTGTGTGTGTGTGTGTGTGTGTGTGTGTGTGTTAGTGATCATTGTTTGTGTGGATGTCTTTGGCCAAACTTAACTCCTCATAACAAAGACTTACACTTCTTGAGCAGCTGTGGTTTTACCCAGAAGTCTTCATCATGATCCACACTGTGGTAGAGGCAGAAGAACACACAGTGAGTGACACACACAGCCCATGTATGAAGTGCAGTCCATAATAATAATAATAATAATAATAATAATAATAATAATAATAATAATAATAATACATTAGACTTATATAGCGCTTTTCTAGACACTCAAAGACGATAAATTGAAGAAAGTATAGTGGTCTTATTAATTTTCTGATTACTTAATCAAGTATGAGAATGATAAAGTAAAGGCTCTATGAGGCTTTCCTAGACCAACACAGGGGCTGTAATAATATAATAATATAATATTTCTGTCCAAAAAATGCATAATGTCCACAACAACTTGCTCAGAAAAGTTTGAGGGTCAAATAAATGTTGCCAATGATACTAACTTGAGCTTCTGCAGACTGCAGTGTGGATCCTCCAGCCTATCAGAGAGCAGCTTCACTCCCGAGTCTCCTGGGTGATTGAAGCTCAGGTCCAACTCTCTCAGGTGGGAGGGGTTTGACCTCAGAGCTGAAGCCAGAGAAGCACAGCCTTCCTCTGTGACTCTGCAGAATGACAGCCTGCAGAGAGAGGTCAAGTCACTGACTTTATCAAAACATTTATTTGAAGAAACAAATATAAACTTAAACATTGTAAAATGTAAAATGCTAAGCTAAATGTTTGTTCATTCAATTTAGCTCACTCTTAGATAAATTAACAATAATAATAAACATACACAGATGCTGTGGTGATGGTTACATCTCGTTACAACTAATCACGTCCAGTATATTAATTAAATAATATATATATATTATATGTGTGGTGGCCTGGGAAAACCCTTCACATGGTGGCATTTTGACATTTTCATTTTTTAATATTTCCATAAATTAGAAGTTCTCAGCTATTCATAACTGGTTGAATGACTGAGATAGCCCTTTATTTTAAAAAGTTATGAGCATTTTAATGTATCATGTCAAAAAAAGTGAAAGGTAAGAAATGCTGCCCCCATGCTGCCCCCGACTCCTTTCTCCTCCGGGTCGGGGGAGGAGCCTATGCAGATCGGCCAGTCTCGTTTGTCTGCTTGTGATGCGGTGTTAGTCTGCTCGCCTCGTCGGTATAAAACAAGTACTTTCTCTTTTGTTTTCTTAAAATGTTTATTCACCATAATGTAGTATGGAGTTCAAAGTACTAGAATACCACATAATCAGGGGTGCACATAACTTTTTGGGGCCAGTGCTCAGAGGAGCACCTAGGGATGCTGCTTGGTGCTCCCCGAGCTCGCGAGTCACGACCCGTCCCACAGGATGGATGAAAAAGGGATACATGGATAACTTATATTAGCAAAACGACATTTATTCATAAATAAAGATGAACGAACAAATGATTGTGTGCAAAACAAAATAAACAAATGCAAAATCAAATGACTGCTCTTTAAGCATGAAAGTCTGTCAGACTCCTTTAAACACAATGAAATCAACTGACATCTCTTTAAGCACTGCTCTGTTCTGTAAACACTGAAATCAACTTTTCAACAAAAAGTTACAGCCTAAGCATTTACTTATGCTACAAGCTTAATCATCATCATCACTGCTCTCTTGACTGCTGTAAGTTATCACTGTCCTCAATTTCAACCATGGTAGAGGATGTTGTAGGCCATCACTTTAAATAGCTCGTTATTTTGATTGTGCAACAAAGTCTTTTTTTTCTTCTTTTTTCTAATAGAATTCCCAACCATATTCCCTGGGTCAGGGGTCTAGGTGCGATAATGAAGCTGTAAAACAAACCTCTGAACGTTTGAAAGCTTCAGAGAAAAGAAACGTGTCCCTTGGTGTTGTTTTTCCTTTTAGCGACGAGTCGTTCGGGACTGAATTTTCACGTGTCGGCGAGATAACCGTGCGATACACGATACGCGGAATGAAAGTACGAGTTACGATACTTTCCGAATGTTTTCGTGAGGGGAGTCGCCGTGGTCGTCGTGATGGATTACTCGTCGCGCCTTCGGCTGAGGGGACGGCAAATAGTTACTTAGTGGGGCTTCTTGGACCCAGCTGTTGGTGCGCAAAAGCGCCTTCATGGAGCTGATCTGCCGCGCAGCATGCATTTTGGCGACGCATGCGCACTGGCGCACCAGTTATGTGCACCCCTGCACATAATATCAAAATCGGCAAAATCGCGATTTCCGTCTATTTTTGCTCTTTGCCACAAACGAACGCCAGCGACATCCGACGGGTTTTCCCAGGCCACCACACATATATATATATATATATATTATATATATATATGAATTATAAAGTACTGACCTCAATATCTTCAGTTTACAGTCTGAACTCATCAGACCAGCAGAGAGCAGCTTCATTCCTGGATCACCCAGGTTGTTGTAACTCAAGTCCAACGCTCTCAGGTGTGAGTTTGAGCTCAAAGCTGAGGCTAACGCCTCATAACATGTCTCTGTCAGGAAACAGCTGTTCAAACTAAATGAGAGATTGAAACATGTTGGGAAAGCTGAGTAACAAGTAGGGGAGAGTACAAAGAGAACAATATCACAAGAGAGTAATATCCCAATAGGTTAAAGACAGTGTAACTAACATATGTTTTACTTGTTAGTTCAAAACAAATACATACTCTGCCCAGTAAGCCACTATGACTGGTGACAATCTACCCTCTTAGAGTCCAAAAACATATCCACCTTTGGGTTCATCATGTGAATACCCCACAAAGAATGACTGACCTTAGAGTCTGTATATTACAGTGTGCTACTGACCTTCGTGTCTGTATATTACAGTGTGCTACTGACCTGAGTGTCTGTATATTACAGTGTGCTACTGACCTGAGTGTCTGTATATTACAGTGTGCTACTGACCTGAGTGTCTGTATATTACAGTGTGTTACTGACCTGAGTGTCTGTATGTTACAGTGTGCTACTGACCTGAGTGTCTGTATATTACAGTGTGTTACTGACCTGAGTGTCTGTATGTTACAGTGTGCTACTGACCTGAGTGTCTGTATATTACAGTGTGCTACTGACCTTAGTGTCTGTATATTACAGTGTGCTACTGACCTTAGTGTCTGTATATTACAGTGTGTTACTGACCTTAGTGTCTGTATATTACAGTGTGCTACTGACCTTAGTGTCTGTATATTACAGTGTGCTACTGACCTTAGTGTCTGTATGTTACAGTGTGTTACTGACCTTAGTGTCTGTATGTTACAGTGTGCTACTGACCTGAGTGTCTGTATGTTACAGTGTGTTACTGACCTGAGTGTCTGTATATTACAGTGTGCTACTGACCTGAGTGTCTGTATATTACAGTGTGCTACTGACCTTAGTGTCTGTATGTTACAGTGTGTTACTGACCTTAGTGTCTGTATGTTACAGTGTGCTACTGACCTGAGTGTCTGTATATTACAGTGTGTTACTGACCTTAGTGTCTGTATGTTACAGTGTGTTACTGACCTTAGTGTCTGTATATTACAGTGTGCTACTGACCTGAGTGTCTGTATATTACAGTGTGCTACTGACCTTAGTGTCTGTATGTTACAGTGTGTTACTGACCTTAGTGTCTGTATATTACAGTGTGCTACTGACCTGAGTGTCTGTATATTACAGTGTGCTACTGACCTGAGTGTCTGTATGTTACAGTGTGTTACTGACCTTCGTGTCTGTATATTACAGTGTGCTACTGACCTTAGTGTCTGTATATTACAGTGTGCTACTGACCTTAGTGTCTGTATATTACAGTGTGGATCTTTCAGGGCAGCAAAGAGAACACTCAGTCTGTCCTCATCCTCCCGGTTCATCGTCTTCAGGTGCAGCTCTCTGAGGGGTGAGTCTGCTGATTGGAGAACGGCGGCCAGTGATTCACAATCCACAGGGGTGAGTTTAAAATCAGACAGTCTGCAGTAAGAGAGAAAATGATATGTGTATATAAATATTAGAATAAAATTATATTAAATATGAATTGTTAAAATGTATATACATATTATTGTTATCTCATATACAGTATAATACACATAATTAACATAAAATAACATTTAAATTTCACCCTGACAAGCTGTCTAATAATTATAATAAATTAAGATTTAAAAAATTATAGTAAAAAATAAAATACAAATATGTCTTCCTTCTATCACTGAGACTGCCAATGGCCCCTGGCCTGAGCTAGATTACTCTTCCTGCTACGACTGGTGGATTGATGATTCACTTGCTTAGTCAAATGTATCGATTGTAAGTAAGTCGCTTTGGAATAAGGCGTCTGCTAAATGCCAAAAATGTAAATGTAAAAATGTAATATTAAAATAAATATTACATATTTAATATTTATATATATATTTGAGTTCCATCATGTAAAGGCCACTTTAAAATCACCGACCTGAGAGTCTGCAGTTTACAGTCAGGTCCTGTCATAGCAGCACATAACGCCTTCAGCTCCCTCTCACCATACATGCAATGGAAGCTGAAGTCCAGCTCTCTCAGGTGTGAGTCTGCTGATTTGAGAATGGAGGTCAGTGACTCCATGCACTCATCCGGGACATCAATTGAAGACAGTCTGAAGATATAAAACAGAAAACATAATTCATACAGAGTATGAAGTACAGAAGTGTAGGTCATGTACTGGACTTAACCACTGGTAACATGGTGAGGGCTGTGTGTTGTATTTATCGCCTGCTACAGTATATTCAGATACAACTCAGATACATAGACACATTTTTAGGGTGTGTTCTCACTAGAACATTTGCTTCACTTGGAATCGGAGTTTAGGATAAAATTAGCTTTGCTCTGCGTCGTTTGGAGCTGTGAGAACGCGCATTCGAAGTCGCTCCCGGAGCAAACGGCCGACAGATGCTCCGCTTGAAAAGGGTGGTTTCGCTCCGATTAGAAAGATGCATCGAGGCTGTCCATAGGAAAACAACAGCGCATGCGTGTTGATCTGGATAAGAGCAGGACAAACAGGCAATTTTAAAAATGTCAACTACCACGTCTGTTGCTTCGATTGCGTATGTTACTTCGTTTACATGAAGGGCTGTGAGAACGCAAATCAGAGAAATAATTTATGCAACAATGTTGCAAACTCATCCACTTGCTCTGGGTCATGATTCGGATTTTCATGTGAGAACATGACCTAAAACTAAACACTCTTCACTAACTTGTTGAATCTTGCATCAACTACGAACCCTCACCATTGCTGAAATGACTCAACAGTCTGCACCCCCCTCAACCTTCCCCCCTAACCCCCCTCCACCTCCCCCCTACCTCCCACCCCGACCCCACTACTACGTCACTGTTTTATTTTACTATATTATATGTTGTTGTTGATTCGTTGATTGTTGTTGACTGGTGTTGATCGAGGAGCAAGATCACAACATCAACGACTGTATGCGACGTATACGTGACAAATACAATTTGATTTCATTTGTATGTCCGATATCGACTCTGTCAGGGGCCGAGGTCCTCAATTGAATCCTGGTGAATCCTGAAAACAATCTGTTCCTCATACATTTCAAAGTAGATCTTCACAGTTTGTTTGACATTAATTCTTACCTTGACTTTCTGAAATTCCTCAAAGCTGGTATCAGTCTCTCACACCCCTCCCCTGGTATGTTGGACTTCCTCATGTTAATCTCATCCAGCACACCGTTTGACATGAGAAGAGCATTGGCCAGTGCGGTATAGTGATCAGGTAAGAGATCTTCTTCTTCTCGCTTTTGTGACATAAGGAACTTCTGAATGTCCTCGTGAACTAAACTGTCTTTCATCTCAGTCAAGCAGATGAGAAGATTGATGAACCTGTCAGGTGAGATATCCTCTTCATCAGGGTTCCTGAGGTATTTCCTCATTTCCTCAACAGTCTCTGAACTGTTCTCTGTCTGTGGCAGAAGACCTTCTAAAAGAGTCTGATTGGACTCCAGCGAGATGCCAAGAAGGAAGCGGAGGAACAGGTCCAGGTGTCCATTCTTGCTCAGTAAGGTTTTGCGCACCATCTTCTTCAGCAACTCATGCAAGGGAAGCTCTGTAGACACATCCTCCAGGAAAGACTCCAGTGCTTTGATGTTCTTGCTCACACAGCAGTGGAACACGTACAGAGCAGCAAGGAACTCCTGAAAGCTCAGGTGCACAAAGCAGTACACCTTCTTTTTATACATCCCATGCTCCACCTTTAGGATTTCGGTGCACAATCCACAGTAGACTGTAGCCTCACTGACCTCAATACCACATTTCTTCAGGTCGGCCTCATAGAATATGAGTTTTCCCTTCTCTAACTGTTCAAACGCCAACTGCCCTAGTTTCAGAAGCAAGTCTTTCTTTGATTCCAAGATCGTATCCATTTCATTTTCCTGCTGGTATTTGTCATTTGCCAGCTCTGTTTGAATGAGCAGGAAGTGTATGTACATCTCAGTCAGAGTTGTGAGGATCTCCTCACTCTCATTTTCACTCAACATGTGCATTAGAACCATAGCAGTAATCCAACACATGACAGGTATGTGACACATGATGTGGAGGCTCCTCATTTGCTGTACATGTGAGATGATTCTGTTAGCCAGGTTCTCGTCATTTCTGAATTGCTTTCTGAAGTACTCCACTTTCTGTGGGTCACTGAACCCTTGTACTTCGGTCACCCGGTCGATGTACTGACGGGGGATAAGTTTGGCTGCTGCTGGTCGGGAGGTGATCCAGATCAGGGCAGAGGAGAGCATGTTCCTCTTGATGAGGTTTGTGAGCAGTACATCCACTGATGATGTCTTTGTAACATCGGTTACCCTCTTGTTTTTAGGGAAATCTAACTTAAGTCTGCTTTCATCCAGACCGTCGAAGATGAACAAAACTTTACAGTTAGCAAATACCTTTGCGTCTTCAATCTCTGAAAGTTCAGGGTGGAAGTCATTCAGAAACCCATGAAGACTTAGAAGATCTTCAGTCAAATTCAGCTCTCTGAAAGGCAGCACAAAGATGAAATCTATATCCTCGTTGGCTTCTCCTTTTGCCCAGTTAAGGATGAACTTACTCGTAGAGACAGTTTTTCCAATGCCAGCGATGCCCGTGGTCAGCACAGTTTTGACTGTCTGCACTTTTCTCTTTTGTCCAGGTGAGAGGTTTGTCTCTCCTGGCAAGGGCTTGAAGATGTCATCGATGTTGATCAGAGTGTCAGGTGATGTTTTACTCCTGGTTTTATATTCAATCTGCCGAACCTCGTGTTCATTATTAACCCCTTCACTCTCGCCTTTTGTGATGTGGAGCTCTGTGTAGATGCTGTCAAGGGGAATTTTACTCTCACTCTCAGTCCCCGCCGTACCCTGAGATATGTAGCTAAACTTCTCAATCAGCCTGGCTTTATGCTCCTGTTTGACCCTCTGGAGGATGTCATTACCTGCAAGGAAAAGGGCAAAACGTACTTCCAATTAGCAAGGTTACAGTAAATGTGCAGCGGAAACTGCTGAGAATCAAAAAGCCAATGTACGGTAAGTGTAATGAAGGTCAACCTAACTTTTCCTAGAGTGTGTGTGTGTGTGTGTGTGTGTGTGTGTGTGTGTGTGTGTGTGTGTGTGTGTGTGCGTGTGATGTACGATGATAACACCCTATTCTCTGCTCCAGTTCAAACATACTTGTCTTCTGCCCAGTGCTCCTGGTCTGTCCATCACTGTCCACATCTGTACAGACAGTCGCCGCTGCAATAGAAGAGGTAATGTAGATTCTTACAGTTCACTCAAGGTCTTTATTTAGTGTCTTCGTATTCTCATGTTATTATTCAGGTACTGTAGTAGCTTAGATGTGAGTTCAATTACTGACTATTAGAGAGAGAGAGAGAGAGAGAGAGAGAGAGAGAGAGAGAGAGAGAGAGAGAGAGAGAGAGAGAGAGAGAGAGAGAGAGAGAGAGAGAGAGAGAGAGAGAGAGAGAGAGAGAGAGATAGAGAGAGATAGAGAGAGATCTTACCCAGATCTTGGACCAGATAAGGATCTTTCTCCTGGAGGATCCTGTAGAAGGCTGACTTGACTTTGACTCCTCCTGAGTGTAAGGACGTGTACAGCTCCCTCATCTGTTTCTGGCTGGTGTTGGCAGCATCGATGTTAGAGTACTCCTCACCATGGAGCATACCTCTCTGGAGCAGGACATCTGCTATGGGCATCACCATGGAAACCCTCTGAATAAGAACATCCCTGTGATTGTCCACAAAATCAGCTTCTAGAGTAGAAAAGAACACTGACATGTTAGACACACACACACACACACACACACACACACACACACACACACACACATTTCAATTAGACCTGTAAAGGTGTATAACAGGAGGGCTAACTATGGTAAACAGGTAAGTAATTCATGAAGAGAAGCTTTACATTTAACTCTTTCCTCACCTCTCTTCTCTCTCTCAGCGGAATCCCTCAACGTCAGTCTGTCAGGGGAGTGGGAGGGTCTGCAACAGGACATAGTAGTTTTATTAATATATCATATGTTGTGTGGAGGGGGAATCTTGTGTCACATACCCACATCATCATAGAGAAATCTGTTTATTTCTGCAAAAGCAACAATCCACTCGAGGTTGTACAACCTCTTAGTAAAGATGCTACGTACAGCAGGACTAAAAAGTGATTCCATTCGAGGCAGCGCCTTTCCTTCTCCCACACTGCCCCCTATGTCCTCATCCTGGTACTACAACACCAAACTTTTCCTCAAGGAGTGTTTCAGGGAACTGCCTCTCTCACCTTCGGTCAGTGGGCGCTTCTCCACTGTTCAAGCTCTTTTCTCCCCCCCCTTCTTCTCTCCTCTGACTGCAGTCTGTGCTCTCCATCGTTCAGAGATTCAGATCTATGAAACCAGCGAGTAATTTCATAATGAGTTTGAGACACTATAAATGTACTATAAATACAATACATAATATGTCATTTGTTTCAGTAACTATAATGCAATATATCATTTATACACATGCATGCAACTAAATATAATATATAACATATAAACAGACATTTACGCATGTAAACATTTACGTTGCATAATATCAATAGCGAAATAAAGCCACTCCAATTAGCCATCTCAATTTAGCAGAAGAGCTTCGATATTGACGGGATTACAACATTATATGATTCCGTTTCAAACGTGCTTTTAAAAAGGCAACATGGCCTAATGTCATGTATCTTAGATACCTGTCAACCCTCCCGTTTTTCCCGGGATTCTCCCGTATTTTACCTTTCTTTCCCGCTGTGCTCCCGTTTAAATATTTTCCCGTAAATCTCCCGTATTTTTAACCTATAATAAAATATAATTTAACACTTAATTGTTAGACGTTAGACGCATGCGCACAATCGCTATATCCATGTCAGAGTTGACTTGTCTCCTCTCGTTTCTTGGGCTGCGTTCGTAATTTTTGATTGACAGTGTATAGCTTTGTCTAAATGTAAGGTGTATCCCATGGTTGTCTAGTGGTGATGTTAGGATTGACTGTGTGTACAGTCTAAATGTAAGGGGTATCCTATGGTTGTCTAGTGGTGATGTTAGGATTGACTGTGTGTACAGTCTAAATGTAAGGGATATCCTATGGTTGTCTAGTGGTGATGTTAGGATTGACTGTGTGTACAGTCTAAATGTAAGGGGTATCCTCTGGTTGTCTAGTGGTGATGTTAGGATTGACTGTGTGTACAGTCTAAATGTAAGGGGTATGGTTTGTGGATGGTGGGGGGGGGGGAGAGGATGACCCGGGGGTGCGCAGGGGGATATCCCTTATTTTGCCTTATTTTGGGGGAAATATCCCTTATTTTCAAATCCCAATGTTGACAGGTATGTGTATCTATCCTGACGTAGGTAATAAATAATCTTTCAATCTGCCTTTCAATGTTTCACCAGTTTAGTAAAAACATAAAAAGGTAGGCTGCCCACGACACCAAGGGCGCGACTCACTTGGTTATCTAACTTAACGACTCACTAACTATCTAACTTAATGGCGCCGCACATGGCAGCTATGGTTTTACAGTTTGTTGTGTTCTGTCTGCACTGCTGTCTGTCCTGTGTTTTGTTTGCATTGCATTTAGAAATGCTCTTACTGTAACGCCAAATCAAATTCCTATATGTGTATGCTTAATGTGTATGCATAAATGGCAATAAACGTTATCTCATCTCATCTCATCTCATCTTTGTTGTGTTCACACAATAGGCCTACACTGCACTTGCCTATATTTTATAATAGGATGACCCTAGAGGGCGCTGTTGCGTTACGTGAGACGTACTATGTATGAATAGAAGAAGAAGTAGGGCCGCGCTGAGTGAAGAAGAGAAATAAAGTACGCTGTAACTGTCATAGTAAAGATGTAATAATAATGTTCTTATTTTCTTAAATGTAAAAAGATTCTTTATAGAAATGTATATGTTATTGTTGTACAATTATTGTTTATTTTGTTTATCTAAACTTGTACGTGTTGACGTCACCTCACTGTTCACGTACTGTGGTCTCGCGATAAGACTAGATGCGTATATATTAACAGCAGCTGAACGTGTAAGGGTTTCCGTCACTGTCATGAAGAGTAGTTTGATGTTTAAGACGGTATATAACTATTCTAGCTACTCCTGAGGTTCTGAATAGAAGGCGCACACGGTATGTCGTTGTTTTGTTTGTCACTGTTTGACTGTGCATTTTGATTTGAAGTAATTTCTCACATGTATGTGATGTCGGAACGCCGTGCTGGCTGAAGGGGTGGCTGGTGTGTTGAGTGGGCAGCCGACTCGGCGTGGCCTCATTTTGGTTTCAATGTGTAATTGGTGCTTTGTTTCACATTGCAGTTTTTCACGGTGTTTGTGTGTACGGTGTGCACACAAAATAAAGAACATCAGTATCAGAATCGTGGGTTGCTTGTCTATCAGAAGAACACCAGACGGGAGCAGTTATATACGCTGTCTGTTCCTATACTACTGTGTGATATATGTCCGATACACCCACACAACAAAGTGGCGACGAGAGTAGTAGTGAAGAAGAGGAGATGGCTTTACTTTCCTTGCAACCTCCTGCCGCGTTCCTGGAGTGCCCAGGTGAACCGAAGATAGCATTTGATGCGTGGATAAGGTTGTTTGACAACTACTTGCTAGCTATCGGGGGGCAAGACTTTGCCGTCGAGAGGAAGAGAGCCCTGATCATTCACTGCTTAGGAACAGAAGGACAACGAATCTACAGCACCTTGCCACTCGCTACTGATGACTACACTGGAACTGTGAGTGCTTTGAGGAAATACTTCTCTCCGAAAGTGAATGTTGTCGCCGAAAGGTACCGTTTTCGGCAACGAGCACAAGCTGTCGGTGAGTCCACGGATCACTATGTTGCAGCCCTGCGCGAGCTCGTTAAACAATGTGGGTTTGGCGCCATGCAGGATGAACTGCTGCGCGATCAGATTGTAGAGAAGACAAACAATCCGCGCATACGTGAAAGACTGTTAATGGAAGAGACTCTGACATTGGACAGAACTCTGTATGTAGCGAGGCGCACTGAAGCTGCCATAGCTGACGCCAAAGCCATTGCTGACACTAGGGATGTGGCTGCCGTTCACGTGAAAATGAAGGCAGGCAATTTCAAGCCAAACCGAGGCAAGCCTAAAATGGACGGGACTCACACCACCTGCTACCGCTGTGGGTCAGAAAGCCATCTTGCCAATGATAAATCCTGCCCTGCAAAAGAATGCAAATGTAAGACATGTGGAAAAATGGGACATTTTTCTAGAGTATGCAAATCCTCTGCTAAGTCTGTAAATGAAGTTGTTGTGCCTGAAATTTGTGTTTTTTATCTGTGAGAAATGGTTATGACATGAATAAGTTGATGTGTGCTACTACTATTACTGCACCTACTGCACAGACTGTTACGATTGAGCTACTTGTTGATACAGGGTCTGGTGTTTCTATACTGCCTGAGAATGTATACAGGGATCATTTTAGTTTGAGTAGGCTAAGTGAACCTAAGGTGCAACTTGTTACCTATTCTAAAGAGAAGTTGGATGTGCTAGGATGTCTTACTGCTGACATTACTTTCCGGGACAAGTGTGCAACTACAGACTTTTACATAGTAAAAACGGGAACTCCTATACTAGGTTTGGACCTTGTGACTGCTCTTGAGTTACAGATAAAAGGTGGACAGTTGATAACCGAGACAGCTACTGTCTGCGCAACCCTCCACCAAACCAAAGCCTCCGCTACGGCTTGCAAACAACAAGATGGAACTCCAGCTGCGTTTGGATGTGCAAAAAACTTTGTACATAAGGTCAAGGTAAAGCCAGACGTGAAGCCAGTACAGCAAAAGCTCAGACGCTTACCGCTTTCAGTCCGTGACGCTGTGACAAGTGAACTGAAGAACCTGGAGGAAAATGGAATCATTGAGAGAGTCGATGCATCTGAATGGGTATCCCCAATTGTAGTCACCCAGAAAAAGACTGGTGGCATCCGCATGTGCGTTGATCTAAGGGAACCTAACAAAGCTGTGGTTGTTGATGGCTATCCCTTGCCGTTGATCGAGGACATACTGTCTGAGCTACGTGGATCCATAATTTTCTCTACACTGGATCTTAAATCTGCCTATCACCAACTGAAGCTGCATGAAGAAAGCAGAGGGCTCACCGCTTTCATTACGCACGAAGGCCTGTACAGGTACCGCTGAGTACCTTACGGACTTAGCTCCGCCCCTGCCGCGTTTCAAAAGATGATGTCGACGATTCTCAGTGTCCTCAAGGGTGTGCAATGCTACCTCGATGACGTAATCATCTATGGATCTTCAGAAGCTGTGCACGACGACAATCTCAAGGCTGTGCTGCACAAGATCGACACCGCAGGACTGAAACTCAATGTTGATAAATGCAAGTTCCGTCAAACTACTTTGACCTTTCTTGGCTGTAAGATTGGCCCGGACGGTCTCCTGCCAGATGACTCATGTAACTGCAATCCTGAAGGCCCCGCCTCCTACTGATCCTTCTACACTCCGCTCGTTCCTGGGTCTGACAGCCTGGTACAGTAAGTTTGTGCCGAACTACGCTGCTGTTGTGGAGCCCCTGAGAGCCCTACTGCGAAAGAACAGTACATTCCAATGGAACGATGTGGCACAAGGACGATTTGACCAAGTCAAACAGCTGATTGTGAACAGCCCTGCATTAGCTCTTTTCGACCCCACCAAACCTACCGTTGTGTCCACAGACGCTTCAGACTATGGGCTTGGAGCCGTTTTGACTCAACTAGACAACAAGGGTGAAGAACAGACTGTCGCCTTCGCTTCTCGCAGTCTGTCGGATGCTGAGGGGAAGTACTCGATCGTTGAGAAGGAAGCGCTCGCCTGCGTCTGGTCCGCTGAGAAATGGCGTACATGGCTCTGGGGAAGGAAATTCCGTTTGCGCACTGACCATCAAGCGCTAACAACACTACTGACAACAAAAGGGAACAACCGTGCTGGCCTACGGATCGCCAGGTGGTCTGCTCGCCTGATGGAGTTTCACTATGATGTGGAATACAGAAAAGGATCTCTGAATAATGTTGCTGATTGTCTATCTAGACTCCCACTTCCTGAAACAGATGCTGCATTTGCAGAAAATGTAGAGTCTGTTGCATCCATTATTTCTGCTCTGAGTGCTATTTCCGAGGATGACTTCCAGTCTGCCAGCTGCACCTGTCCAGTGCTCACAAAGCTCCGTGCACAGATTAGGGAGGGCTGGCCCTCAAAGAAAAACACCCTTGATCCTGACTTACAACCATACTTCCTGATTCGACATGAGCTTGCAGTCATGGAGGACTGCATCGTCAGAGGTACTCATCGGTTGCTTGTGCCTGAGTCATTGCAGAAGAGACTCATTGACATTGCTCATGAAACCCACCAAGGCATTGTGAAGACGAAACAGCGCCTCAGAGAACTGTATTGGTGGCACAGAATGGACTCTCAAATAGAGACACTCGTGAAGAACTGTACGACCTGCCGACAGAATGATAAAACGACCATTACCCATGATGCTCCACTTCATCCTGTACCTCTACCAGCTGCTGCCTGGGAGAAGGTGTCAGTGGACATCGTAGGTCCATTCGAGATAGCACCTGCTGACTGTAGGTTTGCCATAACATTGGTGGACTACTATAGCAAATGGCCTGAAGTAGCCTTCGCTCCCCGCACCGACACCGCTACGGTCATCCAGTTCCTCACCACTATCTTCTCTCGAGAGGGGAATCCAAAGGATCTGGTCAGTGATAATTGTGAGAGAAAATTATTATATGTAATAAGCTACATTTAAGAATCAAAAACATCATCTTGGGTTGAATGTCTGCAGCAGACTGTAGAAGATGATTTCCTGTTGTCACACAGTAGAACCAGTTTCTCTACTTGAGGCTTGACATGGGCTAAGACAATAGACACATTTACATGATTACAAAGACCTGATTGCCCTACCATCTAGAGCAGTTTCGGACCTTTGTGTTGCCCCAGACCCAGTGCTCTAAGACCAGACTGAACCAGTTGTGGCCATTGTGTTCCGTTTTCACCTTTTGTCTGTCTGGGAGAAAGTGGGGGCCGCTTCCCCCCTAGCCTTCATCATAATCATCTTCATCAAATGTACAGGTCCACACCTTTTGCTCATGATTGGTCTAAACCTCACCTGAGGGCGGACCCCTTACCTGAAGGTACCTGTTTGTATAAATACTCAGATGAAATGAATGATCTTTACTTTTACGAGGAACTTTGAATCGTTCAGATGCGTCTGACGAACCTGTAAACTTCCTCCTTCTGCAGAAGAATATTAAATATATTTTCTTATACATCTTGAAACGAAACAGGCTGCCATTATTGAATAATTTGCTCTTACATAATGGACCTCAGTTTGTCTACGCTGAGTTTGCCGACTTTCTAAAGAAGAGGGAGATTACACACCTGAAATCAGCAGTCTACTATCCAAGAGCTAACGGAGAAGTTGAAAGATTTAACCGTGTTATAAAAGACTGCCTACAGACCGCATCGATCCAAGGAGAACCGTGGAAACCGTTTCTGAGAACATTCCTGATGGACTACAGAGCAACGCCTCATTCTACCACTGGAGTATCCCCTTCAGAACTGCTTCACGGACGACGAATGAGAACAAAGCTTGTGATAAAAGACATGCCTGTACCCTCCATGGATGGACATGCTGTGCGTGAAAGAGTGAAACAAAAACAAGTCAAATCCAAACAATACACAGATGCTCACCGCCATGCCAAAGCAACAGACTTCCAGCCTGGTGACCAAGTACGGGTTAGGAAGCCATGGAAAGTAAAGAAAGGAGAACTGAAGTTCACCAGACCAAAGACTGTTGTGACCAGGAGAAGCTCAAACAGTTACCTGCTGGATGATGGAAGAGTCTGGAACGCCTCACGCTTATCTGCACTGCCAGAGTTGACCCCAGGTACTGACTCTGACAATGCACTGGACTGTACTGAGCAAGGGACTGACAAACCGCCGGACTCTGACACAGGTACCCAACTCAGACCTACCAGAAGTAGAAATCCACCTAGTTGGACTAGGGACTTTGTCATGTCTAAGTGAGTGTAAAGATATGCTTAATCTGTGGAAGTTTAATTGTTATTTTGGGTTACATACATTATGCAGAGTGTAGTATGTGAATGTTCTATGTTATGTTGAATACTCATGTTAGAGTACCAGAAGTATCCTTTGTTGCAAAGGGGAAGATGTTGTGTTCACACAATAGGCCTACACTGCACTTGCCTATATTTTATAATAGGATGACCCTAGAGGGCGCTGTTGCGTTACGTGAGACGTACTATGTATGAATAGAAGAAGAAGTAGTGCCGCGCTGAGTGAAGAAGAGAAATAAAGTACGCTGTCTGTTCCTATACTACTGTGTGATATATGTCCGATACACCCACACAACAATCTTGAGACACGTTATCACAACTGTATGCAAAATGACATGTAAATTGCACCAATATGTAAATGATCAAACGACGATCAAAATGACTTTACTAATTCTAATTACTACACATTTCCGTTCGGTAATTGGTCCTAATTTCCGCAAAACAAATAAGAGAAAACATTGTGATCATCACTTACGGAAGTGAAGACAGAATAAACGTAATAAACTTCTTCCAAGACGCTTGGATGCTTTTGTCTTGACTTCCTGCTGATGTTCCTGCCAGGGTTGCCAGATGGGATTGACATTTTCCAGCCTAACCACAGTCTAACAACCGCTAAATCCACCAAAACCCAGCCCCAAAACCTATATTATTGTCAGAAAACCGCTGATTACTATTGGGCAGGTGCCCATCTCCTGCCCCCTAAACTGTATGTCTGTTGCCAATGATGTTTGTAAAATAAAAAACAACCTGCACATTGTAGGTAGCTACTAGGGTGTGTGTTTTAACTTCACAAATGTTTTTACTTTCAGGCAATGATATTTTGATACCGCCTAAATGCTATTTATCCAGCCCAACCCGCCCCAGGTGATTTTTTCCCGGCTCAGTGTGATCAAAAGTCAGTGGCGGGCGGTGCATTTCACACCTAGGCCTTCAGTGATGTCCGACACATTCCTACCTGAATTATTCTACCTCTTAATACCATCGTTATGACGCCATGGCTCTAGAAACTAGACAGAAACACAGTATAACCGGGCGTTGCATCACCTTAACATAGTCAGACAAGTACAACAGAGTTATATTAATATTTCCTAAGAATTTTTTATCAATAAATCCGCATTTACAATGAAGAGTGTTAAACTAACATATTTAAGATCGCTACATTACCCACGTCTGTCGTCTCGTCCACCATAATAGCGACAAAGGGTGCCTTTTTAATCTCCATTTTGATCTCTTCTCCCATCACTTCAGCAATAGCAAAAATCAGGTCGTTTTGTATTTTGCCTGACGTCCCAGTAAACACTTTGTTTGTGGACAGGTGGTAATGTAAATCTGGGTTGTTTTCAGCAAGAAAAGCTCAACGTAGTTTCCTCTGTTTGTGGACTCGGCGCTTTCATCCTGTCCCCTAAATGAAAGTTATTGTTTACCCAAAAACAGGACACAATCGATCAGTATTATCGATCAGTCAACGAAAGGGTGACACTTGTTCGTTGAGCTGTAAATCCACTCGCGTGTCCCCAAAGGTGTTCAAAAATCCCACATCTACCGGCATAGTTACGCATCTCAATAGTGAATATCAATAGTGCGTATCAATAGTGCGTATCCAATCAACAGACGTGCTGGGTGCTGACATCATTGAGCCTTACAGCAGGCGCCGTTGTTGCTATTGCTCACCAACTCGAAATCTAAGTAGGTTTCCACTAGGAACGCCACAGGTGTTCTCGTTCAACGTTAAGTTACAGGTCGTATCCGCGGCACGGTTTTTTGTGCAGGCGGGCAGATTTTGGAGCCCCCTGGCAACACATTTTGATTGGATAAAAGCTCTAACATAAAGGCCAGCCCTCCAAATCTCAATCGGAGACTGGAAGCAGCGCAACCAAGAGGAAAGCTATGAAATGAAGAGAATAGACTATGGGGAATCATTAATACATATTTGTGGAAAAAATATATTAAAATAAAATGTATATTCTGATGATGTTTAGGCCAGCAGAGAAGGCCTTGCTGGCCCTGACGGCACACCACTGTCAAAAGTAGCCCATTCGACGGTAACCCGCCTCATCTGGCAACCCTGCCTCCCATCTGGCAACCCTGCTTCCTGCCCTAGGGTTGCGTTTCACGACTTCAAAATAAAATTGCGAATTAATAAATCGTGTTGGGATCACTTTAATAAAAACTTTCAGGAATGAGTATGTACATTTAAAAAAATAAAAAATAATATATATATATTTATATTTGTATATTATATATATATATATATATATATATGTTACGGTACATGTGGGAAAACTAGGGTTAGGTGCTAGGGTGACTTTAATTAATTAATTAATTAAATGTTGCCATTTAGCAGACGATTTTAATCCAAAGCGAT